>NC_066630.1:31429926-31739926 GCF_025201925.1 Gopherus flavomarginatus | reverse complement strand
TGGTTACCTGGAACTTGGTGGGGAACATTATATGTGGGCCTGGCCTAAAGACACTGGGTCTATATTGCCATGGGGACTGTAACTGGAGAGCAGGCGGCTTGAGACCATCTAGCATCTTTGCCTACTTCATGGTGTTTATGCTAGAGACTTTTGGTTCTTGTAGATGATGTCCAAGTACTTGATTTACATCTCCTTGAAGTATGATACTTACATGACTTCCAGGTGATCGATGGAAATGTTTTTTCTTAATCTGATCAGTTAGAGCTCTGTCAGCATTTTAGGGCCTAAAATGCAGTTCATTTTATATTGCACTCCTAAGTTTCAGCTCAGCTTTGTGAGAGCTAAACTTAAGAAAATGTAGAAGAACAAAGCAGTGCATATGGGACAAAACCCTGAGAAAGGAAGAAAAAAGGTGAGAAGAAGCAGTAGAAAGAGATGTAGGGGTGTGTGTTTGTTTTGCCTGTCAATGGTCAGTAGCAAAGAAGGAAGTAAACTAGGCAAGGGGATCATCTCTATGTAAGCACCTAAATTGTTCATCTTGAGGTTCATTTAGGGGCTGATCAGTGGAAAGATTCTATGTGTTTCAACAGGTGTTGGTTCAGACCCTTAGTGTGCTTTTCATAACTGGAAGGTTCTGAGATACTACAGTGATCAGCATGGTATCAGGCGTAGAGAAACATTACCTACCTCCAAAATGTGCTTAATTTCTAGATTCTTCATCAGTCTTTTTTCAAGTTACTTGAAGTTAGCTAGGAGGAGAGGTGCCCTTCAAAACCAACTTACTTTTGGGCTTAATAAACCAAGCTGTACACTAAGATAGTTGGCACAAGGCTTTTGGCTAGCTACTTAACCAAACTGCGCAGTTGAGTGTGTTTTGTTTTTTTGAGAGTACATGGATATAAAACTCACGAGGCATTCTTGGAATGGTCATGTATCTAGTTGAAATACAGGCTGTGGTGGTTTCATCCAATGTTTGCATCCAAATGTAACAATCTATATTTACAAATCTAAATGGAAAACATGGCCACTCGCATTTCTTTGAGGTATGGTCTTGCTCAACTTTCATTGCCCAATTTGTCTCTTGCCATCCTCCCACAAAAAAATTTGATACTTATGCAATAACAACACAGACCCCAAAAATCGAGAAAACAACTTTATTACGAAAATAAAAGTTTAAAAAATATAAACTATAGCTGCCTCATGGTGGGCTCATATGAGAGAGGAGAAGTATAGACATACCCCCAATTAATAAAAATGCACACGAGACACATGGGCTGTATTTCCTCGGTCTCTAAGCTCGAAGAGTGATATATGCTGTAAAAGTTTTTCCATTTAACTAGTTAGAAGTACAGGCTCCAGGCTACTGTGATAAAGCACACGTGAAAAAATGGATTCGCTTTCCATCAAGAACCATAGCCCCCAAATCCACTCTAGCCTCCCTCCTCCTCCCGCCAATCTATGCAGTGTCTGCTGTCATTGAAACATTCTCTTCTGTATACAGCAGTCCTATACATATAGGACCTTCTTGTCCAGGATAGGAACTCACTTGATTTCTACCTTCAGAATACCTGCATGCTGGGGAGGGAGAAAAGGGGGAAGGAGTAAGGAGAAGAGGGAAGGGTGGTTTCTTTGGGGGAGGAGAAAGCACAGTTTAAAAAAAAATCACAGCAAGCAAAAGTATATGTATACTTTCTAAATAACTTTGCCCTGGATGTGATATCTTGTGGCTTTCATCTAATCAGACCGTCAGCCCGAAGTGGTTTGGAGAGCTCATTGTTTATGCAGTAGCACCAGGCTATACAGTCTCATTGTGCGCTCCTGGGCCAGAGTTTGCATCATCTCATCTCATACTGTTTTGTGGTGCCATATGTGCATGGGACAGGAGAGGTCATGCTTTCTATGTTAGCAATATACCTTTCACCAAATTGTATATTGTATTTGGTAATTAAGGGCTAATGGTTGATAGCGGATGAATCTAAAAATTCATTGATTAAATCTCTTCCTGAAATGTAAGGCAGTGTACAAAGGTTAATGTCTGCTTCACTCTGAAACATGGGAAATGACCTTAAAAGAATACACCAAAGTTCCATGAGGCTCAAAGATTCCAACCTGACCATACTGGCTAAAAGTTCATGAAACGTTTATTACATGAATGTCTAGGATTAAGGAAATAGGGAAGCTATAGGAGAGAAGCAGAGAAACTACACTTGAATTGATTTTGTAAGTATTTTACCTTTTTAAATGCTTGGGAAGAAGATGATAGAGTGCACTTCACTTCTCTTTAAAGACCCACCCGATTGTTCCTTTTTTTTTTTTGTAAAAGAAAATGTAACTTTTTTTACGTACAGCTTCATTCCCAAAGTAAAATGTCCTTGAGCTGGTGGCAATAGCTGGAGCTGCATGCTTCATGAATAATTCAGAAACAAGGCCAGCTTTTTTTTATCTTCTGCATCTTTATTATGTGCACTCATTTAATTTTAGATATGGTAAACTTTTCATTCATTTGCTTTGTTGGTTGCACTGACCTGTTATATTTATTTTGATGTCCCTCTTAAGGACCATATGCTCCTTCTTTTAGTCAAGGTGCTGTCTGTGAAAGAGGATGTAATTGCTACCCAAAAAGGCAACTAACTTCCTACCTGGGTGAAGATCATTTCTCCCTATATCCACATAAATAGATATGCTGCTGGAAGGCAGCAGCAGAAACCCTATACATTGGGTCAACAATGAATAAATAGATGCGTGGTCTAGTGGACAGTGGGAGAAATGATGATGAAATCCATTTGCTTTGTGGTGGTCTCTCATGCCTTCCTCAAACTTCAACTGGCATTAACTTGCAATATATGTGAGGAGACTGCAGAGTGCGGAAGATGGCAGCAGTTACAACAGAATGCAAGCGGATCTTAGCATTGAAGTAAAATAGCAGCCATGATGGTGATCCCCCATGAAAATTGCAATATGATAGTGATATTAGTCATTTTGTGTGCTTGAAAGTGAGGTGGTAGTGCATCAGATCTTCTAGGGATGCACTGCAGTTGTCCTAGTTGTGCAAGGTTCAAGTCTTTTTTCTTTGACCATTCCTTGTCCTCCTTTCCTCAGAGATGTTGCTTGAACATATGATGATGTGTAGGCTGATCTTTTTGGAGGACTTGCTGCATTAGTTCTCCACCTCTCTTGTTCTGTGATAAACTTTAGCCCATCTCATCTGCACTCCTATTTGTGAGAAGGGAGAATATTTTTCTCTAAGAGAAATATAATAGTGTTGTGTTCAAGTATGTCCAGTAAGTAATATACTATATGTTAACATGTAATCTCTGATTTCTGTCCACTAATATGCTGATTTATATTAGCAATTTATAGTAGGTCGTTAATAGGAATATGTCAACTTTACCTTTTTATATGAGCTGTTAACCTGATAGGATGCAATCGCTACAAAATTTTCATGGCATAAGAGGTAATACAACAGTGAGCAGTGATTTGTATGAAGCCAGTTGTGCATTGTGTTGATGCTGGTAGCAGAAGGAACCTAATTAAGTGCCATTAGTGAAATACAATAGCTAGAAACGGTGGATGGAAATGATAACTGTATATAAAATTGTTTCTTTTCTAGATCCTGCCATCAATGACTGAGCTTCCCTGAAATCTTCCTTATCAGTTACTGCCAAGATGAGAAGGATAACAGAAAGGAGGAGTTTTAAGTGGTTTAAATGATAGTTAATTTCACCTATTTATCAAATGACAGTCATTCTTAAAACTCCAATTGTTGTACAAAAGGACACTTTTTTGGAAACTGTTTTTGTAAAATTTACTATTTTGTAAAGAAAGTCACTGTGGTTTTTTTAATGTATATAAAATGAATGATATGGTCATCGTGATCAACGTGTCTAAAACTTTTATTTTTGGAATTTTAAGCTGTGTACTCTCTTCATTTGTTAGAAGAGGTGGGGAATGTCACATGAGGAAGTTTTTCTTGTGAGAGTCCTCTTATGCAACAGAATACTTACTCTTATGACACTCATAATTATCTAAATTACTGTTGCCTCAGCCTCCTGCAACAATAAATTGCGGACCTTTCTTTTAAGAATTTCAGATAGAAATATGCAGTGAATAGGGTTTTGTCTCCCTCCTCTTTTGACTGACACATTCTTCCTTTGATCAAAGTTCTTTCAATCTCCAGAAAGAGAGACAAAGAAAAAAGGTGCCTTACGTGTTCTTCACTTTTCTGTAGCAATGAGAGTGACTCTTGGGTTTTTCTAGTATGAAGATTGCCCAGGTACAAATATCTGAAGGAAAGACAGAAACTGTTAGCCATGGTCACACAGAAACACCTAACTGCAAGTGTTAGCTGTTACTTATGCACATCTCGCTTCATACCAACCCCATCCATTCTGGGTTCTAATAAAACCTAAGATACTATAGCCCCCATCCTCTAGCCCTGTGAACAGGTAGGTGGTGATCACTTACATTGACTCCATTAGACTAGCATTCTCTCGGTGAGATGTAACGTAACCCCCTTCACATGTCTTCCTTAGGCTCAGGCTGGATTCAGAGGTGATGTGTAAAGGGATACACATCTGAAAGTGAGTGAGAGCCCAAGATGGGTTAGACAGAGCTTACATGCTCAGGGGGCTGGAGGGGAGTGTAAACTGTACCCATTTCAAAGTGGCTATGACACAGATGGTGTGTCTTCTTGTGGGGGTGGTCAACATCAGTGAATGCTACAAATCTTTATATATCCAGTGTACAATTCCATGCTTTTCTGCCTCTAAGAGGCAGCCTGGACTGATACATAATTCATAAGAGCTGCCTGGACACACGGCACCAGTGTGGGGCCCTGTATTACTGTTCCAAAAATCTACGTATATGTATGCTGCTGCATTCATATTCAGTACAGCTGATGTCCCTGCAGCCGACTGGGGCACCAGAACCAGGGGCACGGTTCTTGATTTTCATATGCTTAGATGAGGACGATCTTATTCCTCTCTGCTACTGAAGATTCTATTGAGTAAAAGCAATAAACACTGAAAAGCAGGAGTCATGAAGGGGCTTCTCCAAAATAGACTATCCTCTGAAATAGGTTATTGAACTTGCATGTTAAGATAGGATTTTCCATTCTGTGGGCTGGAAAATCACTGGTTTGGCACTGCAGGAAAAACAAGAGAGAGAATAGGAAACCAGTCCTAGAATCAGCAAATGTGCAGTGTGAAGCAGTTGAAACAGACAGCACTGCAATTAATCAGTGGGGTCAGACGGAGGGAAGAGTCCAGCTTTCTTCCAGCCAGCCACACGCTAGAAAAGGGAGAAGTGTGAACCCTCCACAAGTGAGCTAAATGGGGGAGAAAGAGGGGATACCATGCAGATATGTAACAGTGATACTGTCTGCCCCTCACACCCTTAAATTTGGTTGGGGAAGGGAGAGAGGGAGCTTGGGAGAAGGAGGAACAGTATCAATTTTCAGGAACAGAACAGTTCCCATGAGCAGCAATACCAACCTTCCCCCATATCTTTTCATGCAGAGCCCACTAGTGCCCAAAAATTACCACCTAAATCCAAAATAGTGGCGTAAGGTGGGTGGATGGATGATGATTATTTTTTAGGGCAACAGGTCAGAGATTTGGGGACATAAGCAAACTTACAAGTCATTTCAATAGCTGTAGCATTTCTTAGAAAGTGGATACCAACAAAGAAGTGTCAGAAGACAGTATTCAGGAGCAGCCATGTGGAAAACTACTTTCATGCTAGGGCTAAGGATTGACAGACTTTTGCTAGTAAGTGTTGCTGAGAAAATTCTGACCACTGGAGTCAAAGCTGCTTTGTGTTGGTCCGTGCGTGTGGTATGTTTCTTAAATGTGAAGAGTGTGAGGGGGCAGAAGACTGACTGCTTAATTTCCAAGATCCTCCCTGCAACTCTTCTTCAACTGGGATGCGATGGTGAAGGAAACGGGGCATAGTTCTAGGCGCAGGTGAAATGCCATATGCAGCAGGACGCCCTTGGCGAGTTACTGATCAGCTCAGCGATGAAGTCAGAGGCACTGCTACACTGAGCACAGTGAAGGGCCTTATCCTTAGGACCACTGAATAGCTCCAAGTGCCATTATCTTAACTTATGAGTTAGGAATGCTCAGCTCTTCTCAGTCAGCCCTTAATTCATGTAAACTGCAGCTTAATTTTGGCAATTATGGAACCACTATTAAAATGCTTACTGAGATGCTTGTGATTTCTTAATAATCTTTGTCGGCCTGCACAGTAGTAATACCATGTAGTTATACATAATTAAACCAATATTGTGCAGTAACATATGTTTTGTGTACAACACAGTAAGAACTTCATTAGGTCAGTGACTTAAAATCTTACTTGAGCCCATATAATGACTGCATTTTAGTGGAGATTGTCATACTGTTTATGTAGTTCTAAAAAAGAAAGTGTTTCAGAGCAGACAGATTTTTTTTTCTTTATAAATACTCCAAATAATAGGTTGGTTTCAACTAGACTTCCTGGCTCTACTATGATTGCTGTATTCTGTATGAATATTTCTAGATCCCAAGCATTTCATAATCTTGTGCGTCATTATTTTAAGCATCTATTTCTTTTTCTCCACAAAAATGTTTGACAAAACACGTGGTTTACCTTCTGAACTTGTACTGTAAATTTATTTTTTAACTCATTCCTTTAATTCAGACTTGGAGTGAATCAGCAGAACAAACTATAGTGCAGTCAAGAAAATGTATCTAAATGTAGCAATTGATTTTAGTCAGGAGTTTTCATACTCCATGTATAGCAAAACATTTCCAAGGCAGTAGGTGTTCATAGAACCATAGGACTGGAAGGGACCTTCAGAGGTAATCTAGTGCAGTCCCCTGCACTCATGGCAGGACTAAGTATTATCTAGACCATCCCTGACAGATGTTTGTCTAACCTGCTCTTAAAAATCTCCAATGATGGAGCTTTCACAACCTCCCTAGGCAATTTATTCCACTGCTTAACCACTCTGACAAGAATTCTTTCCTAATGTCCAACCTAAATCTCCCTTGCTGCAATTTAAACCCATTGTTTCTTGTCCTATCCTCAGAAGTTAAGAAGAACAATTTTTCTCCCTCCTCCTTGTAACAACCTTTATGTACTTGAAAATTGTTATGTCCCTTCTTAGTCTTCTCTTTTCCAGACTAAACAAACCCAATTTTTTCAATCTTCCTTCATAGGTCATATTTTCTAGACCTTAAATCATTTTTGTTGCTCTTCTCCAAACTCTCATCAATTTGTCCACATCTTTCCTGAAATGTGGCACCCAGAACTGGACACACTACTCCAGGTGAGTCCTAATCAGCGCAGAGTAGAGCAGAAGAATTACTTCTTGTGTCTTGCTTACAACACTCCTGCTAATACATCCCAGAATGGTGTTTGCATTTTTTTGAAACAGTGTTACACTGTTGACTCATATTTAGCTTGTGATCCACTATGACCCCACATCCGTTTCCACAGTACTCCTTCCTAGGCAGTCATTTCCCATTTTTCATGTGTGCTACTGATTGTTCCTTCCTAAGTGAAGTATTTTGCATTTGTCCCTATTTTTTCATCCTATTTACTTCATTTCTCCAGTTTGTCCAGATCATTTTGAGATATAATCCTATCCTCCAAAGCACTTGGAACCCACCCCCCCGAGCTTGATATCATCCGCAAACTTTATAGATGTACTCGCTAGGCCATTATCTAAATCATTGATGAAGATATTGAACAGAACTGGACCCAGAACTGAGTCCTGTGGGACCCCACTTGTTACGTCCTTCCAGCATGACTGTGAACAACTGATAACTTCTCTCTGGGAATGGTTTTCCAGCTAGTTATGTACCCACGTTATAGTAGCTTCATCTAGGTTGCATTTCCCTAGTTTGTTTATGAGAAGGTCATGTGAGACAGTATCAAAAGCCATGTCTACTGCTTCTTCTCACCCCACTCCCCAACCACAAGTCTTGTTACCCTGTTGAAGAAAGCTATCAGGTTGGTTTGACAAGATTTGTTGTTGACAAATCCATGCCGGCTGTTACTTATCACCTTATTATTTTCTAGATGTTTGCAAATTGATTGCTTAATTATTTGCTCCATTATCTTTCTGGGTACAGAAGTTAATCTGACTGGTCTGTAATTCCCTGGGTTGTTCTTATTTCCCCTTTTATAGATTGGCATTATATTTGCCCTTTTCCAGTCTTCTGGAATCTCTCCTGTCTCCCATGACTTTTCAAAGATAATCGCTGGTGGCTCAGATATCTCCTTAGTCAGCACCTTGAGTATTCTAGGATGCTTTTCATCAGGTCCTGGTGACTGGAATACATCTAACTTGTCTAAGTCATTTTAACTTGTTCTTTCCCTATTTTAGCCTGTGATCCTACCTCATTTTCACTGGTATTCACTATGTTAGATATCCAATCACCACCAGCCTTCTTGTTCAAAACTGAAACAAGTCATTAAGCACCTCTGCCATTTCCACATTTTCTGTTATTGTTTTCCCCCCTGCTCATTGAGTAATGGCCTACCCTGTCCTTGGTCTTCCTCTTGCTTCTAGTGTATTTGTAGAATGTTTTCTTATTACTTTTTGTCTCTAGCTAGTTTGATCTCATTTTGTGCCTTGACCTTTCCAATTTTGTCCCTACATACTTGTTTTATTTGTTTATGTTCATTTGAGCTATTTTCCACTTTTTGTACGTTTTCTTTTCTTTTTTTTTCTTTTTCTTTTTTTTTTTTTTTTGATCATTGATGATCTCCTGGTTAAGCCAGGGTGGTCTCTTGCCATACTTCCTATGTTTCCTTTGCAGTGGGATAGTTTGCTTTTGTGCCCTTAATAATGTCTCTTTGACAAACTGACAACTGTCTTCAATTTTTTCCCCTTAAACTTGCTTTCCATGGGATCTTACCTACCCAGCTCCCCGAATTTGCTAAAGTCTGCTTTCTTCAAATCCATTGTCTTTATTGTGCTGTTCTCCCTCCTACCATTCCTTAGAATCATGAACTCTGCCATTTCATGATCACTTTCACCCAAGCTGATGACAGGGTAGGGACTATAGAAATAAAGTGAGTAAATAGCATGCAAAGTTTTAATGAGAGTCATGAACTATTGGAACTGATTGCCAAGGGATATAGTAAATTTTCTATTATCCTAAGTCTTTACATCAAGATGGGATGCTTTTCAACAAGAGTATCTCTCTTAGAAGCTCAGGTTATTGGGCTAGATTCAGGAATCTCTGGGTGAAATTCTATGGTGTGTGTCATGTAGGAGGTCAGACTAGATGATGAAAATAGCCTTTTCTGACACTGGGGACAAGGCATGGGCCAATATGCTGCTTTATCAAATACCCTTATCCAAAATGAGTGTGGGATTTCTGTCTTCCTGTGGAGAGTTAGAGAAAAGAAGGGTCTTTGGTTTTTCCATCTAAAGACTAAACACCTAGAGGTTCTCCAAACTGTTAGAGAACCTGCAAAATTTTCTTTCAAGGGCCTAACACTCTGAATACCCCGCTGCTTGGCTTTTAAAACATTAATTTATGCAGAGTAGCAGGAGCGGCACCGCCCCCCCCCCCCCCTCAACACTAGTTTTCAGTAGGAGCCCAAGGACTGGAGTATGAACCTTAGATGTAGAGCAGCGTTTCTCAAACTGGGGTCTGTGAGGGTACCGTAGAGGGTCTGCAGGCCCCGCTGATCACTCCTCCCCTCTCCCAGTGCCTCCTGCATGCCAGGGAACTGCTGTTCAGCGGTGAGCAGGAAGGGCTGGGAGGGAGGAGGAGGAGGAGCAGGGACAGAGTGTGCTCAGGGGAGGGGGGTGGAAAGAGGCAGGGGAGAGGAGGGGCAGGGGTGGAGTGAGGGTGGGAAGAAGAGGGGTGGCGTGGGGTCTTGGGGGAAGGGAAAGGGTGGAGCCTGGTGGTGAGCAGGAGGCTTGAAGGTCCATGAAAAATTGTAAATCAAAATGGGGGTCCTTGGGTTGCTAAAGTTTGAGAAGCCCTGACATAGAAGACAGCATGGTACCAATAGAGGGATTCCTGAAACACTGTGTCTGCTTTTTGGAGGGGTACTGGCCAGGGAATGGAGTATTGTGAGTTCTATATATGCTACTACTCGACACAGCATCTCACTTGACCCCATAAAAGTAATCAAGCCACTTGTGCATATATTTTAATGTAAACATCTTTTGCCTACTTCTACAAAGTGTAATATTATGGGATTTCATCTAGAAATAATTATTTGGTTTAAAGTAATGGGATAGCCATCCTCCTATGCATATATTAGATTCTCTCTCTTCCAAGATTAGTTAGCTGGTACCCATTCACTTAAAGCATCCTTTAAAAAAATGAGGCAGGGTAATAGCACCCAGTTATTCCTCCCTTTTTAAAGGGCTCTTTGTGGCATTTCTTTCCCTAAACTAATGAAAAAAATTTAAATCACTTGGATCTCTAGGTTTTTATAGCCTGGAGAGCTCATGTTGGCTCCTCTGTGATATGAAAAATTTTTGGGTCATAAACATTTGAGTTTTTTTGTTGTTTCTTTCGATTTCTGAATCCTGTAGCCCTCTCTTTTTTGGCTGACAGGTGTATGTTCTGCTGCAAGCAATGCACTTTTCATCAGTGAGTCCAAGATGCCAGCTATAATTAACTTACTTGTTTTGTAGGGCTTTTTAAATTTAAAACTATAAAAGCTTGTATGTACTAGTTTGCTTTCATGCATAAGCATATTTCTTACATGGGAAAAGTGTGGTTTAATCCGGAAGAGCAGAAAATAGATTTCAAATTGCCACTAGCCTTTTATATTTCAAAAATCAGCATGAGCCTTTATTTCTTTGTTTGCAATTTATTGGGGCTAGAGTTTTAAAGGCTTAATGCAGACTTTATAGATACTTTACAGTCAGTCACTGAGATTTGTAGGCTCAGAGTGGTTCACATTTTTATCCTTTCAGTATATCCATTATTGTTAGATGCTGCGTAGTCACTGCACGTAGATGACTGATTTTTCTGGTATTTAACATTTTTAAACTTTAGGAAAAATACTTTGTTAAAGAAGCTCCAGGTGAATGGATTAATTAAAGAACTGTTATTACTTCTTATTGAAGTTGACACATAGTGCATGTTCATTTTAAGTCAGTGTATGTGAGCAGAATGTGAGGCTGCCATCTAATCCAAAATGCACTGCACAGAATAAGGCCATAGCTACACTATAAAATTATGTCGACCTAAATTACATAGACGTATAGCTGCTGCAGTAATTACATCACTTGTGCGTGTCTACGCTTTGCTCCTTGTGTTGGCAGTGCACGTCCTCACCAGGAACACTTGTACCAATTGAACTGTTGGTGGGGGCATTGTGGCACAGCTTCTGAAACTCTGCAACTCAGTGCCTACGTTGACACTGTGCTGACCTACCTACATCAATGTTGACTCTACATCTCTGGTGGAGGAAGAGTTATGTCAGCAGGAGCGACATTTTCATGTAGACACTTGCAGAGTTAGGTCAACATAAGCTGTCTTGCGTCAACCTAACTCTGCAGTGTAGACCAGGGCTAAGAAATATTGCTTTCCCAAGAACTTCCTTCTCTTGTCCCCATGTCCTGTTACCACTCAGTCCCCACTTCTACCCTCTCTCTATGTACTGATGGCTTCTTTATTCGCTGTGGGCCAAGATTCTGTTGCCTTTGCTCATGTCTAGCAGCACCCTTCTTTACAAGTAGTCCCACCTATTTCATTATTATTGGCACTGTTGGAATTATTAACACTATATGGGATTACTCCATGTAAATTAGAGTGGCAGAATCTGACCCACTGTTATCTTTCTAGAATGTAAATTCCTTTAAGCAGGTTATAGCTGTATAGAAACATGAACCCCTTCTGTATTATGTGCTCAACTCTTCGCAGTGCTGATCATTTCCATTCTCTTTGAAAAAAACAGCAGGATCTCAATGTGCCCAGCACCCTACAGGAGTGCTCATCACCTTGCAGGATTAGTCAGGCCTTATATATATAAAAAGCACTAAATTAAAATAGTTCCAGAGAATGTTAGTTCCAGCGTAAATATGGTATTCTTATTTTAAAATTAGAAATATTTAGGACAGTTATTAGACATGCATTATTAATCTGCAAAACTGGACCCATTACATTCTCTCGAGCAGACACAAATAGACTTGTGCCCATATATTTTGGTTTTTTTTAAACAAATATCATACTATTCAACCCATAATACATACAGGAGCATATCTATTCAATTAGACTATAAGAACAACTTAATGGGGTATAAAATTCTTTGACCAATCTGTGTCACATCGACCATAATTTACCATATTTTGCACAACTAACGGTACATTACAGATGCAGGATAAAGCGAGTTGTACTTGTCGTATATTACTTACAATGAAACTGTAGCAACAAGCCTGTAGTTTCAATTGGGTGAGATTCTTCACTTGCTATCCTAAACTGTTGCCCTGCAGGGCTTCAATGTGTTTCTATTTTAAAAAATTCAATACACTACAGATTCCTCCATCACCAAACAAATGGCTGTTCAAAGTTCACATTAAGAAATGTTAGGCATTTGCCTGAAAGAACTGGAATATATATTTTTGGTCAAAGCATAAGTTTTCAGACCTTTAAATGTTTTCATTTGTGTTGGTGCATAGGAAAGAGAAAAGGGCAGGAATAAGATTGTCATAATGGCCGTCATTTTAAGAAATAGGTTTATGTAATAATGTAAAAATTATAATAACTTTTACTACTGTTTATCTGAGGTGCCATGTTCTGAGAAGGGCTATGGAGAGCACCTGGACAGACCCTACTAAAGAGCTCCTGGACAGGGACTGATGTTGGAATGGTAGTTGAAAGAAGAGAGACTCTGAAGAGGGGTTTGAAGGAGATGACATTAACTATGGTAAGGGTAACTGTCTCCCTTGGAAAACTCATCATGTCTGTGTACATCAGTAAGATTTTTTTTTCCCCCTCATTTCTGAAACACTGATAGCGAAAAATATTCTTGGCACAAATTCTAGTCTGACTTTATGCCTCTATACAATATCCCATTGATATTTGGTATAGTCTGAGATTGGAGCGCTACCCTTAACCGAGTTCTTTGACTGAAACCTGGCCCTTTGTATTCTGTTGATTTTCTGTGTGTTGTAGTAGTGTCCAACATAATTTCTATTATAAAAGAGACTAATTAAAATCATGTTTAAGGAAAATTATTAATCTGTCACAAAAATGATTAAAGTATTTAAAATTTTAACTTTTTGCCAGTTATGTAGTATGCTATTTGCATTTCCTTTAGCTTGGATAGTGAAACTGGATGACTTGGTTTCACTTTCTGGATATGTGGTGTGTACAGCGGTGTCGCGTCTTACGTGGGGATTAGGTTCTAAAGTCAGCGCATAAGGCGAAAATCACGTATAGTCAAAATTACCCTTGAAAATCCCTTAAATTGACTATAAAGTACAGTATACAACCCTGTACAGTAATTTGTATAATGTATACAGTAATGTGCAGTATATAATAAAGAGTACATATGCAAAATATTTTACAGTACTGTATTTTTAATTACGGGGGTAATTATAGGGGGTTGTCAGGTCTTGATGTCGATCGAGGTGACGGAGAGTGAGTCGTAGATGAAGTGGTTGGCCCTGGTTCAGCTTGAGAAGTTGATTGCGTAGGTTCATCTGCTGCTGGTTGTTTTTCCTTGAAAAACATGGTGATCAGCAACTGTCACTGTTTTCTCTTGAGCTGCTCAAACATTTCTTGATACGGTCTCAAATTGTCCATAATACTACGTGTAATTTTGAGGCTTTGTTCCATTAAGGGATCATATTCAGAAATTAAATCATTCAGGTATTTCTCTGCTTGGAACACTTCAGCAAATTTATAAAGATTCCAACTTACTGGCTCTTCCTGTTTGTCGTCATTATCTTTTTCTTCTGTAGATGATTTTATCAGTTCCTCTAACTCTTCGTTAGTCAATGTTTCTCTATGGCTCTCAATTAATTCTTCAATTTCTTCCTCAAGGATGTCAATGAAGCCCTCGCCATCCACTTGCCTGCTCACCTGAACAATGCGTTTCACTTCTTTTGTCAATGGTCGGGAAACCCTTAAAATAATTCACACAGTCTTTCCATAGGTTTCGCTAACATGCATTGACTGTTTCAAGCTTGATTGCATCCATTTCCTGTTTAATATAAGTGATGCAATCAGCAATGTAGAAGGACTTCCAAGACTCCATGACATTAAGATTGGGATCAGCATCCATAGCGCTACGTATCCTTGAGCACGTAAGCCTCGTGTACATGGCCTTGAAACAGCGAATCACGTCTTGGTTGAGAGGATGGAGGTGGTTTTCTGGGGGAGAAAGGTGACTTCAGTGTTATGTGCAAACTAGAATGCTGCAGGGTGGCCAGGAACATTGTCTACGATCAGCAACACTTTAAAGTCAAGTCCTTTCTCTTCAAAGTACCGCTTGACCTCCAGAATGAAACACTTGTAGAATCAATTCAGAAATTATGCTGCTGTCACCAAAGCCTTTTTATTTGATTGCCAGAACACAGGCAGGAGATTTTCGTTCTTGCCTTTTAGGGCACAGGGATTCGTAGCCTGTGGAGCAAGCCCGGCTTTATTAAATGCCCAGCCGCATTGCCACAAAACAACACAGTCACGTGGTCTTTAGCTGCTTTGAAACCAGGGGCCTGTCTTTCTGATTTCGAAATGTACGTATGGTTGGGCATTTTTTTCCAGAAGAGCCAAGTCTCATCAGCATTAAAAACTTGTTCCGGAAGATAGCCCTTTTCTTCTGTGATTTTTCTTTAATTGTTCAGGGTAGGCTTTTGCTGCCTCTTCATCAGCAGATGCAGCTTCACCAGTAGTCTGCAAGTTTTTGAGGTTGAAGTGGTTCCTAAAACTGTTAAGCCAACCTTGGCTGGCTTTGAATTTCTTCTCATCAGAAGGCTGTCCCTCTTCGGCAGGAGGTTTGAACAGCGCGTAGAGGCTAAGAGACTTTTCTCACAACATGTTGCCATCGATAGGCACACATTTACGGTTCATGTCTTCCAGCCATAAGTTTAATGCCTTTTCAGTCTTCACTAAAGTCTTATCACGCACCTGGCTCATCCCTTAGTAGTTATCGGTGCACTTGATGCCGCAGCTTGACGAATTTTTCTCTCTTGAATCTTGATGGCATGGATGCTAGATTCATTGTGCCATATTTACGTGCCACATTGGAGACCAACATACCATCTCTCAATAAGTCTAACACAGCCAGTTTTTCCTCCAGTGTTGGAACATATTGCTGTTTCTTTGGTTGAGCACCAGATGAAGTAGTTGGCTTGCATTTAGGGGCCATGTTGTATGAAAAATACAACACTAGAATCAGACTCACGAGATGCTCACACTATGAGAGGCACATGGGAACTGAGGCCAACTGAGGGAATAGCAGATTCACATCTCCCATCTCACGCTCACTCCGGGGCATATGCTCATTGGGTGGAACAGCCCACACTATTTTTAGGTATCTTGTTGTTGTTCTTTTTTTTGCCGAGCATGTATAGTTGAATTTGTGTAAGTTAAATGTGCGTATGATGTGACTCACCTGTACCACTATTATGCTTTGGTTTAGATTTCGAATATTGCTTTTTCAATGTGAGTGGGTTTTTTTTCCCCCAAGAGTATGCAATAATAGAAGTAAGTCACTGCATTATAGCTAGACAGCTGGGTGGGAATGCCAGGTACAATTATTTTTTTAAAAGCATCCGTAAATACATTCCAGGAAACTGATTTGCAGGCTGTTCTGATAGGGTCCTGTAAATTGAAAACAAATTTTTTGGGTCCAAACTACTTGCTTAATATTCTTCAGAGTAGATTCCTATTTGTAAAGAAAGTTTACTTTTTTCTCCAATAACCGTTAAAATATTTCATACAAGTTGCATTGAATGTTCTAAATAAAATATTTCTTATGTGAGGTTTTTTTTAAATTTAGTTGACATTAGGGGAACCCCAGGAATTCACACAGAGAAAATGTCACTGAATTAAAGAAATAATGTAAGTTGACTTTCAGCTATGAAAGATGGTAAAATCAAGTTTGGTAAACTTAGCAGTGTAGATTTTAAGGATCATGGGTGAGGATTATTTTTGTTTTACTGTAAGTTGACAGATGCTTTGAGTATATTTGACTCTGCATCTCCTTTCACTAATTAGGGCTCATAAACATTTGTGTTGTAGAACATTTTTTTTTCAAGAAACCACTACACCTTCACAAATAAGGAAACTGTACTGTGCATAACTATTAGGGGTGCAATGTTCATTCTACAGACTGTAATTTAATAGAATAACAGCGAGTAGAGTAGTGTATCAGTTAATTTTCAAAACATTTTATGCCACACAAATTAGCTCAGGTCCTGGAGGGCAAAATGACAAGAGGTTACTCATATACTGTGTATTTAATTAATTGAAAAATGCTCAAATTGCTTTTACAGTTGTTATTAAAAAGCAGAATCAGTGTTGCCAGTGCTCAACCATAATTAGAACCCCGGGGAATTAAATATTTAGCATTAGTAATGTAACAGCACTTAGGACACAAATTTCTACTTTTGTAATGAAAGTAATGCAGTGTAAGTGCAAATGGCTGAAACGACAGCTGTGACAAGTGAAACAGCCTGGGATATTTCAATAAGACACCTCACTGGACAGCAAGTCTTGCCACATTACTCGTTTCTAAGAGATCTGCAAGTTTAAATCCCAGTAGTAACGCATTACCCCAAGTATTTAGATTTCAAATTGCTTGCAGGATGAACAGTTGGGCAAATGTCTTGCCATAAGTGGTTGAAATGTGTAGTGTTTTCCTAAATAACCCTAAAGAAGCTCATGCCTTTGTCAGTTGGGGGAAGGGAAAAATGTGAGAATGTCAAAGGGGGGTGGGGGGGGGGAAGAGATCTTGTTTGTTTTAAGTTTAATTACTTTTAAGCATAAATGCTTTCAGTGATACAACATGAAAAGTCAGATATTGGGCTCTAATGAGCTGTAGTGGTAGATGGCTGGGGACCCTAAGGGATTCATTCACTAAATTAACTGGATAAAAGGACTTGGTTTGAGCACAGAATGATGGCTGAGTTATGCTTAAAACCCAGTTACTGAGCTGTCTCTCATTCCTGTTTTCATTCTAAATAGGCCATGCAGAAACTTGAACTGCCGCCTGTTACAACGGTTCAGCTTGTCAAAAGGTATTCTATTACCAGCTAATAAGTAATAAAGTGTATTTTACTTATTTCTCTTGGGGAGGAGAAAGAGGGGGTTAAATTGAAACCAGTTGTGTATCTATCAGTTAAAAAGCCACACAAACCCCACCCTCCCCAGTGGTACTTAGATGAGGGGTAAGTTTGAATTTATTAAACAAAAAATTACTTTCTAGAAATTCCAGCAATCGGAAATAGTGGAAACAGCTGTTGATGGAGAAGATGCACTCCTTCTGATGACCATTTGTGTGGGGGACATGTTCAGTGTGTAGACAGAATGTACACACTATGTATACTCTGGAGTGCTTAGAACTAAGTACTGCACTGAAACATGACAGCCCATTTTCTGACATACACACAGACAGAGCCTGATGGTCATTACAAGCACAGGACATTCCCAAACTATTCGTCTCTTGGTATTGGTGGTTGTCATTGTGTCCATTACAAACCACTCTTTTTCAAAGTTTATTTGAGTATGTCTTTTGTTTTAAATTGAAAAAGGCTTTTGTCTCAGCCTTTCAAATACTAGCCTTTAATAAAATACCTTTTGTCATAAATGGTCCCAGCGTGCTTTAGGAACTATATTTCCAAGAAGTGTTCAGCTGTCACTGAAATGCAGCCACTGCTGGGGTAAAAATAGCAGTGTAGCAGTTCAGGTGAGGTATTAAAGTATGTTAGGGTATGTTACATGCAGAAACTATTAAAAGAACATTATTAAGGTTGCAAACTCAAGTTAGGAAAAGTCAGACTTAAGGTTACCTGTGCCCCCAGCCTGTTCCTGTCTGGTCTCTTCCCCATTCCTAAGGAGTTCTTTTCTACTTCTCGTCCCCGTCTCCTCCACCCCTCCCTGTTTCCTTGTGCCAGTCTCTTTGCCCAGCTAGTCCCAGTTTTCTCTCCCCTCATGTCCTTATCAGCTCTCCCCTCTCACCTCCTTCGCCCCACACCTCACTGGTTTTTGGTTCTAATCTCCTTGCTCAGCCTGTCCCCGTCCCCTGACTCCTCATTCGATGTGTCCCCCAATCTACTGCCTGAAAGTCGCCTCACCCTGGCTTCATCTCAGTCCCAGTCTCCTTCCAATCCAAGTCCCCTCTCCATGCCCAGTATTCTTGCCCGACCATTCAATCTATCCCTCTGTCCAACTCTCAGCCTCCAGTCCCAGTTTGCCCCAATCTACTCTTCTCCCCTCCCCTCAAAATCTGTCTCTTGTCACTTCTGCGTTCGAGCTGGGTGGCTTCTTTCTCCTATTTGTCTCTTTCCTGTGCTCTCATTTTCTCCCCCTTCTGGTTCGGCCCAAGCAGTCTCCTTGCTCTCAGTGTAGGAGCCTGAACCCAGACCTGACACAGCCTGTGGCAGCCCAGAGCTAAAACTGCACAGGAGAGTCCTGCTCAGCTTTGATGGGCATGTGCAAATCAAGACTTTTTTAGAGGTTTATAATTTGGCCAAAGTTAGGTGCATTTTCACTGGGTCAGCAAAGGCATATCATTGACGCAAAGGCCACCCCCTGCCAAATTATCAAGCCTCTGCTAGAGTTTTTCAAAAAAAAACCCCCAAAATTTAACATAAGCAAAACAATTTATTTTCCCTCCCCCCCTCGTACTTGAAAAGGGCTGAGCCTCTTTGGCTGAAATTTCTCTCCCCAAACTCAGCCTGAGGCAGACATCTGGCATGGAAAACTTCAGCCCGAATATTTAAAGTATGATAAAATTATAAGCAAGTGAAAACAGGGTCTTTATAATGGGAAGTGTTGGCAACTTTAAGTAGAGTTACCAGCTCTGCCTATAATCTGTGAAAATTGAAGGGTAAGTGTAAGTAGGTTTGTAATTATCCAAATTGGAATGTGAGCAGGACACTTCATATGACACCTTACCTCTTAGTAAAGTGCCAGGGGATATTAATGACTACAAGTGACTTGGCTCCTTGGTTTTGTGTTCCAGCATCTCTGACCAAGTGAGGGTCCCCTCTGATAACTTGGTGAAGCATTGTTTCAGGGTTGACTTATAGGAAAGAGCGCCCCCTATTGAGACTTACTGGCAGGTCTCCTGGTTTTTCCATGGTGGTCTCAGAGCAAATTTGAGCATTTAGCTTGGAGAGATATTATGAAATTACAAAGGAATTAGGGTTTGAAAAGCACTCTGTGGTCTGTAATGTAACAGATTTGTGTGCACTTGATAGAAAAGTGGCATTACAGAAAATTAGTATGTTGCTGGGTTAAAAAATCTTCTCTGATGCTTAATTTTCATGTAGGAAAGCATTGCTATACTTGATATTTCTCCCCCAGCCTCTTTAATTCCCCCTCCCCACACACATACACCTATAAGGATTTGGGGCCTTTCATTCTCCTCTCCCATCGGTTTTATCCAGTGTAACTCCATTTAACACCAGTGTTTTACTCCAGTGTAAATCCATAGTTTTGATTTACACCAGCATACATTAGATCAGAATCAGGCCCTTTGTGTATCTCTGAGCTGCAGTGAGCCTCCAGTGTGCATGATCAGCAGCTGTGCTGACACAATAGTGGTGCCTTTGCAGTCTATCACGTCAGTGATCTAAGCCGACTCTGTTGTGGCCTGGGACAACTTATTTATTTCTGAGTCTATTTCCACAAAGCTCTTCTCTTACAACGGTGTTGAAGCTTGCATCTTGTCTGTCATTGCCAGGATCAATTCCTGTAAGTCCTACACCAACCTGTCTCTTTCGGAGGATGTCAGCACAGTAGCAGTGGGGACTTGCTTGCATCTGAGTTGCCAGGTGATTGATGGTCTTGAAATCTTTTTCTGTTCTATTCTAGTTTTGTTCTTTGGCATCTCTTCCTCCAATCAATGTACCCAGTGTGCCCCGTACCATACAAAACACAGAGTCAGTGACCCCTTTCCCATTTCTCATCCTTCAAATTCAGAATAAAATACTAAGGCAAATGCAGCTGCCCTCTTCTGATCCAAGTTCTGTCTTATTCTCTTCAGAAACATGGCAACAAGTCAAAGGAAATCAACTCTTCCCAGCATCCAGATCCTACTTAAGTTATTTATTTATTTATTTATTTATTTATTTAAACTTGCAATATGATTAAATTCATCAAAAGAAAATTAAATGGTCACGGTAACATTTCATGTGTAGCTTCACCTGCTATCTGGATAATACAGGAATTCTTTCTGCTCTCTAGCTCATAATGGAGGAAGGCAGGCAGAACTAAGGCTAATGTGTCGATTGCATAGTAGCACCAAAAATTGTGTTCGGGCTCTGTAGACTTACCAGTGTATTTTCTTGTTCGAGGTCGGTTCATGGGAAGCATCAACAACCACCATCACACACTCATGGGAGACAGTAAGTGTGTGTTAGCAGCATCATTTGCATTGGAGGTTGGATTATCTCCACTGTTATGAAAATTTTCCAGGGGTGCTAGCCTCATTTGTTGGCAGTCTTGTCCAGCCATATTTGATAGCCTCTAGTGCCTAATGAAGGATTTATTTTTTAACACACTTCAGATTCATGGATTATCTTAAATTGGTGAATTATAATGAAGTTTCCTTTTCAGAAAAGAATAAATAGATTAAATGTTTGAAATACGTCCCACAATATCCAACGCAGCCCACCATTTCTACTTCCTGAACTAGATATACATCCTGCTATTGCATGTTTGATATTGACCGGGGTAAAATTTTCAAAGTGTCTAAATCCCATTTTTAAATTTTCACTTTTGGATGTAGGCTTCTATGTGACTGAGGTCTTGTCTGTGCTAGAAGAGGGTTGCCGGCTATACTGGCAAACCCTTCTTGTGTAGATTCAGATTATACTGGCAAAACTGTTTAAAAAAACAATAATAATCATACTCTTTAGTGATCCTGGCAAAAGTTTCTAGAGTGAACCAAGCCTGAATCACTCTTGAAAATGGTACTTAACCTCCAAAGTCACTTAGGCCCCTTCAAAAATTTTCCATGCCTGACAATGCCCCTCTTTAAGCTGTCATTTTTTCAGTTTATTGTAACCTGTTGCACTTCAGTGATTATAGTTGAGTTCAGTTTGGTAATTAATGAGTAATGTTCTAGTGATGGCCTAACATGAGGCAAATTAAAATGACCTAAATGGTAGTTCAAAATGTAGCCTTGCATGGCTTTATATATGGGAGGGAGAGGCACTTTTTTGTTACTTGTTAAATTTTTGGTTTGGCTGGTTTTGACAACTTGTTGTCACTGTCACAGAGAGTCAAATGAAAAGGAAGGAGACTGGTGACTGACTTTGTTGGTAATTTTCTCTCTAACATCTGGATTAGGCGGTTATGTGTTTGTCTCTGCCTTATCTAGATGGCTCACTCCACCAAAAATTATACTACACTAGAGTAGGACACTGCTGGTTGTCACCCCCAGGCTCCTTTTTACTCTATTGAGCTGCAGAGAAGAACTTTAGATCCAGCAACTACTGTGCCCCTACTTAAAATAATGTTCTTTAAAAGGTTTAATATCAGTTGTAAAACTTTTTTTTTCTTTGTGGGGACGTTGTTTTTTGAAACATTTCATAAATTTGGAGTAAAGCTAGTAGGAGATACATTTATAAAGTTTCACAGGAGGGAAGATCACTATTTTTTCCACAAAGCATGTAACAATTTTTAAAACAAGCTTACCTTAGTCATTTCAAAACAGATGAGGCATCTGTAAAGTACAAGAAAACTGAAGTGCTTATTTTAGCAACTTTTTCATCTGTTCCATGGGAGCACAAAAAACCCAACCAAACAGGCTGATATATTCCAGGTACAAATTTGCATTTAGTTAGTAAGTGCAATAATTCTCTTTGCAGTTTGTATTTGAGTGTCACAGGTGGCACTGCAGAAATAATACTTTGCACATGACTAGCGCCTTTCAACCACGCATCTCTTGGTACTTTACAGTGACGGACAAGCATTCTATACATGGGGAAACTGAGGCACATAGTTTGACTGGCCCAAGGTTACACAGTGTGTCAGAGGCAGAGCAGGGAAGGAGACCCAGGCTGTCAGAGAAGAAACTGGGAGTCAAACTATAAGACAATGAAGGCAACTGATTGTGTTATCATAGGGTACTCTTTGTGCTGTCTAAATCCACATCAGATTTCAGTGTTAACCTGATTGTTATAACCCATGAGTCAAGGTCTTTGAAGGGATTCTTTCTGTGGATAGAACTGTTCCAGAGCATGGCCTAGAAACTCCCTGTGGCACTTGAACAGCACTCAGTTAATATTCTCCCGAGAAGTGAGACTAAAACAGGTACAAAATGCCTCTTCTTGATCAAGGCCATTTTAAAATGATGGTTTATCATTGGGTAGACAGTTCCTAGGCTGTCCCAGCTGCTGAAGGGTTAACAGGCAGACTAGCTGCCTGCTCAGTTGGGGCTGATTAGTGGCCCTGCCACAGCTGGGGAGAGCAAAGGCTGCAAATCAGAAGGGAGGTCAGGTGCAACTGCTGAGAGGCTGGAGAACTACTGAGAGTAAGATCCTTCAGCAATGGAGTGCTCGGAAGTCACCCAGGTTGCTGGCCTTCCAGAGGAAAAGGGTCACAGAGTAAGAGTCTGAAAAACAGCCTGCTAAAGAAGTGTGGTAGGAAGTAGTCAGAGATTGGCACAAACTGATTCCACCTGCTTCAGAAAGAATCCCTGGACTGGGAGCCAGTGGAATGAGTGGGTCTGAGTTCCCTTTCCAGCCCCCCGCAAAGGGCTTATTAAAGCAGAGCACAGGTGTTTGAACCCCTTTTACAGGCTGCCTGACTCACTAGACTCATTGCTGCCCCAAGAAGAGAGAGCCTATTAACAACTGAGGTGAAAGGCTAGAGTCAAAATGAGGAACTAGCAGATGGTGCTAAACAGTGGTTGGCTGAACCAAAGAGAAACCGAGGCAGACTCCATAATACCTGCTCGGCCACGGGGGGCCCCATTGACGGAAAGCAGCCCTGAACACTCCATTTTTTGTGTTTGTAAAAATGCAAACACATGTAAGTTTTGTGTGTTTGTGTATTTTTTTAACCTCAAAGGTGGTGTGAGCCTCAGTATAAACCAAACTGTTGCTATTGTCAGCAAAAAAATACTGCCTTAAAAACTAGGTTTTATTTAGAAAAATGATTATTCTGAACTACAGTAACTTTCTGTAACCAAAGATATAACACAGATTTTAAATACTTTGCATGGAACTAAGTTATTCTGTATTTAGTTAATTAATATTGTGTAGCCTACATCATGGGGACTATTTTGTAACAGGTACCATATCTGGTAGCGTTTGCAGGACAAGATCTTTTGAAATTGGCTTTAACTTTGCTTTTAATGCTGTCAGTTTTTATAAATAGAGTAACTAGGCCAGAAAAAATGTTTTGTACAGAGAACCCAGAATTGGGCTGATCTGTCTTGTCCTAATAACTTGAATGGATTTCCAAAGATAAACATAATGTTTGGAAAACATACACTTGCATTAGTGTGCCTAGCCCATAATGGGTGAATGAAGGGGAGAATTTCTACTTCAGCTCTCCGTTTGTACGGGTTTTTTGGTAGAAGATTATTAGTCTCTTAATCTTACCTTTCTCATGGTGTATGTGACTGAAATGAATTGGTTAATGAGTGCCTGAACATCTGGTCAGACTCTGGTGGATACCTTGCCTGGGTTCCAGTTCGAAAAGGAGGATTAGCCACTGGCGCAGTTTTCATGATTGTCTCACAAAGGAGACACCCACCTTAGTCTTATTGCAGATGATGAACGTATTTTAGAAAATTGCCTAACTAAACATAAGGCCTTCCAAAAAAAAAAAAAAGGCTACAGGTTTGGAAAAGGTCCTTTTGTAGTTTAAAGTTACCGTTTGCTTCATACTGAGGTCTAAAGTGCCAATTATTATTTCTAGGAATGATTCCAAGGAGACTGACATGTACATACTGGACTTCTCTGGTGATTTCTCAAAACTGACTTCTTCACCTTTTATTAACATGGAACAAAATGTTTTACACACAATTATCTATAACACAGTGTGCTATGTTAAATCAATATAAACTAAAGGGCAATGAAGCATGCTGATGAGTAGTGTTTTCAAGGGACAATTATACATACATAGCCTTAACCTACAAACAGATTTTGTAAAATGCAGAGATTGCTCAGCCTGGGCAATGTTATGGGTTGATGAAAGGCCTGCATTAAAAGGTTCAACCTTATATGATGGTGGTGTTGCTTTCCAAAGAGTACAATTTAGTAAACTTTTACCCGTACAATACTAGACAAGCTTTCTAGCATGGCACCTTAGTAAGCTTGTGGGATTATCCATTTGTTGCTTCATTTTGGAGTGGGTGAGTATAAAATCCTGAAACAAACTTGAATTAAAAAACAAAACACAAAACTAAATGGGTTAAATGTCTCTGCAAATTGGTGTTACGGGTTCAATATGTCTTTCTCAGTCAGAGGTGCCAGTTCTAGTGAAGCTGAGGTACTGATAATGCTGTTAGCAGCTGCTAGGTGTTGGACTTTTTTGGAATAAAATGAGGACTCAGTCGAGTTCCTCAATGGACAGGTGTTCCTACTACAAACTATCACCATGACTTCTACTGACTGATACCCTGGATATCAGTAGCTGAATTTTCAAGTTTCCATAGCACAAAGTATGGGATAGTAGAGGCTTCCTTTCAGAGCGTAACTTAAGGAATTTATTCCATTCTACAGAATGGGAAGGGAGATTATGTAAAAACCTCTTGTAGTACCTTTTATTTTTATAAATTAAGCACAACCTGGTGTTCCGTCCCCCAACAATTTAGTAACATACTCAAACCTTCAAATTAGACTAGAGATTTCCTGGGAGAAGTACAGCCAGTTGACCAGGATATCACACTTGCAACACTGCCCAGAATCCAAATGAGCTGCTGACTCCATGTGGATTTGACTCTGCATGTTGAAGTGGGCCGGTTCAAGGTCTCTTATGAAGGGAGGATGAGGACAGGGTGGTAATGTGACAGGATTCATGGGGTGGATCTTGAAGTGCAAGTGCTCTCAGTTACTCAGAGTTCACGTAGCATTTCAGAAACTTGGACAGAACATGAGTTTTTGTAAAACTGCTAGGGACAGATTCTATAGACAAGGACGCTCCTGGATGTCAGGGAGACTCCTAAGTATTTGAGGCATTTTCACAACAGCAGGACTCAGTCCTCTGCCACACAGGGGGATGTTCTTGGTGTGTACAGGGTGGAGGAAGCCCTTTTGGTGGGGGGCTGGCCATACAGGTATCACTTTACCTCTGCACATTCTCTATCTTTAAAATGGAGATGACGATCCTGATCTCCTTTCTAAAATGTTTTGAGATCTACTTATGAAAAGTGCTGTAGAAGAGCTAGGTATTGATTTACTTATTTTATGAGCATAGTTGGGGGAAGAGAGTTCATCATGGCCATGTACAGCCTCCTTTAGTCTGGCAAAAGGGTGGATCCAGGTTGGGTACATTTAGCTGAAATATTTTAAAATATACACCTCTATCCTGATATAATGAGACCCGATATAACATGAATTCAGATATAATGTGGTAAAGCAGTGCTCGGGGGGGGCTGCACACTCTGGCGGATCAAAGCAAGTTCAATATAACGTGGCTTCACCTATAACGCGGTAAGATTTTTTGGCTCCCAAGGACAGCATTATATCGTGGTAGAGGTGTATATGTGGTCAGTTCTTAGGCGAAGCTTTAGCATGGCCATGAAATGGACCCTCTCTGCCTTGAAAGAACCATTTCACCATACAGACTGAATACTTCCTGGATAAAGAATTCCATTTATTTCCTCACCATTATTCTACCTGGATCCAAGTACAAGCCTTTTATATCTGAAGTTGGGTGACACCCTTCAACAACTTTGTGTGTGATGCCTCCAACTTTTGGGTACGTTTACTCACCATGAGCCTCGTCATACAAGCTGCAGTTTTAAGCAGGGAACCCCTTTGCAATCAAAGTGACTAAATCTTTTCTCACATATAATTATTTGTGGTCATCAGTTCAGGTTCTGCATTGTGCTTGGCTTAAAGCAGCTAGTATTTGCACAGAGAAATTATGGTGTTTTCCTACCTTCCCATTTGGTCACATGACAATGGCCTAGGGTGCTCTAAAAGTACACAGGTTTTGTTCCAGACTATTTCCCAACCTAATGGTAAGGTTTCTTGAGCGGGTAAGTCACATTTGAAGTAGATTGATAACTTCGGCTCTATTCTTGCTAAGGAGTTTAAACATCACACATTGTCCTACATTGTGTTTCACATTGTGGTCTCTTGTTGGCCATCTCACCAAAGAGGCCAAGGACTAAATTGGCATAATGACTGAACTATCATCTCATCCTAGGTCAGAGTTGGGATGCATGGCCAGGAACTTGGACTCCTGCTCCCTGGTCTGTATCTATTCTGTGGCTAAATAGAGGACTTCATTCTCCAGGAATATGCTCTTGGAACCTTTTGGAAGAAGCAATAAACTCTCTAAAACAAAACAAAAAGTAAGTTTCTAAAACATGTTGCAGTTCTGAAGCATTGCGATGACTTTTCAAACTGTTTCCTTGGCTCTAAATAACCACGAAGCATAAAATTCAACAGAAATCTAAAGAAGTCATGGCCTAGCTTTTTGAATAAGCTAAACAAAAATTCTTATTTAAGGCCAAAACTCCATGCATACCACGCCATATTGTGACTCAAAAGATCATCTGTTGATTTTTGACCCCTGAAATGTACAAGAACATCATGGTGGGAAATTCCCATTGTTTCCTTTCTTTGGTTTCTCTGGTAGTGAATTACACATGCAGGAGAACACACTGTCTCGCCCGTTAAAGATTTTGTTTTGTCTGAGTGTTCTTTGGGCATGAAAAGTCCTATACGTTTGTAGGATAATTGGCATGGTTAACCTTTCTGGTGAAAAGGAGTTTTTAAAAAAATGCACAATGGCCAATTTTAAGTTGTATTTTTAAAAACAAAAATACCACAGTGTGATTTCTCCTCCTCCTCCTCCCCCAGCCCACCAAAAAATGTTGGTTGGCAAAACTTCATTTTAAAATGATTTCAAGTTTTGGGAAAGTAATGAACAATATAACATCTTAAACTGCACAACCTTAGCTCTAGTGTAACAGGACCCTAAGAATTCTGTGGCATGTAATGCTGCAGCTGGATCCCTAAGATTTTGTAGAACTGCCGACTAGATCAATTTACTCTGGCTGTTTTTGTCTGGCAGATTCCAGCAGTCCCCAAAATATGCCTTTTATACAATGCAGAGCAGTACGACTCATAGTGCACATGACACTTACCAGCTTCAGCTGAAATAAGCTTTGTCGATAGCTCTGAGTTTCTGCATGATTCTTGAACATTCAAACTTGCCAAGAAACAGATTAACAGGCATCTTCCCTCTCACTTTGTTATCTGGGCTTCCAGTGTCCTTGTCCTAGCAGGCAATCACAACTGTATTTTGTGTTTGTTCTTTTACATTTCCAAACTGAAATTTAAATCTTAAATCACCTTTTTGCAGTGAAGTATGGACGTTTCTATGTAAAAGGTGACATAATGAAAACATAGATCACTGAAAATATTTCCTCTTTAATATACTGTGAGATTAAAAATATTTAAAAACAAACACATCTGACTGGGTTACACACAACACCTTAGATGCACTTTCTGAACAAAAGTGTTTTCACTTAATCTTAAGTGTGTCTCCTTTATTTCTCTAGCCAATTTTGTGGCAAGCAGGTGTGCTTCACCTCCCAGCCTGTGAGCATGCATCTCTTTACAGTAAGTACTTGAGTATGTGCCCGGGGAGGCTGACAGGACCCTCGAGGCAACCTGTATTGGTGCTTAAAATTCTAGTCCATTAGCTGCTTATATCTGTGTGTGTGTTGTAAGAGGGGGAAGTCTGATTGGAGAAATGCCATTTACAGATGAGAAATTGTCTGTCTCAGCTTGGACACTGAAAATAATTGTTTGGTCTTGTCTTGTTTAAAGTACTGTCAGGCAGCAGTGGGGTTTCTACCATTTCCCGTGAGAGACTTTTACGCAACTTAATACAGCTAGCTTTCAGAAAGGGCTTTTAATCATGACAAAACATTGTTTTCATTGGAATTTACTGATTCTTCAAAATCAGAATGTTCCAAGGGATGTTCCATGTTAATTTTGAAGAAATGTCATGGTAGCCCAGGCAGCTTTCAGGAGAACCCCTGCCTGGCTTCCTTCTAACTTGCCTGCTTGGTGGGCTGCTGGGAGCCTGAGGAAGGTCTGAGAGAGTGCACCAAATGGGCTTCCCTGTGGCCAAGGCTACTTGTACAGTTGGGTGGAGAATGGGAATTCTGTTTTGCAGAGGATCTCAAAACTTCGGGGTTTTGTTCTGAATCTAAATTAAACTAAATTTTGAAATCTAAAAATCCTCAATGAAATGGAGTTGTTGTTCTCCATCCAGCCTTGCTCATTCCACCTATGTACACTTCTGTTTACCAAACAATACTTTGTCGCCACTTTTGATGTTGGCACCCTTCAAATATTCTTCATCATCAAACACGCATAGCCTATTGAGGACAGCCATGCCAGCCAGAGAGACCATGGTAGATAGCATTGCAACAGCCATCTTGTAGTGAAGTTCCCAGATCTCGCTCAGTCCTGCAAATCCACGAATCTCTATGGTGATCCTGCATGCAGTGCCAGGTAGGGTCAGGATGTGCACCTCTTTGTATGTTGATGGAGAGTTTGAAAGCACAGTGTTCTGGAGTGTCTTTGTCCATCCTAGCTACGTGGCTGAATAGCATGCAACACCTTTATATATATATTAAAAAAACTAGCACCTGAAGGAAGGCCAGATCTCTGCAAGAATGAAACCTGTTGTGCAAAGCCAAACCATTTCATGCTCAGGATTTGACACTGACCAGCAAGTCTTCCTGGAATGGTGTCCAGATTTCTTACCCACATAGCAATACAAGTAATACACAGGCTTGACAGATTCTGAACTTTGTCTCAGCACAAAGATAGTTTTGCATACATAAGCAAGAAGTGGACTTCATGTTGGAGGCAGCAAGACCTATTCGTCAAAGAATGTCTGGTTTGCTGTGACTGTTTGAACTCTGCTTGAAGCCTAGGTAGATGAACTCATCAACACTCTCCACACTACTGGACCCCACCTATGCTGTTGGTTCTGGTGGCTCAGCTCTGAGGTTCTGGACCTTGGAATTCAAATAGACTCTTATGTTCTCTTCATTGTCATAATTTAGCCAAACTTAGTTTCTCCCACTCCTCCTTCAAAAATCATCTCTTGAAATGTTTGGTTATTTTTGTTGCTCTTCTCTGAACGCTCTCAATTTGGACAATTTCTTTCTGGTATTGTGGTGCCCAGAATTGAATGCATTATCTTCAGTGTGATGCCCTCAGAACAGGGTAGAGGGGGTTATCCTGGCTCCATGATCTGATGGCTTTCCCTTTTTCCATGAAAAATTGCACTGACTTTTAGAAAAAATATATTAAAGAGCATAGTTATTTTATTTGTTGTCCAGAGTCACTCACTATTCTCCTTCAGTAATACTGCTTCCACCATTTCTTCCTCTCACTGATTATATGATTTAGGTTATTTTTCTCCAGGTATGTTGGCTTGCATTTTTACAAGTTGAATTTCATTGTGGTATTTGCTGGCCATATTTCTAATCTCTATATTCCTCCATATTATTTCTGCTTCCTGGTGTTTGCAACTCATCAGACAACACTTATGCACGTGATTCTGAATTCCACTTTCTATGAACTTTTGTGCCAGTAATACTTTGTCAAAGAAAAGCAAACAAAGAATATAAGCAAAGATGGATTTTTCCCTAATATTCATTTTTATTATTAGCTATATCACATAGGCTACTTCTAGGCATCAGGCCTGGCATGAATGAATTAGAGATGATGATGATCTTGTGTCTAAAGTGCATGGCTAGCAGTCAGGAGATCTGAGTTCCACTTTCTTTTACATATTTATTTTGTGACCTTGGACAATCACTTAACCTCTCTCTGCCCTTGTTTCCCAGCCTGTAACAGAGGGATAGTGTTTCCCTATCTCACAGGAGTGCTGGACATTTTTATATGGAGATATACCTATCTCATAGAACTGGAAGGGACCTTGAAAGGTCGTCGAGTCCATCCCCCTGCCTTCACTAGCAGGACAAAGTACCGATTTTGCCCCAGATCTCTGAATGGGCCCCTCAAGGATTGAGCTCACAACCCTGGGTTTAGCAGACCAATGCTCAAACCACTGAGCTATCCTCCATTTAATTCATTAATGTTTGTAAAGTGCTTTCAGCTCCTCAGATGGCAATGCTGTATATTTATACTCATTAAGCCAAGTACAACTTCTATGGCCAGGGCCTAGGATATCTAGATCACCTAAAGCTCTGAGACAAGGGCTGTGGTCAACTTGGTTTCTTGGGCACAACGGAACTTTCTATCATAAGGGTAAAGGTCACTCATGCATGAGACAGTTTTCCAGGGGCTGGTCCAAGACTGAGGAGCAAAGGCCCAGCAAAAGCCTCCCTGCCTTTCGCTCCAAGTTCAAGGTGCACTTTTTCAACCGGCCTCTTCTGAAATAAATGGGCAGCAGTGTATACAGGCAAACAGCGAGACACAACTTGACCCAGCACTCTCCTACTGGGGGAGGATGTGAGCAAGAACAAACCACACGTGTCCGATGTTAGTCACATGCACTAGTGGAGGGTACTAGGATACTTCAGTGATGAGGGAAGTATAAGAATCTATATAGGATAGAATTTCTTTAGTTTTTAAATAATAGCTCTGTAGAGGATGGACTGAGAAAGCACCTTGACGTTATCTGGTGCACTCTACACTGACTTGAAGCATTTTCAGGAAGATGCTGGCAAGTGCTTTTCAAATCATGCTTGGTACCCCTATCTTTTTCTGACCTATTTTAGAACCGTTGGTAATTATTAGTTATTCAGGTATGTGTAGCTTTTAAATGTTATCATATTCATTGTGTTGTGGCATGTCATTTTCCATTGGCATCATGTCATAGGCCGGTGTAATATGTCAAAAGTGTTTTATTGCAATGGCTACATCACATAAATGAGACTTGGCAGGTTGCAAATCGAATATTCTGTAACTGTTTTTAACATCTATACTAAATACGCTAACAAGATAGATCCAGGGCTGAATTGCACTGGCTGAAAGTCTGGGTTCAAATTCTGGAGTAGGTCATGAGAGAAAACAGGGTTAGTGGTCACCTCTGCGTGTTCATATAACAAGACCACAAATAACTTGGAGTAAGCAAGTCTCTCGGTATTAGAAAGGCTGGGACTGGAATTGCAGTGATGTTGCAGGTCTGAACAACGCAGAGCAAGATGTGGGAAGCATGTAAGGTAATTGTCCTTGGTTCTTGACAGTGTTGTTGCTTTTTTATCTTAAGGAGCACAACATAACACAAACCCAGGCCCTATAGTATCTTCTTGACCCCAGATTGTAATCTTCCAGTCTGTCAGCATTCCTCCACTCCTCCCATGAGAAAAGCCTGAGAGAACAGGTATATCTTGGAGCGGTTCCTGAGAGTCATCACACCAGGGCTTTGGTGAACCAACAGGGGACGTGAAATAGAGTTATAAGCACTTCTCGCTCTTAGTGCCGTGCTCTGGGGCCTCTGAAGTTTATGCCCGGAGGGGGCTGTCAACTCATGTGCCTCAGATTATTCCAAGTACGGCAGTAATGCTCAAGGGGCAAAGCTGTTGCTCCCGTAATGGCAATTTCAGACTTAAAAGTTTAAAAACAAGAACCTTAATCTTCTCAAGGAAATCTGTAGGTACTCAATAAAAAATATAGAGCACAGGTACAATGTGCTGTCTGTTTGAAACACCTGTTTTCTGCTGCTCACTGCCTGATGAGTCAGAACAACGTATGGGAGACCTTGCTAATTGACTCTGATTTGGGAGATATGTCACAGATTAGTGGCACTTATGAATTAGGAAGTAACAAAGCCAAGATAATTCATGATGAAATGAATTCTCACTACTTTGGCAAATTCAGGTGAGGCTTTAAATTGTGATAAAACTTCATGGAATTCTAATAATTGTACTGTTTGACAGTTGTACAAGGAAGTAAACTTGGATAATGAGAGACTTTGCTACTACACCTGTGCTGAGAAGAAGGGAGAAACCACCATCTTTTGTGAGAGAGGTACATGGTGCCCAGATGTGCAAAATACTTCAGGGAAGCTGTAAGTAAAACAAAGTCAAGAAATTTTAAAAGCCTTCTTCAAAAATAAAATCAGGTGGAGGTTTTTTTTGTTTGTTTTTTTTTTAAACTATTAGGAACTGCTATTGTGCTTGTGTGTTATGTGCATGGCACTTATCTAAAACAACAACGAAAAACTGGAGTCACTGTCTTGAAAATCTTGTAGTCTAAGGGTTCTGGCTGTAAAGTGTTTTCAGGATTCAGACATGAACAGGTGCAGACAGTAATGCAGAGAGGGTTTAGGATGTGGGAAGGATAAGGTCAAAGGTGGTGTGATCATATGGTCACTTGGAAAGAAGTTTGCACTCTTATATAATTTATTTCCCATTTGCAGTGTCACCTGGCAGAAAAAGTCATTTATATTGGGGATCATTCCACAGCCTTCTTTAAACTTTGTCTTTCGTTCCTTCTGTAAATCAGTTCCATGGAAGTGACATGTCACAACAGTGTTACCGTTTTGATGTGAAATCCAAGATATTCATGCTGTGAAGGAGCAGAGAGCTACTGACATGACCTTGTTTGCTTGTTATCTTAAGAGGAAAAAGAGTTTCAGTCATCAGATGCTAGCGTAAGGAAGGCTGTTTGCTGGCCAGAATCTAAGTAACTAAATAACCATAGTGGTTCTTCACCTCTGGAAGGCTTTGGTATATAACTGCAGATATTAAAGGACTTCTGAGGTTTTTTTATAAGTAAATGTCTGCCTTTTCACAAATATATTTATAGATTATCAGATGTGCAATTTACAAGGCTATATGTAACACTTACACATCATGCTGTAGTAATCCAAAACTACCATTTACTTCGTTGAATATGTAACTTATGCACAAAAGAGACTTAAATGGGGAAATCACTCCAAGGAGGAATTTTTGAGACCATGTAGAAGAAGGTGAATCAATAAGTAAATGGTATGTAAAAAGGACAGGAGTACTTGTGGTACTTTAGAGACTAACAAATTTATTTGCGCATAAGCTTTCGTGGGCTAAAACCCACTTCATCAGATGTCAAGTATCAGAGGGGTAGCCGTGTTAGTCTGGATCTGTAAAAGCAGCAAAGAATCCTGTGGCACCTTATAGACTAACAGACTTTTTGGAGCATGAGCTTTTGTGGGTGAATACCCACTTCGTCGGATGCATGTTAGTCTATAAGGTGCCACAGGATTCTTTGCTGCTTCATCAGATGCATGCAGTGGAAAATACAGTAGAAAGATATATACACACTGAGAACATGAAAAAATGGGTGTTGCCATACCAACTTTGAGACTAATCAATTAAGGTGGGCTATTATCAGCAGGAGAAAAAAAATATTTGTAGTGATAATCAGGATGGTCCATTTCAAACAGTTGACAAGAAGTTGTGAGTAACAGTAAGGGAAAAATTAGCCTGGGGAAATAGTTTTTACTTTGTGTAATGACCCATCCACTCCCAGTCTTTATTCAAGCCTAATTTAATGGTGTTCACTTTGCAAATTAATTCCAGTTCTGCAGTTTTTCGTTGGAGTCTGTTTTTGAAGTTGTTTTGTTGGAGAATTGCAACTTTTAGGTCTGTTATTGAGTGATCAGGGAGGCTGAAATGTTCTCCGACTGGTTTTTGAATATTATAATTCTTGACATCTGATTTGTGTCCATTTATTTTTTTGCATAGAGACTGTCCGGTTTGGCCAGTTGTCAAGAATTATAACATTCAAAAACCAGTCAGAGAACACTTCAATCTTCCTGGGCATCTACGCCTTCCTTCTGTTTCTGTACCTGTACGTATGTACTCGTGCATGTATGAACACAGTTTTTCAAAAAAAATTAAAAGCAAGTTCTTCTCACTCAAGACTTCTTCCATAGCTCTAGGCCTCCTTAACACGTAGGAGCTACAAAACCAAACCACTCAAAGCAGGATCTCATCTCCTTTTGCCCCTCCCCACTACACATAATGTCATCACCAGTCATGTGACTCAAACAGCTGAGGAGGCTGCCCTTGCCCATTGGACAGAGATCCGATCTGCACTCTGCTACTAGCACCCATTCTAACACATGGACTTTGCAACCTGCCTGGAAGAACAGCAAGTTTGAGGCTGTTTTGGACTTTAGTGAGGTAGAGCATTCCCTGAGGCAGAGTACTGTGCTGGCTGCCCCCCCTTCTTTAAATATTCCGCACTCAGCTGTATTTCCTTCCAACTCTGCCTATGCACTAAGAGACTAACCAGTACACAGTTACTGGTGGGATCCTAGCACACTTTCTAATAAGGGTGTTAAGATTTTGGCTCAGCAGCTAACCTTGTTGGAGAGATGGGGCATTTGAGGTTAACACTGTGCTACTCTGGGACTTTTTTCTGGGGTAGGCTGGCTGGCTCCCTCAGTCTCCGGCTAGGTCTACCCTATAAGCACTGCAATAGCATAGGTGATGAGCTTCAGCTATGCTGGTATAGTGTAAACCCTTGCTATGATGATGGAAGGAGCCATAGTTATCTCTCGAAAGCTGGTAACTAGGTTGACCTAAGCCCTGGTCGACAGAAGAGTTCTTCCATTGAACTAGCTACCACCTCTTGAGGCCGTGGATTCATTGGAGCAACAGAAAACCACCTGTTGCTGTAGCAAATATCTATGCTGTAGTGCTTGCCACTAGTGTAAACATATCCTATCCTGGGGCTTAGGTCAGCTTAACTACATCTCTCAGGATTGTGAATTTCTCCCATCCCACAGCTTTGTCAACCTATGTTTTAGGTGTAGACCAGGTCTCAGATCATTTTTAATGGAAACAAGAAATTGTCACTGTGAAAAGCTATGCAGGACTTGGTTGCAAGGTGACTGTCAGTTCCCAACCCAATGTTTTTAAATTATTTATTATTAATGGTTAATTCTTGCAGAATTTTTGAGACCAGCCTGAGGGTTTTTTTAAATTTTATTTAATTTTATTTTTTTGGGAAGTCCCATAACACAGTAAGTTTCCATCATGTAGTTAGGGTGTTAGGTCCCCTCCCCAGCATAGAAACTGTCTGCAGAACCACTTTCAAACATTTCAGGGTTGACATGGTTTAGACTATGGTTATATGGCCAATGTGAATGGGAAAAGATCTAAAGTCCATTGAAAACAGTGGAAGGGTTTCCTCTGACTTCAGTGGAACGTGATCAGGCCCTAAAAGTTTTACAAACTGTTTAAACAATGTAAAGGTTTTTATTTTTAAAACACAGACCTCTAGCAGTCTGGATTAGTCCAAGACAAAGATAGAAAGGGGAGATGGTAGAATGAGTACTTCCAAGGCTCATGTGTTTTGGCCTCGGGGGAGATAATGGAAAAGGAGCATGAATGTTTGACTTCAACTTGTATGCTAAGTTCCATTTTCAATAATTGAGATATTTGAAAGTTTAGAGTGGATACAGTAAGAGGCAAGGGCTGCTAATATTAGTGCCTTTTATATTGTCAATTTAACAGCTGTAAAATCATTAGGAAAAATTAAGTTAATGTATGGCTTTGTTCACACATCACTTGCATAATGCTCTTTTAGAAAATGTGCCCTTCCTACTGAGGGTATGTAAGCAGTGAGGAGACTCGAAGTGTTAATGAGTATGGCCAGTGTTGTCCATTAAACAGGGTTTGGAAATAGATTACCTGAAATTTTAACAAATCAGTTTCCCATGCTTTGTCTATTGAATTGTTTTAATATTGTTTCTTTTTTAAACAATCGCACTGATATTTTTGGAGAGTTAACCAAAAATATTCCTTGGGAAATGATGGCTGAATCATTCAGAGTGTTACAGTTGTGCTTTTCTGTGAAGTAGTTGAAAATATTTGCCAGCTGGATCCCTGCAGGCAGCTCCCCTGTGCCTGTGTGGAGTCTGGTTGTAGGGCCTATTCTGTGTTAGAGACCTCAGTGGCTGCATCCTTCCATCAATGGAAAATACATTTGTGCCCATGCACAAATTTGCTCTGGGTCATGTTTCTCTGACCATTAATCAATGCAAGTTACCCCAATTCCAAGTTAGATAAAATCTCCATTGGCTTTGGCTCCATCAGTTGGGTGGCCAGTGTCAATGCACATCCCACTGCTGAGGTAACACAATTTGTGTTTGATTAATACTACTCCTGCTGTTGTCCCATAGTGCATTGCAGAAGTAGTCTGTCTGGACACCCACTGCCCAGGTTCAACTTTCTGAGCGTCATTGACACTTTAATTTCCAGTGAAAGAGCCTGATCTTGCAAAGTGCTGAGCACCTGAAGTCCCATCCGAGTCACAGGAAGGCTTTAGCCCTTAAAGGATCAGCCTTACAACAATTAGCACTTTATAACAGAAATAATTTTGTATTCAAAACAGAGTGATTGTTTCATTTTACCAAATAAATGAAATAAATATAATCATAAATCCCATTTTCCTCCTAATACTAAAAGAATTAGTAGGTCTGAAAATATTTAATGGTGAACCAAAAAATGATGAGCATGTACAGTTGATCCTCTAAGAAAGAAGCTTCCAAAATCCCATTTACCTTAAGAGCTGTCACTCTGCACTTTTAGTTGTCATGGCAGTGTATGCTTTTTCATGAATTACCAGTGCTTTTGTTTTTTCTTTTATCAGTCATCAGCCCATCAGCTGGGCCATTCATAATGATTTTTGGCAGCTCATCAGGGGAGTTCAAAGCTATTGAATAGTGCCCTATCAACTCTCAAACCTCATTGTGTGAAACTGTTTACCATGTTGCCTTTTCCTGTAAATATTACAAGCAGTGCACTAAAAGGATAAATGCATGAAAAAGAAATGGCTTAACCTTGTAGCAGTTAGCTGAGATGGCAGTCTGTGTTGACTGATAATTCACAAGTCCTTGGGTTTCCATTACTTTGCTAAATAACATGTAGACATTCTACTTTGAAGTCTTGTATATGATAGTTAATTAAACAACATTTAATTTGGCTTAACATTTGTGTCAGTTTTGTGAAAGTGAGACTCTATAATTAGGGAATACAGATCAGGTTTCTGTCAGACTTATAACCTCTCACTCTAATTTAATGCCTACTTCCACAGTGCAATGTCACACTTGGTGTGCAGAATTTTTTCCCACTGTCTTTTACGCTTGACTAGTAACAAAAGTTGCCCATATTACACAACTGACAGCAAATGGAATCATTCACATAGATGTAAGGGTGTATGATTTGCCAGTATTTAACAGGAAATTCACCCATCAAAACAGATTACATTATTGGAATCAGTGTAAATAATATGATCTCGGGCTTTTACGCAAACATGGAATTTAGTTAGCACTATTTTGTATTTCTAAGGGACCCACTGCAATTTGCATGGTGCCTTCTAATAGATGTTTATATGGAAACATAGCACAGCTTGAATGTCTTGTAATTAGAGGGCACTTTTCTGTATATTTGAGTCAGTTTCAAATACTGATTTCCTTTCAGTCAAAAAATATAGTTGGGACCATAATGCTGTTTACTGGAGGTTGATGCATAGGGCATCAAACACATTTATAGAATCATGTTTTATACTATCTTATATTAATGAGGTAAATATGTCTTGAGTGGAAAAAAACCTCTCCCAAATATCAAGGGAAGTTGATTTATCATACTGTTCATTAAAGTCACCCTTGTAATGTTTTCAAAAAGCTTGTGTCAAATCCAGCAATATAGTCATTCGTGTTTTATTTGTCTTAACAAATTTTCTGAGGATAGACCACACGTTCCTTTAAAAGGAAATAGTGCAATACCATACAGTTTTAATCTAGGGTGACCAGACAGCAAATGTGAAAAATTGGGATGGGGGTGGGGAGTAATATGAGCATATATAAGAGAGAGACCCCAAAATCCCAACTGTCCCTATAAAATCGGGACATCTGGTCACCCTATTTTAATCCCCCTTTTCTTCTCTCCTACCACAAAAGAGGATATCAGGGTTATGCTCATTGTGTGGGTAGGTCAGTTATCTCACACAGGCTGGGTGTTGCAACTAGCTTGGTTTCACTAGTTAGAATTGGGTATATGCAGTATATCTCCAGTGAGTGGCAACCTCACAATTACTACTCTTTTATCAAGCTTATATTGGTTACATTCTGTGAATTAAAGGCTACTAAAATACTGAACTAGCCGGTACATTTTTCCATTGTGAATTAGGACGTTCTGAGACTCACAAATGGATCTTGCATAGGGAGAATATATTAAAGCTAAGCAAAAGGCCCCACTAACCAGGCTATGGCAATCACTCAGCCGAGAGAAGTTTTAACTGACCGGCTTAATGTTTTGGTTTTTTTTTCTCTTCTGTGATATCATTTTGAGACTTCCTGCTTCGTAGTTGATAACTGTGAATGACACAGCACAAAAGGATGATCTGGTATACTCAGGCCTCTGCCACTGGCCTGAGTGACTGTAACCATGTCACTTTACCTCTCTGTGCCTCCATTTCCCTACCTGTAAAGTGGGGACAATAATTACTTTTCCCTTTAAGACCTATAGATGAAAACCCCTCAATAAAAGCGAAGGATTTATTTTTATTTTGTTTGTGCAGGAAGTATTCAGATACAGATTTTATTTATTAAAAGCTGAAAGTATTCCCCATGGCACTTGATGTTAGAGAATGCCTTTAGGGATATCTACAGTGGACCAGGAAGTACCAAGAAGATAAAACAGATCAGGAAAATTAATTTAAAAAGGGATAGTTTAAAACTTATTCTGCACTGAAATGGTCCCTTGAGTCTGGCTAAGTGGTGGCACTGAGTAGAGAGAAAAGTGCTTAATTGGCCTTGTTTCTGCTTTGATGTTCCAGAAGGGCTCCTTGCGACAAGTTTTCTTAAACATGTTCACATATAGATTTTAACTTGCTGCCACACACACTGAATAGACTATATATAGCATGGGGACCAGAACTCATGGCTTCCATTGCTAAAAACAGCCATCTCGTACTTGAGTTTAAGGGCAATCTCTGTTAGCTCATGAGCAGTAGTACAAAGGCTACTAGAAGATGAGGCAATTTCAGATAAACTCTTGACTATGCCTGATGTAGTGCATTCTGTGTGAGGAAATCATGGCATGCAACATGTAGTGAGTGCATTATATAAGCCAGTTAAGGCAGAGCTTGTTCTCTGGTATCTGTTGTATGGCTCAAGAGTTCCATCTGACTGTCAGAAGCCAATCTACAGCTGTGATTGAATAAGTATGCAGTTAGTTGACTTTAGTGGTATCTTTCTGAGCATCTGTCGATCAATACACAATAGGCAGGTGCAGCACCATGATGCAATACTGTGCAGATGTAATATCTTGAATATATCTAGGTTGATACCATTCTTGGGAGTCCAGTAACTATGTGGCCATTGTCGAGGGAGAGAGGAAGTAACAATTATCCAGTACATAGATTTTAAACAGAATTGGAAATGACTTCTGTAGTTGACATTGGGGCAGATTCTCAGCTGGTATAAATTGGCAAAGCATCAGAGTAGCTAGGGTCTGGCACATGTCTTGAGATAAGACTCTCATAACAGCGTGTGCTGTGGTTTCTGGAACCGACTCTGCTGTTTCCCAAAGATTGAGCTGTTTCATGAATATAGCCATACACTTGTATGTGACGCAGTCAGCACATGATCACCTGAATGGCTTTAACTGGTGTACGTAATAAAAGTTCATTGCATAACTTCATTAAAAGTGAAGTTCTAAGATTGTGTATGGTCCCCTCTTCCTTTCCTCAAAGCTCTTGAAACCCTGCTTTGTGTGGAAATCAACGTTATGTCATTTTAGTCACAGAACATTTCCCTTTTGTTATAATTATGTCCTGTGTCATCTGGATATTCATACTCTGCCAGTTTTTAAAAATAATGTCAAGTTATTTTTTTAAAAGGCCAGAAGTAGAAACAATTAGCAAGTAGCGATGCAAATGAAATAATTTCTGATTCTAATTAAAGGGCCAGATTACAATCTTTGATGCACAGAATGCATTACTGTGTAATTTGAAACAATGAAAGTCGTGCTTGCACCCACATGTATTGCAATAGAATTTTTTTTTTCCAGGTATGTAGTGGGGAGGGGTGCTGTGCATTTTAAATTAGAAACTACTGAAAGTGGGAACCTAAAGACTCTCAGGACAGAGCAAATTAAAATATATGAGGGACGAGGGAGAACAGTGCTCCAGTGAATGTATATATATATATATATATAGAATCATTCAGAAGTTTTTTGTGCGGAAGTATAAAATTCTATATATAAACACAATGCTAATAAGATGAGTATCCGTGTAGTTTCAATATGGTATAACATTCCTTGCTAGACAGACAAGATAATTCATTTACTGGATCAAATATCAGACAGATCCATTGAGTTCGGTTTCCTGTCACTAATGGGGACCAGTACCAGATGTTTTTGAGGAAGGTACATAAAACCCTTCAGTAGGCAGCTATGGGATAATTTTCTGATCGTCATGGTATTAATGACGGTATGTTTAAAATTATGATAGTTATCCTTGATGAGGCTGATCAAGTATATCCAAAATAGGATGTATACTGATTTTTTTGTAAAGGGTTTCTATGTGTTGTTAAATAGGTCATGAAAATGAATGAATGTTGGTGTAGTAACTTTGCTTTGCAGCATCTTTTCCCTGAGAAAAGATACACACTTTGAAATTTCAAAAACTTAGGCATCATGCTTTCTTAGGATTCTTTATGTATAAAATATAGTTCATGGCAAGCTAAAGGGAATCAGTGTCCTATTGAAAGACCCTTTCTGTCTTATCTTTTCTTTGTTCAACAGGGAACAAAGTTTGTCATCCTAAGACACCAGACCTTTAACGAGGCTCAGGTAACCTCTGACAGTGCTTATGGTGCTAACAAAGAGTCCCTGTCAGCCTTTGTAGAAGACTTTGAGACTTCAATCAGCATTGACTTTCCAGAAAATGAGGAGTATGTTGAAGTGCTAGACTGTGGTTCTTCGGATATATCAGTTCATGGAAGAACAGAAGAAGCTCAGCATGCAGATGAAAAAGATGACAGAAATAGCAGTATCCCAGAAGTTGTGATTACACAGGCAGATGAGGTGGGTGATAGACAATACCTGATATAAAATTCCTTTTTATCTTATCTGATTTGTATTCTTAGCTGTGATCAGGAATACAGCATGTTGTTTCTAATTAATTCTTTAATTTTCTTTTATTTATGTCTATTCTATTTCATATTGGAAACTTCCTCCATCTAAAACCCAAAATGCATTGAAGGCTACTTTCTTTAATCAGTGGCATTTTTAATCTTATTATATGGTCCTCAAAAATGAATTTCTTTGTATTGTAGCGTATATATTTAAATAAATTAGTGTTATCCATGGTTATTTTGCCAACCATAATTTATATGCTTTTTAATTTTATCGCAAAATAAAATCTCGTGTCTAATTCTGCACCATTTTTAGCATCATCGCAAATTACCTTGGAAAGAACTACAACGCAGCCAATGAAATATCTCACAAGAAATTTTTAAAAACTAAAATGCATGTCAAATATTCAGCTTGATTAACTAATGAATCTTGCCAGCCTCTTGTATTGTGACCATTTTAGTCAATGTTTCAAAATTCATAGTTATATCAAAATTTGCAAAGTAAAATATTTAGTACAATATATCCATTTAGTACTTTGAAAAGTTCTAAAATAATGTTTTTTTCCTATTGGTGATATATTGTAAAAAATGCAGGTACAGTTCTTTAATTTATATTTTTTCCATATACTTTAATTCAAACATAAAATCCATAGGAAGTAATGGCTGTTGGCAAAATGTATGTCAAGATTTTTTTAAGTAATATTTAAAGCCTCTATCTTGCAAAACACTTATTGCTAATTGCAGGGTTTGGCACTGCAAGTAGTCCCATTTGAGCCCTAAAACAGTATCCAGATGAATCCCATAAGACTATTGACTTCCCCAATGTAAGCTTTAAATATGATCAAAATTCTTTACTTTGAATGAATAAGGAAATTATCCAACTGGAGCAAAGTACTGTAATCTTATAGTACTTTTGTTGTTCTTCATGGGCTGAAGATTAAGTATTGGTATTGTTAGATTTACCAGCAGCCTTCAATACTGTTGAACGTGACGTAGTGCTGACTTTCCTGGAGATGACCATAGAGTGGATGGGATTGCTTGTGATAGACTCTGTTCCTTTTTTTGATGGGAGTTCTCAAAGGATAGCGTGGGACAATTGCTTGTCCTCCCTGAGTGTCTTCCATGTGGAGTTATGCGGTCCCCTTATATGTTTCCTTTTGTTTAACATGTATATGGGGCCATTAGGGAGTTAGTGACAATACCCAGTATACTAACAGCATCCATTCTAGATGTACATATCATCTGACCTAGACGGAGATGTCAGTTGCCTTTCAGTGACTGGTTGAGATTGAGGAGTGGATCAAGGCTAGGGTCTGAGACACAATCAGGATAAGAAGGGGTTAGTGATGGCTGGATGATACAGGGAGGATAATATCCGGCTCCACTGGGTCTAGGGATGTGATTAGATCTGCAGCAGCTGCTAGAAGATCAAGTAACCCAAACAGCCAGTATGGCTCCGCCCCCACCCTCCCCCGCATTTATGTGTGTGTCTTTAGTGTTTGAATCATCGTCAATTAAGTGAAAAAACAAAACTTAAAAAGCAGAGTTTGTGTCTACAGACGGTGTCCTCTGGCACCTGGTTCTCCTTTGGAGGGGCCTCCCCCAGATAGCCCAACTGGTCCTCAGTCTAGGGGTCCTCTTGGATTCCTGTGTTGCTGCTGGGTGCCTACATAGAGACAACTACAAATAATGTTTTTGATCTATGATTAGCCTGAAGCCTGTGGACATAGCCACTTTTCCATTCCTTCATGACCTCCAAGGTGGATTACTGCAATTTAGTGCACATAAGAATGTTGTTTTTTAAATTTATTTATTTTAATCAGCTAGTCCAGAATGCATCAGCCATGTCAAGGCATGTGAAAGTTCAGGGTGGAGTTTGTGAATGCAGGAGATGGCATTCTTGGCAGTAGGGCCGAGACTTCAGAACTCGTTACACGAGGTGATAAAAGTGACTGCGAATCTCATTGCCTTCAGAAGAATGTACAAAATTCATTTAATCAAGTTAGCTTTCTCACCACTGCAACTAAAAACAGCAACAAGAGGAGGAGGAAAAACAGGTGAAGGCAAAAAGGAAGAGGAAGTAAATAGCAGGGTAGATAGGCCCGCTGACAGAAATTCCAGGCCATGGCCATTCCTGCAGTGGGGAAGCCAAGGGTGGAAGTGATGAATATGTCACTTCAGGGATCACCCACACCAGCCTGCAGGACCTCCCAAAGCATGGGGCCCAGAGCAGTCTTGCACGCCTAAGCATCCTGCATCCCACCTGGGTGATTTAAAAGGGCTGGGGGCCCACAGGCCCTTCTAAATCACCTGGGTCCTTGGGCAATTGTCCCCTTTGTCCTCCCCATCAACAGGCCTGTGGGTAGAGAACAACAAAAAGAAAGAGGAGGTGGAAATAAATAAGGACTAAATGATGGGGTTATCAAGAGATTAAAAAAATTAATCACACAATTAATTGCACTGTTAAACAATAATAGAATACTATTTGTTTAAATATTTTCAAATATATGATTTAAATTACAACGAATACGAAATGTACAGTGCTCATTTCATATTTCTTTTTATTACAAATATTTGCACTGTAAAAAACAAAAGAAATAGTATTTTTGAATTCACCCAGTACAAATACTGTAGTGTAATCTCTTTATCATGAAAGTTGAACTTACAAATGTAGAATTATGTTAAAAAAACAAACAAAAAACTGCATTCAAAACCAAACAAAATAAAACTTTAAGGCCTACAAGTCCACCCAGCAGGGCCGTCGCTTCCATTTAGGCCACCTAGGCAATCGCCTAGGGCACCAGGATTATTGGGGAGTGGCATTTTGCCGGGGCGGAGGCGGGGGCGGCAGGCGGCTCCGGTTGACCTGCCACAGGCGTGCTGTGAAGGGTTCACTGGTCCCATGGCTCCAGTGGACCTGCTGCAGGTGTTCCTGCGGAGGGTCCGCTGGTCCCGAGCCTCCGGTGGACCTGCCGCAGGCACGCCTGCGGCAGATTCACCGGAGCCACGGAAGCAGCGCGCAGGGTGGCAAAATGGCCATTAACCTAGGGCACCAAAAACACTGGCGCCGGTCCTGCCACCCAGTCCTACTTCTTGCTCAGCCAGTCGCTCAAACAAGTTTTTTTTACTTTTTTAGGAGCTAATGCTGCCTGCTTTTTGTTTACAATGTCACCTGAGAGTGAGAACAGGCATTTGCATGGCATTGTTGTAGTCGGCATTGCAAGATATTTATGTGCCAGATGTGCTAAAGGTTGCTATGTCCCTTGATGCTTTAACCACCATTGCAGAGGACATGAATCCATGCTGATGACGGATTCTGCTCAGTAATGATCCAAAGCAGTGGAGACCGACACATGTTCTTTTTCGTCATCTGAGCCAGATGCCACCAATAGAAGGTTAATTTTCTTTTTCAGTGGTTTGGGTTCTGTAATTTCCGCATCAGAGTGTTACACTTTTAAGATTTCTGGAAGTATACTCCACACCTCATTCTTCTCAGATTTTGGAAGGCACTTTAGATTCTTAAACCTTGGTTCGAATGCTGTAGCTATCTTTTTAGAAATCTGGTATTGGAACCTTCTTTGTGTTTTGTCAAATCTACAGTAAAAATGTTCTTAAATCAAAGAACATGTGCTGGGTCGTCATCCGAGACTATTATAACATGAAATATATGGCAGAATGAGGGCAAAATCATGGAGCAGGAGACATACAGTTCTCCTCCAAGGAGTTCAGTCTCAAATTTAATAATTTTTTTAACAAGCATCATCATCATGGAAGCATGTCCTCTGGAATAGTGGCTGAAGCATGAAGGGGCATACAAATACCTTGCAGTGCCGGCTACAAAAGTGCCATGTGAACGCCTGTTCTCACTTTCAGGTGACATTGTAAAGAAGAAACAGGCAGCTTTAGCTCCCATAAATGTAAACAAACTTGTTTCTATTAACAATTGGCTGAACAAGAAGTAGGACTGAGTGGAATTGTAGGCTCTAAAGCTTTTTTTTTATGCTGTTTTGTCATTGAAAGCCGTTATGTAAAAAAAAAAATTCTACATTTGTAAGTTGCACTTTCACAATAAAGAGATTGCACTACAGTTCTTATACGAGGTGAATTGAAAAATACAATTTCTTTTGTCACTTTTACAATGAAAATATTTGTAATCAAAAGTAATATAAAGTAAGCACTGTATGCTTTGTATTCTGTATTGTAATTAAAATCAAGATGTTTGAAAATGTAGAAAAACATCCAAAATATTTAATGCATTTTAATTGGTATTCTATTGTTCAACAGTGTGATTAAAACTGCGATGCATCGTGATTAATTTTTTTGAGTTAATCGCGTGAATTAACTGATTAATCGACAGCCCTACTAAATAAATCCATCCCCCAACAGTCCTAGACAGCTTTTGGGGGAAATTAGATATGCATATTGTGTTGTTTTTTTTTTAAATTATATCTTCGGAAGTACTCAAGTGTTATGGTGATGGGCACTCTTATAAGAACCTAGACAGACAGATATAAGTCATATAGAGTTAGGATTATATATGTGCCTTTTTTTCCCCTCCAAAATTCAATGCATAATTTACTATGTGAATTCCTGGAATGGCTTTATCGTATACAGACAGCTGTGCTGGCAGCCTTTTTGGTGCCCTAGGCGGCGGAAGGTCCGCCCCCAAAATACCACCGACGACCGTGGCGGCTGGATGTTCGGCCACCGCAGTTGCCGCCCCCCAAATGTCAGTGCCCTAGGCCTAGGTTGCCTAATGGGTTGTGCCGGCCTTGTCTACAGACCAGGCTAAAAGGAATTCTATAAATGTATAATAGCTGTATTTCATAGGAATGGACTACGGGTAATTTATGTACCTTAATATATTTTTAAGAGCTGGTTGGAAATTTGACATCAATAAAAGCTTTCATGGATTCAGAGAGAAAAATTAAAAAAATTATGCAAACTAATTTCCACTTTGCCACAAGTCTAGCAGTTCACACAATGCTTATCTACCGCAAGCCAAAAATACACAACTTCTTTCTACAGCGCATAAAGAATATACTGTGCCCCTGCATTTCTGACCTAATGTCTACTGTTTTCTTGTTTTCAAACTGGATCATGATTTTGTTTTTGTTAAGGGCTCAACTAGAGTTCCCAACATTCTTAGCACCCCTGCTCCATCCCTCTTTCCACTATTATTATTATTTATTATATCATTAATAATAGAATAAGCAGTACTCACCTACATTCACCATCATTTCTTGCTGCTTTCTGAAGCACTCAGCAACTCTTGATCTTGTTGTATAAAGATGAAAAAATAAGTGATGTCTCTTGCAATGAGGGACTGTTGGAAACCCTAGACTCAACATTCTGCAAGGCTTCAACTCAGCCTCCAGCTGGGCCTGGGTACTGTAGTGCATCAACATCTGAGATCTAATGTCTGCCAAAAAATACTTGCATGCACACAGAAACTCATGTAGCACAGGGGTTTGATTTTTAACACCTGTATTCAGAGATGTTTGCACACCAGAGTTGGAGGCCATGGTGTGAAACTTAGGCCCTGAAGTTCTGCAATGAATGTGCATATGTTCATACCACAGCTCTCTATAGAGGAGGATATATTTTGGACCGCTAAAAAACACATCTATATTCTGGAAGAGATATCGGTTTCCCCTGCTAATTGACCTAGTGGATTCCTGTGACTCCTAGGACTCTAAGGGCTCGTCTACACTTACCGGATGATCGACGCTGCGGTGGTTGATGTATCGGCAGTTGATTTAGCAGGTCTAGTGGAGGCCCACTAAATTGACTGCCAATCGCTCTCCCGTCGACTCCTGTACTCCACTGGCTCGAGAAGAGTAGGGGGAGTTGATAGGAGAGTGTCTCCCGTTGAAGTGGCATATAGTGTGGATTCCACGGTAAGTAGATATTACCTACATCAATTTGAGTTGCACTATTCACGTAACTCAAATTGCGTAGCTTAGATCAACTTTTCCCTTTAGTGTAGACAGGGCCTTAGAGGAGAGCCAAAGGTGGTAAACTCTATTTCCCATGCTGCGTATATGCAGTTAGTTGAGGACCATAATGTCTGCGTTTATGCATGCTGTCATGGATTATTGGAGTTCCATACCAGTCATCTCAAGCACTTTTTTTGTTTGCAGTCATAGGCAACATCATATTGCCTAATTTATCAATAGTATATGCTCAAATCCTATTGTTAAATGATTTTTTCTCCTATCTTGCCAAGAAAATGCAGATTTGCAAACAAATTAATCTCATATGTTGACACATAACTTATAGACTAGGATATTAGCTATGAATGCTATTAATAGATTTATTTTCTTTAGTCTTCAGAGTAGGTGCCTGCTTTATCTGATGTTTAATAATGAGAAAATGATGTTTCTTTATACATTTATATAGTTTATGTTCACTGCTATAAATGTAATGTATACTTAATAATTACATACAAAATAGATTGTTACTGTACATAATATAAAGAATATATCTGTGTATGGTAATCATCCAAATACACGTGGGCACCAGAAATACAGCTACTGAAACATACAGCTACTGAGGAAATGATGTAACATTGTACATGTGGCACAAGTATCTAATCTTCTCAGGGCATCTAGTTAAGTAATGTTTTACATAACATAAGATTCTCTAAATATTTTCTTTTCATTTCTCCAGTTGGTTCTAGACATGAGGAATCTGAGAAATTTGACTTTTTTTTTTTATTGCTGTTGCCTGACAGGTGAACTATTTAGAGCTGATTCAAAATTTAATAATGGCAAAAATTGCTTGCTTCCAAAACTTTACATAAAAGTGTTCAGTTCTAGCATTATTCTGAGATATTCATGGGGTCCAAAAATCACACCGCTATCTGAAAATGAGTCAGGTACTAACTAAGAATACTATTAAGACAAATTGGAGGAAAACAATCTTAGTTGGTTTCCCTGGTTTTTTATATGGGTCTTTCACACAACGACAAGGGAAAGAACAACATTACTTTAAAAAAAAAATGCAATTGTAAAACCTCCAAGGGTAGCAGGAGGACTCCAAGGAAGGTGTAGGGCCTGAAATTACTTTTTAACTACCTGGTTAGTTATTTGTCCTCCAGCACCTAAAGATCTCCAGGACAGTGTGCTTTTAAGTTTTATCTGTTTGAACTCCAATTATTATGCTGAAGGCTGAAGCTCCACTGGTGCGTAAACACCACCTTATTTTAATGTTTCCAGAATTTTTTATAACCTATGCCTAAGTTGGTTCATGAGATGGCTAATTTTTATGTGTTAGATTTTGAGGATTTTCACAGGTGGGGATATTAAATTACTCTCACCAAAGGCTCTTAAGCAAAGTAAGCAGTCATGGGATAAGAGGGAAGGTCCTCTCATGGATCAGTAACTGGAAACAAAGGGTAGGAATTAATGGTCACCTTTCAGTATGAAGAGAGAGAAATAGTGGTGCCCCCCCAGGGATCTGTACTGGGACCGTCCAATTTAACATATTCATAAATGATCAGGAAAAATGGATAAATAGGTGGGAAATTTGCAGATACAAAATTACTCAGGATAATTAAGTCCAAAGCAGACTGAGAGGAGTTACAAAGAGATCTCACAAAATTGGGTGACTGGGCAACAAAATGGCTGATGAAATTCAGTGTTGATAGATGCTGTCATAAACAGATAGCTAAGGGTTAATGTCTCTTTCACCTGAAGCACCTGACCAGAGGACCAATCAGGAAACTGGATTTTTTCAACTTTGGGTGGAGGGAATTTTGTGTCTGAGGTCTTTGTTTTCTGTCTGCCTGCTTTCTCTGAGCTTTGGAGAAGTAGTTTCTGCTTTCCAGTCTTCTGTTTCTAAGTGTAAGGACAAAGAGATCAGATAGTAAGTTATATGGTTTCTTTTCTTTGGTATTTGCATGAATATAAGTGCTGGAGTGCTTTGATTTGTATTCTTTTTGAATAAGGCTGTTTATTCAATATTCTTTTAAGCAATTGACCCTGTATTTTGTCACCTTAATACAGAGAGACCATTTGTATGTATTTTTTCTTTCTTTTTATATAAAGTTTTCTTTTAAGACCTGTTGGAGTTTTTCTTTACTTCAGGGAAATTGAGTCTGTACTCACCAGGGAATTGGTGGGAGGAAGAATTCAGGGGGAAATCTGTGTGTGTTGAATTTGCTAGCCTGATTTTGCATTCCCTCTGGGTGAAAAGGAAAGTGCTTTTTTGTTTCCAGGACTGGGAACGGAGAGGGGGAGTCACTCTGTTTGGATTCACAGAGCTTGTGTCTGTGTATCTCTCCAGGAGCACCTGGAGGGGGGAAGGGAAAAAGGATTATTTCCCTTTGTTGTGAGACTCAAGGGATTTGGGTCTTGGGGTCCCCAGGGAAGGTTTTTCAGGGGGGACCAGAGTGCCCCAAAACACTCTAATTTTTTGGGTGGTGGCAGCAAGTACCAGGTCCAAGTTGGTAACTAAGCTTGGAGGTTTTCATGCTAACCCCCATATTTTGGACGCTAAGGTCCAAATCTAGGACTAAGGTTATGATATGAGTAGCAGCGATTGGGATATAGACAGAATCCAGAAGCCAGTAGGAATATTATATTTTTCTTTTCTCTGCTAAGGGCTTTTTAGCAGAGAGAAACAGTTGGTTTTAAAAGGGAACCAGAGAGAATTTTTTTTTTCTGCTCTCTCTGGCAGTTTGTAGCTTGCATCTTAAGCAAGAAGCCATTAAGGAGCTGTTACAGGTCTTTTGTCATGCAATAGCACTCCCATTAGGAGGCAGATACCAGCACTATATACATGCAAATAAAGTGGTTTTTCAGGTTTACTTAACATTGAAGATTAGCTAAAGGCACTGTTGCTAGGCAGACTTCAGGAGGCAACAGAGAACCTGCAGTTCAGAAGATAAACACCGGAGGGCCCCCCAACACAAGAAAACAGGAATCATGACTTCTAAGGCAAAAATTGAGGCCGAAGAGCAATTCAAAGAAGCTGAACACAGGCGACAACTGGAGCTGAAAGAAAAGGAAGAAAGCATCAAACTGGCAGCCTACCAAAGAGAACAGGCAGCCAAAGAGGCAGCACACAAAAGAAAACTAGAAGAAGAAGAGGTGGCCTACCGAAGGAAACAAGCAGAAGAAGAGGCGGCCCACCGCCGAGAAATGGAAAAACACCAAAAAGAAATGGAAGAACAACAAAAAGAAATGGAAAAACAACAAAAAGAGAATGAAGAGAAGGAAAAACAGAGAAAACATGAACTGGAGTTGGCAAAAGCTGGGCTGCATGTGCCAGCCAACCCTAACAACCCGGCGCCAATTATTGCTCCACAGCACAGGAAATTTCCCACCTACAAGGCAGGTGATGACACCGAGGCCTTCTTGAAAAATTTTGAAAGAGCCTGTCTTGGGTACAGCATCCCCGAAGACCAGTACATGGTAGAATTAAGGTCACAGCTCAGTGGACCTTTAGCAGAGGTGGCAGCTGAAATGCCTAAGCAGCAAATGAATGACTATAAACTTTTTCAAACCAAGGCCAGATACAGAATGGGGATAACCCCAGATCATGCCCGTCGGCGCTTCAGAACCCAAAAGTGGAAACCAGAGGTGTCATTTCCCAAACACGCCTACTACATTGCAAAAAACTATGAGGCCTGGATAACAGGAAACAACGTTCAAACCTTGGAAGAACTGCACCTCCTCATACAAATGGAGCAGTTCTTGGATGGTGTTCCTGAAGACATCACACGGTACATACAAGATGGAAAACCCAAAGATCTCGCTGTGGCGGGGGAGATTGGAGCCAAATGGATGGAACTGGCAGAAAGCAAGAAAGCTACTGTCAAGGGGAACGATTACCCCAGGGGGCACACAGACCATAAACCCTACAACCGAGGACAGCCAAAGACCCCACATACCACCCAAGTAAAGCCACAGACACCCTACTCTTCCACCTCACCAGTCTCCAGTAACTCACCTCGGCCCAGTGACCCATCAGATGGAAGATGCTTTAAGTGTAATGAACTGGGACATATCAAGGCCAACTGTCCCAAGAACACCATGCGAGTGCAATTCATTACACCACCATCACACCAAAGATCCCCAGGCCCAGATGCCTCTCAAATACCCTTGGAGCGAAGGGAAAATTTGAGAGTGGGCGGAAAGAAGGTTACTGCGTGGAGAGACACAGGGGCACAAGTGTCAGCTATCCACCAATCCTTCGTTGACCCCAAATTCATCAACCCAAAGGCCAAAGTTACAATTTACCCCTTCATGTCACAAGCTGTAGACTTGCCTACAGCTCAACTGCCTGTCCAGTACAAAGGCTGGTCAGGAATGTGGACTTTTGCAGTCTATGACAATTATCCTATCCCCATGCTACTGGGGGAAGACTTGGCCAACCAGGTGAGGCGGGCCAAGAGAGTGGGAATGGTTACACGTAGCCAAACCAGGCAAGCTTCCAGACCCATTCCTGTTCCTGAGCCGTCCACAGAGACCCCGTCTGTGTTACCAGAGACCCAGACAGAGGTAGTGGATCCAGATTCCATGCCAACCACTGAAACAGCCACAGCACCTCCATTCCCAGGCCCGGGACTGGAACAGCAACCAGCACCAGCAAGTGCAACCACATCTTCAAACTCAAAGCCAGAGGGCGCCAGCGAGCCAAAACTGGCAGAAGCAACAGACAGCCATACCCAAAAGGCTCAGCCAGAGCCTGAAATAACCTCAGGTGCACCAGCGGAGAGCGGTTCACCAGCAACGGAAACAACCCCATCACCTATATTGCTTCCAGAGGGACCAAGCCCAAGTCCACAGTCTGAGGAAGAACTGGTGACCCCAGCCTCAAGGGAACAGTTCCAGACTGAGCAGGAAGCAGATGACAGCCTTCAGAAAGTTTGGGCGGCGGCACGGAGCACCCCACCGCCTCTCAGCTCTTCTAATCGATCCCGGTTTGTTATAGACCAAGGACTTTTATACAAGGAAATTCTTTCTGGTGGACACCGGGAAGAATGGCAGCCGCAAAAACAGTTGGTGGTTCCAACTAAGTACCGGGGGAAGCTCTTAAGCTTAGCCCATGATCATCCCAGTGGCCATGCTGGGGTGAACAGAACCAAGGACCGGTTGGGGAAGTCCTTCCACTGGGAGGGGATGGGCAAGGATGTTGCCAAATATGTCCGGTCTTGTGAGGTATGCCAAAGAGTGGGAAAACCTCAAGACCAGGTCAAGGCCCCTCTCCAGCCACTCCCCATAATTGAGGTCCCATTTCAGCGAGTAGCTGTGGATATTCTGGGCCCTTTCCCAAAAAAGACGCCCAGAGGAAAGCAGTACGTACTGACTTTAGTGGACTTTGCTACCCGATGGCCAGAAGCAGTCGCTCTAGGCAACACCAGGGCTAACACTGTGTGCCTGGCCCTAACAGACATCTTTGCCAGGGTAGGTTGGCCCTCTGACATCCTTACAGATTCAGGGTCTAATTTCCTGGCAGGGACCATGGAAAAACTGTGGGAAACTCATGGGGTGAATCACTTGGTTGCCACCCCGTACCACCATCAAACCAATGGCCTGGTGGAAAGGTTCAATGGAACTTTGGGGGCCATGATACGAAAATTCATCAACGAATTCTCCAATAATTGGGACCTAGTGTTGCAGCAGTTGCTGTTTGCCTGCAGGGCTGTACCACATCCCAGTTTAGGGTTTTCACCATTTGAACTTGTGTATGGTCACGAGGTTAAGGGACCATTACAGTTGGTGAAGCAGCAATGGGAGGGGTTTACGCCTTCTCCAGGAACTAACATTCTGGACTTTGTAAGCAACCTACAAAGCACCCTCCGACACTCTTTAGCCCTTGCTAGAGAGAACCTAAAGGATGCTCAAGAAGAGCAAAAGGCCTGGTATGACAGACATGCCAGAGAACGTTCCTTCAAGGTAGGAGACCAGATTATGGTCTTGAAGGCGCAACAGGCCCATAAGATGGAAGCATCATGGGAAGGGCCATTCACGGTCCAATAGCGCCTGGGAACTGTAAACTACCTCATAGCATTTCCCAATTCCTCACTAAAGCCTAAAGTGTACCATGTTAATTCTCTCAAGCCTTTCTATTCCAGAGATTTACAGGTTTGTCAGTTTACAGTCCAGGGAGATGAGGCTGAGTGGCCTGATGGTGTCTACTACGACGAGAAAAAAGACGGTGGCGTGGAAGAGGTGAACCTCTCAACCACCCTGGAACGTCTGCAGCGGCGACAAATCAAGGAGCTGTGCACTAGCTTCACCCCATTGTTCTCAGCCACCCCAGGACGGACTGAACGGGCATACCACTCCATTGACACAGGTAATGCTCACCCAATCAGAACCCCACCCTACCGGGTGTCTCCTCATGCCCAAGCTGCTATAGAACGGGAGATCCAGAACATGCTACAGATGGGTATAATCCGCTCATCTACCAGTGCATGGGCATCTCCAGTGGTTCTGGTACCCAAACCAGATGGGGAAATACGCTTTTGCGTGGACTACCGTAAGCTAAATGCGGTAACTCGTCCGGACAACTATCCAATGCCACGCACCGATGAGCTATTGGAGAAGTTGGGACGTGCCCAGTTCATCTCTACAATAGACTTAACCAAGGGGTACTGGCAAGTACCGCTAGATGAACCTGCCAAGGAGATGTCAGCATTCGTCACCCATGCGGGGGTGTATGAATTCAATGTCCTTCCTTTCGGCCTTCGAAATGCACCCGCCACCTTCCAGAGGCTGGTAGATGGTCTACTAGCTGGACTGGGAGAATTTGCAGTTGCCTACCTCGATGATGTGGCCATTTTTTCAGACTCCTGGCCCGAACACCTACTACACCTGGAAAAGGTCTTTGAGCGCATCAGGCAGGCCGGACTAACTGTTAAGGCCAAAAAGTGTCAAATAGGCCAAAACAGAGTGACTTACCTGGGGCACCAGGTGGGTCGAGGAACCATAAACCCCCTACAGGCCAAGGTGGATGCTATCCAAAAGTGGCCTGTCCCAAGGTCAAAGAAACAGGTCCAATCCTTCTTAGGCTTGGCCAGATACTACAGGCGATTTGTACCACACTACAGCCAAATCGCTGCCCCATTGACCGACCTGACCAAAAAGACCCAGCCAAATGCCGTTAAGTGGACTGATGAGTGTCAAAAGGCCTTTACCCAGCTTAAGGCGATGCTCATGTCTGACCCTGTGCTCAGGGCCCCGGACTTTGACAAGCCATTCCCAGTAACCACAGATGCATCTGAGCGTGGTATAGGAGCAGTGCTCATGCAGGAAGCAACAGATCACAACTTCCATCCTGTCGTGTTTCTCAGCAAGAAACTGTCTGAGAGGGAAAGTCACTGGTCAGTCAGTGAAAAGGAATGCTATGCCATTGTGTACGCCCTGGAAAAGCTACGCCCATATGTTTGGGGACAGCGGTTCCAACTACAAACTGACCATGCTGCACTAAAGTGGCTTCATACTGCCAAGGGGAACAACAAGAAACTTCTTCGTTGAAGTTTAGCTCTCCAAGATTTTGATTTTGAAATTCAACACATCACAGGAGCTTCTAACAAAGTTGCTGATGCACTCTCCCGTGAGAGTTTCCCAGAATCCAGTAGTTAAAAAGTGTTCTTAAAATGTAGAAGTCTGTTAGTTATATACTTAGTAGTATATGTAAAGGTGCATGTGTTGTAGTAATCTGTTTATTTTAAAGTTCTAGAAGGAAATCGCCGCCAGTGAGCTTCCCCACTGTCTGCAATTTGGGGGGCGTGTCATAAACAGATAGCTAAGGGTTAATGTCTCTTTCACCTGAAGCACCTGACCAGAGGACCAATCAGGAAACCGGATTTTTTCAACTTTGGGTGGAGGGAATTTTGTGTCTGAGGTCTTTGTTTTCTGTCTGCCTGCTTTCTCTGAGCTTTGGAGAAGTAGTTTCTGCTTTCTAGTCTTCTGTTTCTAAGTGTAAGGACAAAGAGATCAGATAGTAAGTTATATGGTTTCTTTTCTTTGGTATTTGCATGAATATAAGTGCTGGAGTGCTTTGATTTGTATTCTTTTTGAATAAGGCTGTTTATTCAATATTCTTTTAAGCAATTGACCTTGTATTTTGTCACCTTAATACAGAGAGACCATTTGTATGTATTTTTTCTTTCTTTTTATATAAAGCTTTCTTTTAAGACCTGTTGGAGTTTTTCTTTACTTCAGGGAAATTGAGTCTGTACTCACCAGGGAATTGGTGGGAGGAAGAATTCAGGGGGAAATCTGTGTGTGTTGAATTTGCTAGCCTGATTTTGCATTCCCTCTGGGTGAAAAGGAAAGTGCTTTTTTGTTTCCAGGACTGGGAACGGAGAGGGGGAGTCACTCTGTTTGGATTCACAGAGCTTGTGTCTGTGTATCTCTCCAGGAGCACCTGGAGGGGGGAAGGGAAAAAGGATTATTTCCCTTTGTTGTGAGACTCAAGGGATTTGGGTCTTGGGGTCCCCAGGGAAGGTTTTTCAGGGGGGACCAGAGTGCCCCAAAACACTCTAATTTTTTGGGTGGTGGCAGCAAGTACCAGGTCCAAGTTGGTAACTAAGCTTGGAGGTTTTCATGCTAACCCCCATATTTTGGACGCTAAGGTCCAAATCTGGGACTAAGGTTATGATAGATGCAAGATAGTGCACACTGGAAAATGTAATCTCAACTATACACACAAAATGATGGGGTCTGAATTAACTGTTAAAGAGATCTTGGAGTTGTTGTGAATAGTTCTCTGAAAACATCTGCTCAGTTTGCAATGTCAGTTGGGAAAGGTAACAGAATGATAGGAACCATTAGGAAAGGGATAGAAAATAAATAGTAAATATCATAATGCCACTATATGTGTGAATAAATGCCTGCACCTTGAATACTGCATGCAATTCTGGTCACCCCATCTCAAAAAATATGTATAAGAGCTGGAAAAAGTACAGAGAAGGGCAACAAAAATGATTTGGGGTATAAAACAGCTTTTGTATGAGGAGAAATTACAAAGATGGGGACTGTTTAGCTTAGGAAAAAGATGACTAAGGGGGGATATGAAAAGGTTTATAAAAATCATGATTGGTATGGAGAAAGTGAATGAGGAAGTGTTATTTACTCCTTTACATAACACAACCAAGTATCACCTGATTAAATTAATAGGCGGCAGGTTTGAAACAAACAATAGGAACTATTTATTCACACAACACAGTCAACCTGTGGCAGTCATTGCCAGGGATGCTATGAAGGCCAAAACTATAACTGAGTTCAAAAAAGAATTAGATTGCACAAGGCAAGCCGTACAATATAGAGTAGAAATGCTGACACAAGTGGTCAGTGGAACTGGAAAACATAGATGTTCAAGACACATTCTATGTATGGAGAATTCTTGGTTTACATGATTTAAGACCTTGTGCGTCTGAAAATCAGGCCCTAGGTTCCTCAAGCTGAAGGATAGGTCAGTCAAAATGGTCTGTGATGCAATACTATCCTCTGTGACTCTAGCTTCTGATTGCCAGAAGCTAGGAGTTGATGACACTTGATAATTGCCCTGTTCTGTTCATTCCCTCTGAAGCACTTGGCACTGGCCACACTTGGAAGATGGGATACTGCTCTAGATGGGTCTTTGGTCTGACCCAGTATGGCCATTCTTATGTACTTTTCAAAGGAGTTATCCACCATGTTGTTAACCTATGAGTTATTAATAAATAAAATAGTTGTATGTGATTTACAATGACTAATTAAATTAGTTTTTTTATTTCAAAATAAAAATGTAATTCTTTCTGGATTTGGGGGAATCATGAGTGTGCATGCTGGTGTCTCACAGTTGTAAGAATATTTGATGCAAATATGATACTTGCAAGGGTGAAGGGAAGAATTATCATTCCTCTTACTATAGAATCTGCATGCTCATGCTGTAGCAATGCTTCCTTTTTCCTATTATCATCTGTGTTTATAATGGGAACTTGAGTTAAATTAAAGGGCACTGGAGAAAACCAGCAATGATATTAGACTTCATTTGATTTTTGAAGTTGTAGTAGTAATAATAAATACCAACTGGCTCTTATATAGTGCTTTTATTAGTAGATCTGCGAGCACTTTACAAAGAAGGTAAGTTTAGATGGGAAACTGAGGCACAGGAAGGGAAGTGACAGGCCCAATGTCACTCAGCAGACCAGTGGCAGAGCCAGGAATTGAAGTTGGTTCTCCTGTTCACCAGTCCAGTGCTTCACCCATTAGGTCAGTGTTTTTTTCTGGCGATCCAGTTGAAGAAAATTGTTGACGCTCACGACCCAGCAGAGCTGAGGATGAGTGTGGGAGGGGCTCATGGCTGGAGCAGAAGGTTGTGGGGTGGGGCTGGGGATGAGCGGCTTGGATGCAGGAGGGGGCTCCGGGTTCGGGGGGGGCTCAGGGCTAGGGCAGGAGATTGGGGCACAGGGTTGGGTTACAGGTTTTCCTCAGCTGGCTCTGTCAGCAGTGCAGCAGAGGGGGTGCTAAGGCAGGCTTCCTGCCTGTCCTGGCACTGCAGACAGCGCTGCGCCCCAGAAGCGGCCAGCTGTGGGTCCCGCTCTGCATGGCTCTCTCCTGCAGGCCCTGCCCCCCACAGCTCCGTCCAATGGAAGTGCGGAGCCGGGGCTCAGGGTGGGGGCAGTGCGCAGAGCCCCACAGCCCCCCTGCCTAGGAGCCGGACCTGCTGCTGGCTGCTTCTGGAGTGCAGTGCAGTGTTAGAACAGGAAGGGACTAGCCTGTCTTAGCCAGGAAGCACCACAGACAGGACTTTTAATGGCCCGGTCAGCTGTGCTGACCAGAGCTGCTGCAACCCAGTGACTTGCATTCCGCGACCCAGTTTGAAAACCAGTGCATTAGGCCATACTGCCTAATTGTGATGCATTTGGAAAATAAGTGAATATTTAAATATTTTCTATGCTATTGTTCAGAAAACAAGTAAGAAATCGTATCAGAATCCATCCTAGGCTGACAATGAGAGAGAAACTTTACCTGCAAAGAACTCAACTAAAGAGGAGAGTGTTGTAGGGAGCCCAATGTTCTGGGAGTTGAACTGAAAGGGAAGCAGACTAGCGTTGAAGGGACTATTTGTGACCCTCTCCTGTGGGGTTCAGGGCACCATAGCTGTGTGATCTTTGGCAGCCTGTAAACATGGCTTCCAGCTCTCTCTCTCCCCATCACCCCCAGTCCTAGCACCACCTCTTCCCACTCTCTATTAGAAGAGGTGGAGCAAAGAATCTCTTCTTCATTGGTGCAGGCAACTGGTGGCTAAGTTCACAGGAACCTGTAGCTGAGTTGAGGGGCGGCTCTGAGAGAGAAAAAGGAACGGTGGGGAGCTGGGTTCAGCCCCTCTCAAGATAAGGTCCCACCATTCAAATAGATGTGTGTGTGGCTAAGCATTTCTCTCACTCTAACAGAGCTCCCTCCACTCCTCTTGATACTGCTAAATTGATGGAGTACTGCTAAAAGTAAGCTGACATGGCTTTTTTCCCCCACCCTGCAGTCCTAATGGGCAACTTGATTTTTGACTTTGGAATGCATCAGATATGATCCAAATGTCAGATATTTAAAATTACTTTGGAGTTTCCTTGCAACATACCACAGAGTTTTTATTCTTCCTTCTGTGAGCTACTCACTTCTTTTGTATGTTGGTGACCGGTCAAAAGATATTAGGCAGTTGCACATCGGTCACATAAGCATTGGTGGGGGTCAGCAAACGCAGATAGAAACTCAGCCTAACAAATGCAATCAAGATTGAAGGGCTTGCACTGGAATTAATTGCACATTTGTTAATGGGTTTGTACTTTTGGAAAGAGGTCTCCGGGTTGAAAGGATGTCAGTGTGACATACTTTTCAACCTTTGACTGTGCTTAATTTCAGAATGTAACAGAGGAGATCTTTGAACGACAGAAATGGATATCCTGTCCAGACTGAAACAATGGGTAGGTAATAGAGCAAAATGTACCTCCAGTGCTGCCCCAGGTGTATCTTCACTGATGTACATTGGCATTTCACGTGATAATGATAGCAGCATTGTAGTGGGGGTTTTGTATCAAAGTAGCTAAGCATTTGTAGTCTATTTACTCTGTTTCCCTATTTTATTCGCATTTCTTCAGGGTTACTACTGAAATTAAGGTGTTTCACTGCCCAAATCTCTTTTCTGATTGACACTTAACATCTATCAGTGACCATCTATATTTTGATTTGCACTGTTTGTAATAGTTTCCTTCATCTCCATATAAGATGGATTTCTCATTTTGCACCTTGTTTACCTAACTTTGCATTCTCAGAGTCAACTGTTCGTGGTGAAATCTGCATACTAACAGAGAATGGCTCAATACACCTTTACACCCTCTCAGTGAGGCAACCACATTGGGGTGGGTGGCCAGGTGGAGGAAGCGTGCTGGGATAGAGGGAACCAAATGTTTTAGTCTTCCATCTGCATTAAGGGGAACTTCCCCAAGCAAGTAATAGGTTGGAGCCCATGGCCCCATAGTGGAGGCTCAGTTCTCATCACCTCCTTGGTGGCTGCTGTTCAACTTTTCTAAACCAAAAAGACTCCAGAAAATTTTTGTTTATGCTGAGATTTCCAAAGGAGATGAAAGGAGTTAAGTGTCCAGCTCCTATTGAAGTATATTGGGAGTTGGGTACCTAATTCCTGTAGATTTCTTTTGAATATCCCAGGCTTAACATGTCATTCTCACTTCCTCCTCACTTGAGAAAAGTATGAACCTACAGTCCAGACCCATTCTCCTCATCTAGAAAGTCTAGCAGGCAGATCATTTTCAAGTCATCCAAGACTCTTCTTCATTGATAGGTGAATAGTGTATAGAATTTCATTTGTAGCACTGATATGATTTTATTAAAATTAGCAATCTTCTAGTAAATTATAATATTTATAGTGCATGATGACACCTTTGTTATGACACATTCTGCAGTATTTCAGTTACTTAAAACTTAGAGTTCTAAAAATGATTTCAGAATCTCCTGCAGCTACCTGATTGTCTTGCTACATATTTGTGGTGCAGATTATCATACAATATTTTAACATGCTCTAACATATCATCAGATATGTGAAAAAGTGAGTAAATAATGTGAATGTCAGCTATCCTGCTGCTTTGTAAAACCATTCTTAATTTAATCCATACACTAAGTGTGCTTTCCAGTTACAAACATTTATGATGTGTATCAGGCAGGAGTGAAACCATGATACAGAATTGTGACTGATGTAAAACAGACATACAAAATGAGTAGCATTAAGACATTTACTTTGAAGTTTGTTAAAACCAGTAACGTGATATCCACTTTAAGTGAAACCTGCTGTTAAAGATACCTACAGGATTTGGGGAACATTTTACTTTTGAACTTATTTCTTGCACTTTGCCTTCACATTTACTATGTTTTGTGGCATGTGAGGCAGGCTGGGGCTGAAATAGCTGACCTGCTCAGGTATCCATAGTATCTTTGTTTGTGGATAACCAGATATTTGAGCCCATCTGGTACCTGGAAAAAGTGACATTTGAATATTTCTTATATGAAGACGTTAACCAAATATGACTAAGAGGTTGAAATAAATAATGGTTTATCTGCATTCAGCCTATTTCTATAGCATGAAGATGAATAAATACACAGAAATATGAAAGATAGAAGAAATAATTAAACACATTTTAAAATAGCCATATTCAGATATGAAGTAAAAGAGAGACAATAGGGGTCGGTCAGTCTGTCTGTTTGTACACCCCCTTCCTTCTGCCCCCATACAACTACTCTCTCTTACTTTGTCATGTCCAAATTTGTTGTGCACTTGCACTCGCTCTGTCGTTCTACATTTCATATTTCTGTTTATTTATTCTTCATACTGAATGCACTTCATATATAATATTAAAGTGGTTTTTCTGCATATATAATATACATGCCTGAAGAGTTCTTTTGTTAGCAAAGTGAAACGCTAAGTACTTCTGTACTTTTATTAAACAGGATCCTTTTATTCCTAGTCAGTGGTACTGACCGTGTGTTCGGAGTATATGATGGATGGTGAACCAGATGGTTAAAGAATTTGATTTTTATAAGGTTTGGGCATAGCAGACTTCTCACTTAAAAGTACAGTCAAAAGTTTTTGACACATGTAGAGTCTCAGTCTCAAACCTTACCCTGAACTTTATTTCCTGGACATATCAGGCAGTCCAGTTCCTCCATTGATAATGGTCACTCACTAGTTGTGGTCTACTTCCCAGGTGATGCCAGTTCATTCAATATTCTCTGTCACTCTCTTTTGCAAGTTATTCCTTAGCTTTCCCAACTCTTTCCTTTCTTGGGTACCCAATTCAATGCTTGCTTAACATGGCTCCCATCTTTGTATGATGTACATGTTCCCACCCCTTGAACCTTCTTTCTTTGGTCACATTTTCTAATATATCCTGTTAGAGCAGGGCATATTAATCAGAGAAATGACATAATGTGATCATTTAATGTAGGTTGAAAAGATTTGCTTGTAAAGGCCTGCCTTATTTTATTGTATGTTAAAGAACATACCATAAATTCCTCCTTTTGAACAGATTCCGTGGTTCTGCAATTTGCATTCTGTTTTTAGTGTTTTTGATTCATAATCAAATTTGATTATTTTCTAGGAGGAGTTGCAAACCAAACTAAGCTACTTGCTAAGAGAGCATCTCAATGATATTCCAGTGGGCAGAGTACTTTCTGTCTTGGTGCTTGCCAATAGAAGTGCGAGTGGGGTTTATGGTTCTGAGAGCATCTCCAGCTACTCCGTGGGTTTTCAATGAAGTGGAACCTCCTGCTTGAGCAAATAGATGAAATAGCTTAGTGAACTAATGTCCACATTAGTATGTTTCTGACAGTTTGTGGTAATAACCATAGCTTTTACATATCATTCTATCTAGCATAGGTATTTCTATGGCATGCACCAGAACTGTGGTTATCACATATACAACTGAAAAGCAAGAGAAAGCAGCAGCGAGCTGGGATGAATACTGCAACCCCATCCCCAAACTCCAAAACCATCGCCACAGGTATTCAATTATTTGTAAGTTTAAGTGTATTTAATATGTGCTGGCATCTGTGAATGTTTGAGAGAGAGTATTTTTGCTCGCACACTTGGACATTTGCACTGGAATTGCACTAGTTTTGAAATAGAACACTGCTTAGCACAGCAGGGTCAGGGTTCCCAAGCAACCTCACCCAGGTCCTGGCGTGGAAGGAATTCAACCAGACAAATGTCACATTTCATGACTACTTAGTCGATGTGAGAATTCAAGGGTACCACAATGAATGCATTTTTTTTTCTTAGAATGATGAATCAAGCATAGTCTGTTTGGTAGATTTAGGAATGTTTAATCTTTATCTGCTATGCCTCCTTCCCAATGCGAGATTCACAGCTCCTGTGGCTTCTTCAAGCCTTCTTCATGATTAGAAGAGTTATATTCACATTGTCCAATACCATACAACTTGCATGGCCAGTCAGAATTTACTGATGCAAATTATTTTCTCTCTGATTGATCATGAACTCTTTGTTTTTTATGCTAACCATTTGAGTTGCAAGAAGATGTTTCAAGTAATTTAGAATGAGTCGAAGAGGAAATGGTGGCCAGCTTACTCCATGGGCAGAAAAAGAGGCCAAATTTCCTGAATTACTTGCTGCAAATTAATTTTGTAGTCTTTAAGTATCATACGTGCAGCTAAAATCTCCTACTGCACTGTGGTCTGATAAATGAATCCAGCTCTAAATGGGTTGGGAGTAAAGTTAACTCCAAACTGGTGCTGCAACTCAAATCCTTTCCCATACAGTGCTGTTTATTTCTTGAGGACAGTTGGTTGAAAGGATATGGGCCAATCAGAGCTGACAGAGTGGAAAATAGTCTGTTGTGCTATGAATGACATGAAATTTGATCCCTTTGTGACAAGAACAGGACCCCCTTCGGTTTACTTTAAATCACACATTTTCTCTGCTCTGCCCATCCTCAGAAAGCTGCTGAATAACTTTTTCAAGAAGAAGATATGCCAAAGAGTGCAGCCATGGGAAGAAATGCAGCCATACACATGACTGCTTTGCTGGAATGCCCATTAAAGGCTATATCATTTCACATGTGTGGACTCCATTGTGCAGATGAAGAATTTGTCAGATTCCAAAGTTTCCTATGGCTGCCCAATGTAAGGGGAATCTTCAGGTGCCACAGAATCTGTGCAGCAGCTCTACTCCATCTCTCCTTCTGGCCCCCATAGATCTGGTCCGTAAGAAAGGGGCATGGCCCTGGTGATCCTTTGCCCTGGTGATGCATGGTTACTGGAAAGGCCTCTTAGGGCTGATGACAACTGTTGAAACATAGAGGAGTCCTGAACCTTGAAGCCACGTTTGCTTACTCACCCCGCTTGACCTTCATCTCTTTCCTTTAAGACACACACTCCAAATTTAGAACTGCATTCCAGCTCTGTTCTGTCACTCCACTCAAGGGGACTGGACTGCCTTTGGATCCTCTAACCAGGGAGTTCCCCTTGCTCAGGAGTTCTCTAAGTGTCACAGGACTGTGAGAATGGCCCCACACCATCAGGCTTCTGACAGGACTTTAGTGAAAGGGTGTGTTGGGGTTGTGGTAAGGCCTGGAATGGGACACATGGGGGGAAACAGAGGGTTCTAGTATTTCTGGACTTCTAGGCAGTCCTTTGGACTGACTGAGCTGCTCCAGCCTATGCTGGGGGCTAAACTGGCCCCAGAATCATGGAGGTGCAATGGTGCCACCCTTGGTTTCTCTCCCACCTGGGGTGGGTCTACTGAGCTGTCTCCTGAAAGATGCAGCTCCAAAAAAAGAAAACCTCTGATTCTTTTAACACTATCACACATTTCTCGGCAGTCATACTTTAGCCTCATAATCCTGGATTATTAATTGCTTTCCCTCCTTGTATCTGTTAGGCTCTGTAACTGCTTGAAATAGTCAAAAAATGTATTATTTTCTGTGAATTTTCAGTAAAATGAAATTTTGTTTGATTTTTGCTTATGGAAAACTGAAACTTTCAATTTTGGTTGCCAAAAAATGAAAAACTTTTATTTAAAAACTGTCTTTCCAAAATCAGAAATTTTCTTTTAAAAAAGCCATTTTTGCCAAATTTTTCAGCCATGCTAGTCTTGCTTTCCCCTTGAGTTCCTTGAGCTTTTTATATTTTCCTTCTTTGCCTACATCTAAATAAGGAATGTACAAATAAAGGAATAGGCCAATGAGAAATCTGATATAGACTTAGACATCTGGAGGCATTATAAAGCCCAATACCGCTTCATGTAATCTCTGCAAATTTTAACTTTTGTTCTCAACAAGTCAGTTTAGTGATGACAGAAAAACACTGAACCAAGCGAGGATTGTGTGGTGGATGGAGGTGGGATGAGGGTGGGCTGAGTTTGGATTATATCCACTGTGATGCCTTCAAGTGTTGTCCTTTAGACCAGTACCTCAAGGACCCAAACCAGAGCTGCTTTAGGAGTGACTGGCATATCTTCCCTTATGTTAAATCTTCACAAGCATTAATGAGTTTATTTTCACAACACACTGTGAGGTTAGAGGATAGTCTTATTCCCATTTTACAGATGAGGAACTGAGGCATGCTGAAATTAAGGTAAAAAGTACCCACTAATTTGGGGGAGTCAAATTTGAGATGCCTAGCATCTAAATTTTTTCAGAGTATTTAGCATTAAATAACCCTTTATGTTTGAAGAAGAGCTCCCATAGACTTCACTTGCAGCCGTGAGCGCTCAGCACATCTTCAAATCATACCCCAGAGCTTCAAATCGGGCACCCAGAAAATGTGTACACAATGTGAAGTTTGATTTAAGTGACTTGTCTATCAGGAGATAGGAATCCTGTGTCAGAAGCAGGGATAGAATCCATTTCTCCAGAGGAGAATTCAGATCTCTTAACCATGAAACCATCCTTTCTCTTCTTGCAGCTCCCTGCCTCGTTCACTACATCTGCAATGAATGAAGCAGGGATCTTACAGACAAGTCTTCTTCACTACACAACTTTGATTCCAGACAAGGTTCGCCCTGTGCACTGAATGAGGCAGAGGTCCTGTGGGGTGAAAAAATATTAATTGAAGACTGTATCATAATGCATATAAACAAGGGAGATTAAGGTTGCCCAAGCAACCTTAATTTTTGGATTTCCTAACTCGTGATTGCTTGACTTTGCAACCTTAATAAATTATACCTCACAAGGCATATCTTGTACAACAATTAATAAAATAATGTGCAGGGTGCGAACATGGGTGTATTCCATCACACCCACAGAACAGGCTAATGAACTGTTTCAGTACATACAACGCTAGGGCTAAATTTTTCAAAAATATCTGACTTCCAATGGAATTTAGGTTTCTTAAGTGCTTAAGTCAATTTTAAAGTGTCATGCTCTTAAGTCACTAAGGCACATCTAGGGTAACTTTGAAAATGTTACCCTCAATTATAAATTGAAAGAGTTTGTAAGTGGTCAGGATTATGAAAGTGGTCAGTGCAGAAGATGAATATCAGGTGCTTGGCATTGCTCATTCAATGGGAGCCCAGTTAGTCCAATACTTAAAGCTTTTGAAAATGCTTTCTTAAATTCTAAGATTGTAAGAATGTTGGAATTTTATATTAATTTACCTCACCAGGTCTTTCCATACTTTTTTAATTAGGATTTTTAAATACTCACCTTTATATAATTTGTATAAAATATATTAATCTATGATGCAAGAAACAACACAGAAATAGCTCCTTCCTTGGTGATTCCCTGAACCTTACTAACTCTCCCCGGTGCAGAGTTGGACTTTCATAGAATTTTTCCCAGCATGCCTTTCTCATTTGGTAGTCTTAAAATGACCATTTTGCAGTTGGCTTCTACACCTCGTTTCCAGATGGTGATAAAAATATATATGTAAGGCTGTCAAGTGATGATAAAATTAATCACGATCAAACAATAATATAATACCATTTGTAGAAAACATCAAAAATATTTAAATATTTTCAAATATATTGATTTCAATTGCAACACAGAATGCAAAGTATGCAATGCTCCCTTTACATTTATTTTGATTACAAGTATTTGCACTATAAAAAAACCCAAAAGAAATTGTATTTTTCAATTCACCTAATACAAATACTGTAGTGCAATCTCTTTATCATGAAAGTTGAACTTACAAATGTAGAATTATGTACCAAAAAAACTGCATTCAAAAATAAAAACAATGTAAAATTTAAAGCCTGCAAGTCCACTCAGTCCTGCTTCTTGTTCAGTCAATCTCTCAGACTAACAATTTGTTTACATTTGTAGGAAATAATGCTGCTTGCTTCTTGTTTACAATGTCACTTGAAAGTGAGAACAAGCATTTGCACAGTATTGTTGTAGCTGGTGTGGCAAGATTTTTACGTGCCAGATGCGCTAAAGATTGATGTGTCCCTTGTTGCTTCCACCACCATTCCAGAGAACATGCATCCATGCTGATGATGGATTCTGCTTGATAATGATCCAAAGCAGTGTGGACCAATGCATGTTGTTTTTCATCATCTGAGTCAGAGGCCACCAGCAGAAGGTTGGTTTTCTTTTTTGGTGGTTCGGGCTCTGTAATTTCCACATTGGAGTGTTGCGCTTTTCAGACTTCTGAAAGCATGCTCCGCACCTTGTCCCTCTCAGATTTTGGAAGGCACTTCAGATTTTTAAACCATGGGTTGAGTGCTGTAGCTATCTTTAGAAATCTCATGTTGTACCTTCTTTTGTGTTTTTGTCAAATCTGCAGTGAAAGTATTCTTTAAAATGAACAACATATGCTGGGTCACCATCCAAGGCTGCTATAACATGAAATATATGGCAGAATCTGGGTAAAACAGAGTAGAGGACATACAATTCTCCCCCACGGAGCTGGCTCTGTACTTGGAGTTTCAGATGTAGTGTACTTGAACTTCTTTTACAAGATCCCTCACTGAAGGCTCTTAAGCAAACTAGGAAGCTGTGGGATAAGAGGGGAAGGTCCTCTCATAGGTCAGTAACTGGTTAAAAGTTGGAAAGAGAGAGTAGGAATAAATGGTCAGTTTTCACAGTGGAGAGAGGTCAATAGTGGGGTCCTCGAAGGGTCTGTACTGAGACCAGTGATGTTCAATATATTCATAAATTATCTGGGAAAAAACGTTGAACAGTCGAGTGGCGAAGGTTGCAGAAAACACAAAACTACTCAAGATAGTTAACTCTGAAACAGACTGCAAAGAGTTACAAAGGGATTTCACAGTGGGCAACACAATAGCAGATGAAATCCATTGTTGACAAATGCAAAGTCATGCACACTGGAAAACATAATCCCAACTCTATGTACTAAATTAGCTATTACCACTCAAGAAAGAGATCTTGGAGTCCCTGTGCATAGTTCCCTGAAAATATCTGCTGAAGGTGCAGTGGCAGTCAAAAAAGCTAACAACATTATTAATCATTAGGAAAGAGATAAATAATAAAACAGAAAATATCATAATGCCACTATGTAAATCCCTGGTATACCCACACCTTGAATACTGCGTGCAGTTTCTTGGAGCTCCATCTAAAAAAAGTTATATTAGAACTGGATGGATGCGGGGAATGGAACAGCTTCCATAGGTGGAGAGATTAAAAAGACTGGGACTGATCAGGTTAGAAAAAAGATGATTAAGGGGGGATATGATAGAGGTCTATAAAATCCTGAATAGAGTAGAGAAAGTGAATAAAGAAGTGTTATTTACTCCTTCATATAACATAAGTACCAGGGGACACTATGAAATTAATAGGCAGCAGGATTAAAAGGAGTGAGAGGTTTATGAAAATTTAATACAAAGAAACAAATACAATGCATTTAACTCCACACTGGCAACATAGACTGGGATCTAGTTTTTATCATGGACTGGCACAGCCATTTTAAAACTCAAACAAAGAACTGAGCTCATTTTAAAAAATTAAAAGTGAAAAGGAAACCCCCAGAAGAATAGAGATTGAAGATCCTAAATCAGGCAGACCCTGGGGTTGACTTGCTCTTGCTTTAGTGTAAATTGGAATTAATTCCATTGATGTAAATAGGTGTTAGACTGGTGGTAAAACTTGTGTAAATATAGGGATGATCAGGCCCTTAATACCCTGAGGGATGGTCTATACTTGAAAATTAATTCAGATTAAGGTAGGGTGCGAATTTGAACCACAATAGTTATTCTTGAATAATTCCATGTGTGAAAAGCTATTCAAACGCTAAACTTTTGCCCATATGCCATTAGAGAAACAAAAATATTCTAAACTGATGAGATATCTTACAAGAACAATTCCAGCGCCTACAAGAAAACTTTCCAAAATGTAACACTGTAATTTAACTGTATCGTGCCTGATCCAGTCTCCGGTGAACCCAATGACTCAGCTGAGAGTTAGCAGAGGCCCACGCAGGTGAAAAAACCAATACATGCTGCTCATAGTTTTGTAAAGTTATTTCATTAAAAAAATGGTACTTCCATTTGAAAGCCTTGTGTACAATGTTCATGTCTATGAATTTTTGCTTTTAGAGTAAAACCACAAAACATCAGTAAAAGGTGTAAACTGAAATCCTGGTCCTGTTGAAGTCAATGGCAAAACTCCCATTGACTTGAACTGGGACCAAGACTTCACTCATGAACTTTAGGGGGGAAAAATTATGCCTCTCTCCTTTTCTACACTTTCCTTTAGCATGCAAGCCCTAAAACACAGTAGACCTACTTCAGTTTTTCTGAGCTGGGGACACAGATTGCAGAGAGACCATGGAGAGAAGGAGTGTGAAAATAATATTCTACTGTAGTATGGCGTGGTGTGGGAGCATGCCCAGTTAGTCCACAAATCTACCAATGGAGGGCTGTAGCTCAGAGGCTATAGGGAGTTGCTATGGAATGGATGTGCAGGTGCTCCATCAGTTGGCTTAGGGAGATTGTCTTCCTATCTTTACATAGATGATTTACATCTGACCAGTTTACCAGGCTTTGTATGAGTGATAAGACTTTCCCACAGAGGGCTTAATTTTGTCATTGCTTATTGCAGAGCATAATGCTTACTATCATTAGTAGTGCTTGCATGCAACCAGTGATGGGAATAAATTCTTTCTCGGTAAGTTGTCAAGATTAGGCCTTGTATTGCATTTTACACTCGTAACTTTCTGCTTTTTGTTTACATGTTTTGTTTTAATGTGTGCCATATATGTTGGTGTTTTCTATGCAAACTGTACTTTGGCGAAGTGCCATATTACTTGAGCTCTAACCACAAATTCCCACTTTGGTGCACAGATGGCTCATATAATATAGTTCCTATGTATGCAAGATACTTGATTTTCTTAGATATTTTGATATGAAAACATTTACACTTTTAAAATGTAAATATTATATGGGACTAACTCTCAGAAATGAGAACCTGGGAATTTTAATCATGTGTATCCACACTCCTGATAAACACCAGGAAGATTAAGTAAATAGTACTGACTGGATTTTTTTTGCATACAAGGGATAATGGAGCATAGCCATTACGTAACTGCCACTTAACTTGATCTGTGTATTTAAAGCAGCAGCAGTGGTGGTGGTGGTATGTGTTTATTTTATTTATTTGTATTACCATATCACGTAGGAGCACAAGCCATGGACCTGGATTCCATTGTGTTATGTGCTATACAAACACAACAAAAATGGTCCCTGTCTGAAAAAGCTTAGTCTTGTGATCTAGATCTATCTAGTGTCTGGGCATATATTTAGACTTTGATCCTGCAACATGTAATACATTTGTGTGGAGCCCTTGAAATCAGACTTAGTCCATATGGGTGCAACAGTCTGCTTGCATGCTATCAGTTGCAGGATCCAAGCCTTATATTTTGGTAGCCTTATTAGATTTGCACTCTTGTTTTTTACCCAGCAACTAACCCTATCTTTCAGATATACTACCAGCTTCTGACCTCTGGAACATGGTATGTTGTTGTATGTGGCAGATTTCCTACAAATGATTTTTGTACTAGCTACATTTTAAAAGGAAATTGTTCCCTATCCCTTCCCAAACTCTGGATATAGCCTGAAAGCATTATGTATATAAAGGGTTCAGAAATAGTACTTTGAAGGCCATCCATTCTCTTTTCTGAAGCATTGAATGGTGGCAAAACTAAAACACACAGAGCATGTGCTTTAGAACTTTCAAAGCATGTGGTGGCTGCGGTAATGACAGATTTAAGGTAGCCAAGAATTAGCATATACAGAAATATAAATGCAGAATAGATCTCTTACACCACACAATTCCTAAATAAAGCCATGAAGTGATTTCATAATGGGCCAATGCCTGGTAAAAGTTTGTCAATTTGAAGTTTTAACACCTACACTTTGTTGAAGATTCTATAAGCATCTTAAGATTAGATTGTTTGTTTGTCTAGGGTAGAGTATGATAGTTATTTTTGCTTTACCAGAAGCCAATTACACAGGCTGGTTCCAGTCCCTTGCTAAAAAGCTCTTTCTTTTGCCATTAATTTTAATGTTTAAATAGCATGTGTTTTTTCCTAAGGCTGCATAAAGATACGTATAAGTAAAAGGCTACTCTGGCTGGGAAGATCCACTGCTCAGTGAAGCCTTTCACATATATAGAATACTGAATATCTAAACCATTATTTAGCATCAGAATCAGTTATGGTTGTCTGACTGATGGACAATTTTTTCCTGACCCAGTCTCTTTGCAAGTGACCTATACTGTCTAGACAGTTGCATATTATTTATACATTCATTTCAGATTTATAGTTCTTTTAACGAAAGTTGTGGGTGTTAGTTTGCCACTGACTTCATATCCATATACTATTTGAAATATACTAAAACAAGGTTATTCCCTTTATGTTCCTTCCATTGCTTGCAGTTTCACCCGTCTTTACTGCTCCCTTCTTTCTCTTCCCTCTGTCCCACTCCCCTGCTGCCAAATATTCATCAACAAGCTAGGAAGATAGTACAAAACCTGCTAATTTCAAAGAGCTGAGATCAATTCTGACTGATCCCATTGGTTGGCTAGGGAATTGAGAAGCAATGTTTGCATCAGTGTCCAAGTCTAAAATGCCAGGAGGCCTAAAATAAAAGACTTTCTCTGTGGAGTTATTTCCTAAAGGCTAGAAAGGAGGTCATGTTAAAACAACTCTGAATGCACTGTGTGAAGGATCTGCACAAAGGTAACTTGCAATAGCTCTTTGTAACATGTGAGTTTCTCCCCAGAATCATGATCAAATAGCCCCAAAGTGGGTGTGGGAGAGCATGAAATAATGTGGTGCTGCTGCTGTTAAACTGAAGTATTCTCTGCAGCCTGTACCCAGACAGTCGATAGCTTATCTATAAACACTTCTATAGTTAGATGTGTTACTTGTTTTAAAGGGTATTATGAGACAAAATATGAAATCACATATCTTTAGAATAGTCACATGGCCTTTAATCAAGATGGTTGCCATCTGCTCTCTTTTGTATCTAGTTTTCTTTAATCTGTGTGTATGTGCACATAAATGTGCACGCTATGTGTGCTCCTCTGTCTATGTAAGTGTATATATAAGAGAATACATGCGGGTGAGGTGTAACGTAAAGGCTTCATCAGCATGAGATTGGGATGGTCACACACTCAGGAGTGGTGCAGCCAGGAGTGAGTTATGCAGGTCATTCCAATCAAGGGCCAGTGAAACCTTGCCATTGTGTGTTTTGCCTATGTCTCATGTTACACACAAGGTGTTAACATTTTCCCTGGGCCTGTTTCCTGTAAAAGTGCTAATGAAAAGCCTTTGTTAATTCAAAAACCAAACCTCAAAAATATGTTTAACTGTATTGACTCTGTTTCGTTTTTAATGTGGAGCTGAGGTTAGGGGATCTTAGATGGGAGGAACAAGTAATGGAAGTGAAGTTGGACTGGGTATTGGTGCTGGTGAATTGGGCTAGGTAACAGGGATAGAGATGTGTGGTGGCTGAACCAGGGAGCCCTGTGTCCCAGTCAGACTGGCAAGGCTGGCCCCTAGTCCAGTGGTTTTCAACCTTTTTTCATTTACAGACCCCTAAAAAATTTCAAATGGAGGTGTTAGACCCCTTTGGAAATTCAACCCGTGGTATGTGGACTCCTACCATAGAAGTCTTAGGCTGAAAACTGACTGAACAGGATTCAAATATAAATGTTGCTCGTGCTTAGCACAGCATTTCGCGCAGCGCGAGAAAGGGCGCTAAACCGTGGGCTTCTAAGGTAATGACAGTACTTCTGGGTTTTGACCTGTAGGTGGGGGTATTCACATACTTTTGATTGATCAGACAAATGGAATGCCTGTTCTGGGATCTGAAACTTTATTTCATAGTCGCCTTTCGTGGACTCCTAAGACATAGTCTGTGGACCCCCAGGGGTCTGCAGACCACAGGTTGAAAACCACTGCCCTAGTCTATTCACCAATTCTTAACTTCTCCCCAACTTTGTCCCACTTGCTAACAGTGATAGTTAGCAATAGCATTGGTAAATATCGATAACATTTACAAAAAGAGGTATATAGGAGAGATACTAGGACAGGCAAGGGAAGGGGGCTTAGAAGAAGGAAGCCAGTATATATGGTAGAGTGCAAGGGCTCACAAGGACAGGGAGGCTTCAGGGAATGGGGGTGGGGTTTTGAAGATGAATGAAAGAAATAGCTGGAGCAAAAGGAAGGATGCGGAGGAGAAAGAAAAGAAAGATGGTTGAAAAGAAAGAGGTGACTTACAGCATAGGAACAGGAGCATACAAATGGTGGGGGGGTGCATATGTTGCACACCTTGGGAGCCATATTATGGGGGGAGACAAAGCTTTATTTCTCAATAAATTTCCTTAATCTTTTCGAATGAAGGGCATGTGTGTGAAGTAATGGATGTGGGCATTCAAGGAACTGGATTTCAGCAATATTCATCAGCAATACTTATGTGGCTACATTTATTGTACATTTGAAAATGACTAGATGTAAATAACTAAAGATATCAAATTAACCACTATTTTTGGAGAAAAAATAGTTTTACATTTCTAAATCATAATCCTAAAACCACACATTTTCCAGATAGCAGAGGGGGAAAAAATGGACCTTTTCAGAGTGTTACTTTCAGCCTCAGAATCTTTCCGTTTAGCTAATACAGTAAAAGATTAATTCTCACACAGCACGTTGCCTGGAGTTCAGTGCACATGTTTACTGATGTGTACAGCTCTCAAATAAGTTTAGTGCTTCTTTCACCCACTGTTAAGAAGTATATTTAAAAGAAATTGCCTTTTATAGATTTAAATTACAAAAGTACTGATATCATTCAAAAAGCACTTCAACTCATGCAAGCATACAAATGTGTAAATCTTAGGGAAAAAGATACCCAAGACTAATATGAATGTAAATAGGATTAGCTGCTTGCATTAGTGTCTGAAATGCAATTTAAAATGCTTACTGTCTGGTTATTCTTAAATATATACATTTCAAAATATATCTTGCTAGCACTCAAATATAGGACTAATTATTGATTTTCTGAAGAAGACTACACTCAAGACATTTTTGCTTATTGATAGCTCTGTTAATAGTGGATTCTGGTATTTTTAGTAAAGTATAGAAAAGGCTTTACATTGGCTGCTACATAGAAATTTTAAAGTAAGATGAGGACAGATTCCCCCTCACCAAATACATAGTAAGACCAGGCTCCATCTTCTCACTGGAACATGAAAAACAACTACAGCCATCAAACTCTCTAAAAGTCCATGAAAAAGAATAATTTTCAACTTATGGTACTGCTAAAGCTGCATAAATAAATGTAGCCAGCGCTTCATTAGAGATTTCAGTCCTCTAGGCCATGGCTTCTATGGCAAAGCAAGTGCTTTAAGAAGCCTTAGTGATAGCATAAGGAACTTAATTTTGTTATTACTTATGTTAAATTGATAGAAGTATGGGTTATAAGAAGCCTAAAAATCAATTATCTGGCATGTGCTTGAAACTAGGAATAGGGCAAAATTTGTAATTCTCGGGGCTTTACGTGTTCCTTACTATGGCTATTAGATGATAGAGAGCTGGTAATTCCTTTTCTAGAAATAACCCTAGATTCTTCTAAATTGTTCATCTTAAATGAGAGCTAAAATGTGGCAACATTATATTTGAATAGTACATTAATAATTTCATATGATTTCCTATAAAAGAGAGACATTCCTAATTAAGGTATATGAGTGTCCTATCAAATTAGGCAAACTGCTGTCAACAGAAACGATACTGTATCTTTTCTGCATTGTTCAGTTACTTTAGCTTTCACATTTTAGATAATGTGTTCATCCAAAAATAAGCACTTTAAAAACATCAGCTAGCATGAATGTTCAGAATAAGATCCTAGTTATGCATGTTTAAACTGAAGGCTGCTGAATTGTGTAGGAGCTTCAAAACAATAAAATGAGCTTGAATCTGATGAAATTTCAATCTGTGGCTTCCGAATTTTTGCCCTGGGGTATAAGCACAGAGCTCCCATTTACCTCCCTCATTGGAGTGGTCCAGGTTAATAATAACAGAAAATATTCCATCTTCTTCCTTTATTTCTTGATTTGGATTTTGCTTTTAAGATTCTGAGGGTAGGAATCAAGTGGTCGTTTTGATTGCTGTGCTGGAAATATAGCTAATTTTGGAGTAGTACTGAAGAAATGGTTTAGGATTGATTATACCTACCACAGCTTGCTGTTCACAGATCCTGAAGGCAATGGTAAGCACCTGTAGCAAAGGTAGAATTTGACTTGGTATAGTAGAACAAACTCATACATTAATTGTATCTGAACTTTCAGCCACGGTACTGGAATGGTGTTGGTTTTTCTACAGCAGGCGGGCATTGTCTTTAAACATGCCAGCCCACTGAAAAACCTAAGACTTGTGGTCACCTTTGGTTTGCAAAGTATGCATACATTTTGGGGCTGGCCTAGTGACTCCATAATTAAGATTGCATTGGGTTTTGCCCTTAGCATGAGGATTAAGGGCATGATTTGCAAAAGTGCCTGCTTGATTTAGTAGCCCAAGTCCTTTTGAAAGTTGATGGCACTTGTGGTCCTAAGTCATTAGGCGCTTTTGAAGATCCAACCCTAAATCCTGTAAGTAAATGTGTGCATAGACTCTCTGAAATTAATTGGCTTGATTCTGATTTTATAGTATTATAAATCAGGAGTAACTGCACTGAAGTCAATGTAGTTACACTGCGGAGCCCAGAATCAAGCCCCCATAAGACTACTCAAAATGAGTAGAGCAAGCAGGACTTGCTCCTTGTCATGCACACCCTGCTTCGTTCCCAACCCTGCCCAGTTTTTCAAGTAGCACAACATATTGTAAGTGGATCAGTTGCCAATATTATGTAATCTAAGTAAAGACAATCTGCTACATCACTTTTTTAATTATATAAAAATAAAGAGAGCATAAATAAAACCAAAATAGAGCTTTGAGAGTTTGCAGAAATAAAAATAAATGAGCGTATTTTTTTAAAATAATATTTTCAGATGTTCAGGTTGAATTAACTTAAGAAATATGAATATGTATTGGTAGCGTTAATTCTTCAGGGTTTTGAAAATTCTTACAACCACATAATTAAATGAGTGCCTTTAGAAATACTGATAAAACCCATTGCCATTCAAATATCCATACAAGACAACAGGGGCTGTAAGCTGTAGGCTTTAGAGATTAGTTTGGCCATAAGCCAGTATTTATCACAACATTTCCATCTTAGAAGATAAAATTTAATCATTTTTATTTAAATATAAATCAAAATTAATGCAGTTTTTTTAAAAAAGGAATGTATAAACTAATCACAATATCTTTATTTTAGACATGCTTGCATGTATTGTCTCTATTCAAACGAGCAATGCTAGCCTTTGTTGTGCTGTTCTCTTTTCTTCTTCTTGTTTTTTTTTCCTACAGGGTGCATGAGGAATGGGTGGTTGACCCAAATACAATCCTATCTCCTAATTTTGCCAAGATCAAAGACATTTCTAGTGTTTTATGTGCTGCCTCTCCAACTGGTGAAGTCTAAAAATGGTGCATTAGGCATTTTTCCATTTCCTAAACACATAGTCAACCCAGAGTCAGTCTTCTGTACTGCCTCATATTTTCTGTGTTCTGCTAGTAATGTATGCTGCCTGCATGTTATGATTTGTCTTGCAGACAGTAAATTAAACTTGCAAATATCTTTCAAGGTGTCCTATAATGTGCCTTTAAAATAATGTGTGCAGTTTTATGAATGCAGAATCTTGAGATTTGTGCTGCATTTGTGCCTGCAAAATGGGTAGTTCTATGGCTATTCCACATACATACACAAAAACATGGTATGAAAAAAATAAGTATCAAATATCCCTGTAGTTTTCAGGCTGGCTTTGAAAATGTTGCTCACCTTCCTTCCCAGAGCATCTGACCAGAGTTCCTAGGGGTGAGTGGGGAGAGACAGCAGGAAATTCTAGTTGATTAGCCAATATTTTGAATTGGGGAACTTGGTTGCCCCTATTGACCCTGATTAGTTGGCTGGCTGAGAAGTAATTCCCTTAAGTGAAGGGAGCTGTAAACATTTGGGCTATTTTGCCCCATCTGTCAGCTACTAGGAGGCTTTCTCACTTCCCCATGTGTGCTGGAGTAGTGTTGTAGGCTAGCAATGCATGTTTGCTGTGGTTGTGCTTGCACTGTACACACTGCTATACTAACTATTGTATTTTGAAATACTGCATTATCATGCAATCAAAACTGTTTGTCTGCTTCGGTTTTAGATGTTGGTATGAACTTTGTAGTGCAGCTTGTTTGAATTGGGTTGAAGGATGAGTAGTCCTTACAGAATGGTTAAATTATTAAACCAGTTTTACTCCAGAATGGGGGCAAAACTGGTCTTTCTCTCCAAACTTGCCAATTGGGAGACAAGAGAATGCTTCAAAGCACGGGATGCTTGTGAAACCACCCAGCAGAGGTTCCTGGTGTTGTCTTAGCCATAATTCTATCCCTGATATGAGTTCTGACTCAGATGCGTAGGCCTAAGATGTCAATAGCATATGTTGTTTTGGGATCACCTGGTTCCTGTGTAATATGGTTTGAGACTTCCCTTGACTGATAGAGAAATTTCAGCTTTTCCATGTGGCAAGGACTGTTTGCATCAGGCTTCATCATAAATGAATGCACTTGCAGCTTCTGTATCATTTCATTTAGAATGATACCTCACCTCCCTTTTGTCCCAGATCTAGAGCTGCAGTCGAGTTGCACTCCATGTAACTAAAGGGTGTGTGTGCATGCAGGTGTATGTAAAGGTGTCTTAAGTCAGCAGGCCAGTTCTCTGTGTAAGGCCTGGTCTACACGGGGGGGTGTCGAACTAAGTTACGCAACTTCTGCTATGTGAATAACATAGCTGAAGTTGACGTACTTAGATCTACTTACCGCGGTACATCAACTGTTAACACTTCCCCGTCGACTCCGCCTGTGCCTCTCGCTCCGGTGGAGTACCGGAGTGAACGGGAGAACGCGCCTGGGTCGATTTATTGCATCTTCACTTGACGTGATAAATCGACCCCTGCTGGATCCATCGCTCTGGAGGTAAGTGTAGACATGCCCTAAGTTAGAGCAGCTTACGTTGGTGTTCTTCTTAAGGCCTGGATAGTTTGTATCTAACATTTCTATTTAAACATAACATAACACAGCCATGAGAGCCTTCAGTAAGCTTCAGCCAGTCACAATCTGAGCTGTCCACTGAACTCTTGAACTTCCCTAATGCAGGATGACTTTTGGTCTCTGTCTTTGAACTCGGCATCCTTTCCACAGAGGTGCAAAGCTATTTTATGCTGGCTGCCTGCATCTCTGGTTTTCGGAACAAGGGCAAGGGATCTTGACTCCTGTATTTCTTCCAGTGACGGAATGAAGACATTTCCCCCATATCTATAATAATTCTTGTCTGGCTGACCCTAACCCCCGCAATAAGGAAAGAGACCTGCCTTCTCCATTTTCTCAGGCAATGTCCTTGTTCTTTTTGGCAAACTAGTAACTACTGGGTGGGTAATGACATCTCTTAGGAGAACCCAATTACATTTAACTGCAATGAATTTTCCTGTTATCAAGCATTTGCTGTAATCTTAAAAATTCAGCTGGATACAGTGTGAACAGCCGGCAGTTTGAGACACTTCTACCTGTAGTGTTTAAAAGCAGCCCTTTGTGTTACAATTTGGTTTAAATATTTACATAGTCAGAATATTTTAATTAGATAGTCAATATTTCTATGTTGTCTCTGTTAGGAGAGCTCTCAATGGAGCACTACATTACAGAAATCAAACAGAAGCATTGGTCTCCATATACAAAATATCAATGACCATCTGGAAAGGCGTTGTACAAGTGTACCGAGCGGTGGTCTGGTGCTGTAGAATGAAACATGATTAAATGGAAGGAAGGAAAATAGAGGCAGACGCTGACTTTTTTTTTCTTTCTGTCTTTGGGCCAAATCCAAGCCAATGGCATTCTTCATGTGAGGAAGGCAAGCAGGATTTGGCCTTCAAAACAAAAGTGGGTTTTCATTCTGTTATTTCAGTGCTGTCCAGTAACTTCATTTAGAATGAATTTAGAACAGCATATTCACTTGAAATAACCATCTTTATAATATATCACATGGTATTTCTGTACTCTTTGTATTTTCCACAGTGAGCATGTGTAGCAGGTTCATTGCCTTCTGGATAACATCAGCTCATCTAATGAGTGGGGGGAGGGGGAAAAAAGCTAAATAATTATTGAAAGAATTGTTGGAAATATTTGATAGCGATTAAAAAAAAAAAAGCCGGGGCATTGTTTACATATCCCAGCTTTGACTGCATATATTGCTTCACTGTTTGCTGTGATAAATCATAGCTCCTACTGTCTTCTGTTTCTTCTGTAAACACTATAGAATTCAAAGCAGAACTGAAGGTGGTTCTATTTCTTCAGCTTCAATGGATTTCCTGGCTTGATTTGCAATAGCTCTTGAATACTAAATGGCAGTTGCTGAGCTCATGCTTCTTGACCTAAGGCTATGTTGGTATTAGTTGTTATAACCCTTTAGCTATTCAGAGTAAGTGGGGCACTTCATTAGCTTCTGCTAAAGACAAAACAACAAAGTTTGTTTAAACTAGTAGATCTTAAAGCTCTGGGTTTTTTCACACCATTTAGATGATTTCCCACAAGCTTCCCCCTTGGGGTTGTCTTGAAAAAAAATCAACTTTTTTTCAGGTGCTGCACAAACTTGAATCTCAGTTACTGTAACCTCTTATTTTCACTTAGAGTGAGTGTGTGTGTGTGAGAGAGAGAGAGAGAGAAATCTGCATGTGAAATGTGTTAGGCTTAATGTGGCATTTATTTCTGAGACTTCCTTGGGGGCAGTATCATACTGCACAAGCCACGTTTTGACATTTTCCACAATAACAAATGAGACTGATTTCTAATTAAATATTAATATTAAGCAAAACTAGCTAACCAGGATGACACTCTGATCTACATTTCCTCCTCACTGAACCCCAGATACTGTGTTTTCCCAGTGTCATGAATGGAGGCAACTGGTTTGTTCTCAGACTGAAATAATGCTGGTAGATGGCAGGAAGATATCAAGAGAAATAGGCTATGGCTGTGAGTGCACGCTCTATTGGTGATGTGTTTCCAATCTGTCTGGCTGTCAGCGCGAGCGAGGCGGCTGTGGCGTCGATGGGCTCCTTCTGCCAGGGTGGCATCTCTGGGAATGGCAATATACAAAAACCTGTAGGAGAGCACTTCAACCTCCCTGGCCACACTATAGCAGACCTTAAGGTGGCCATCCTGCAGCAAAAAAACTTCAGGACCAGACTTCAAAGAGAAACTGCTGAGCTTCAGTTCATCTGCAAATTTGACACCATCAGCTCAGGATTAAACAAAGACTGTGAAGGGCTTGCCAATTAAAGAACCAGTTTCTCCTCCCTTAGTTTTCACACCTCAACTGCTAGAACAGGGCCTCATCTTCCCTGATTGAACTACCTCATTATCTCTAGCTTGCCTGCATATATATACCTGCCCCTGGAAATTTCCACTACAAGCATCTGACGAAGTGGGTATTCACCCACGAAAGCTCATGCTCCAAAACGTCTGTTAATCTATAAGGTGCAACAGGACTCTTTGCTGCTTCCCAATTTGGTTCACACTTCTGCAAGTGATATGGAATTGAGTGCTGCTCCTAGATTCCCAGGTGACAGCATTGTCACTGAGTGCCATTTTATACTAATTGACTGGTCTTGCAGCTGCAACCCTTCCTATCCTTGCCACAGCAATTCACACATTTGCCACTAAATTTTAGGCAGGGGGACATGGTTTCCTTTGGCGACGGCATGCCTCTGGAGTCACTTGGTGGTGAGAGTTGGGCTGTGTCACAGCATAGGACCTACCAGTTTGATCAGATCTTTGAGTCATTTCGATAGTGGTGATGAGGGTCTGTTCTGAAAGCTTTATTTCTTCATCTTGCACAGAAAGGAGATCAGAGACAAAGTGGCACCTGGCAATAGCTCTTAAGCCAGAGAGTTTCTTGAGCAGTTGAGTGGAACCAGGCAAGTTTAAGATGGTGTCTAGCACTCCTCCTGGCCCCACAGTCATGTTGCTTGTTATTAGCCACCATAATGGCCAAGTATCAGAGCAGCCAGTGGCAAGTGGTGGGGAGTGCAAAAGACAGTGGTCCTTCTCAGTTAAACTCAGCCATGGGGAAACAGCCCACAGGCACAGCTCTCTCAGTGTAAAGGCTTAGAGAGATAGTCTAACTGATTTATGGAGACAATAGCAAACTCATCATAAGGATGAGCCGGGCTGTTTGCGGCCACAGACCATGATAAATATAGCACTGCCTATGTGCTTGGTTTAACTCAGCCACAATGGTCACAGGATGACTTTTCTGTGACCAGTCCAACATAAAGCCAGTGTATAACTAGGGCTCTTAAAAGTTTCAGGTGATCTATATTTTTGCAGTCTCAGGATCCGATGGTTTTCAAGGTAAACACATTGTGTAAACAGAGATCCAGATAGCGTGATGGCTGGACGTATTGTTAAAAGTGATTAAACAGTGGGAGAGCAGTAAGCAGTAGCTGAGACACTTGAGTTCTTAAAAGAAGTTTGGGAATGAACCCTTTCATAGGCTTGATTCATTCTCTGAGTTTTGCCAGCAGAGCCCGAAAACCTGAGTGGTGAAAAGTCACCTGGAGTTAGGAGCAGTGGTGTGAGCTGTCTCCAACCCCCACTGGATGGGAACAGCATATAACGTAGCATGGAAAATGAGGTGTGTGGATAGCTGGGTGTGAGTGGTTGAGTCCACCAACTATTGAACCAAATACAGCACTAAAAGCTGACCACCTTCTAATGGGAAAAAAGGACTGTTGCAATGGTATTGTTACTACCTGCGTTCTTTGGAGATGGATCTTCCCACCACCTGGCACAGATGGCCGTAGGCTGGGAAGCATGCTACACTCTCCTGTACCCACTGAAATTAATCAAACTTGTGTTTGAACATGTTACAAAATGAGCTACAGAATCAGGACAAGAAGTAACTGTTGCTTAAACAACTTGTGCACCATCCAGCTGATTAATTCCTAGATAAACAATCCTTTAGGATTTTGGAAAAATTGTCTATCTTTCTTGGGATAACTTAAGAGAAACATTTAAAGGAGAAGGCTGAAATCTTAAAAAAAAAAAAATGAAAAAAAAGAGAATGAAGGAAGAAAAACAGGGAAGAGCTTCAATGTAACAGTACCAAGTATTAAAAGGGTAGAAAAGACCTTTAAATTTTGTGTTTGTGATTTGCATTTGCATCAAACTTCACTGTCTACTAAATGACTCACGCTGAACTTAGACTGCAGTTCAATGTCTGGTCCTGTTGAACACATTGGGAATTGTAACCATCATGTATATTATTGATTTTCTGGATCTTGAGGCACTATTCAGGGGTGTCAGTTGCTATGTAGTTACTCGTCAGCAAAAAGATAAAAGTGTAGGAAATGATTCCATGTGTTTTCCTGGCTCAGTTGGTGCACCATCGGTAGGAATATTCACAGTAGTGTCTTCATTCTTCTTTAGATGAGCTGCAGGAAGGCAAGAAAAGGTGTCAGGAGAAAAATTTACATTGATTAAACCTGTTCTTTCCAATGACATTTAACTTGCTAGCTTTAAAAACCATCAAAATGTGGAATTTGAAGTTTGATGATTGTGTGTGTGTCTGTAAACATGGACACATGCTTTTAAACATACACAATACATGCATGCTTAACATGTGCATGCCTGTGAACACATGTTAAGCATGTATGTATGTATTAGGCTGGTATTCCAGTGCTAAAGTATTACTAACATTATCAACTAAGGCATGATTTAAGTATCCTCATTTTAATCTCCATACTTAACATGCACAAAAGGTATCTAGATACGTTTTTATTTTTTATTTTATTGAATTATCTAGATGTTTATTTTCAAAACAATACGCTGCCATTTTTTGCTGTCCATATTCCTCCTCTCCACAGATAATGAAAAGTACAAAAAAGTAAGTGACTTGCTGCTTGTACGTTTCCAAATACCACATGCACTACAGATATGCAGTTTTACAACTTACCAAAGCTGCAAGACCAGACAATATAAAGCCTCTTTCACTTGTAATATACACCTACCCAAAAGGCAGATGTCCAATTCTTTAAAATCACACTTAACTGCACAAACATAACACTGACCTTAATCACATTTTAGGTAGGAATAAAATTTATTTTTTAAAAATGTTTTATCTTGAAATAAAATATTTTAATGTCATTGAGAGTAGACATTAAGGGTGTGTGTGCGGGGGTGGGATTTTGATGGGGAGTTTGTAGTGGAAGTGATGAGTGTCTGCATGCATTTAGGTGTTGTAAAGTAAAGTTGGCTGGAAAATGGAGGGGATGGGGTTTCCCCACAGAAAATTTTGGTGAAAAGAAACAAACAAAATTTGTCCAAATTTTCCTCATAAAATTGCAGCTTTTTGTTGAAAAATTGAAACCAAAACTATTTTAATCTGAAAACCAAAAATATTTTCTTGAGGTTTTGATTTTTTTCAATGAAAAGTTAAAAGATTCTGTGGAAAGCAAACATTTTTTACTTTGTTTAGTTGAAAATGCAAATTTCTTCTTTCTTTTAAGGTTTCAATGGAAAATTCCAACTAGCCCTAGCTGTGACAATTGTGTGTTAAGACATGTATACTGTAACTGTGTTGTCACTAGTTCATGTAACTAATCATGATTTTTTATGGTGGATTTTATATGTATACATGTGTGCACAAATACACATTTTCCTCAAAAAATTTAGACTGAAAAAGAATTGTGTTAAAGCTACATACATTATTGTTCTTTCCAATGTGCTAAATGTGAGTTATTAAATCTAAGGCCAATAGTTCAAAAAAATAAAAATCTGCGCTCTTTGCAGGCATGTCAGCTTGAGCACCCAAAAATAAAAATACCCACAATCACTAAAATATCTTGGCCCCAATCATTTTCTTTTTATATTTCAAGCATGTATTTGGTACCGTTACTGTGCTACAAGGCTTAAGCTAAGACACTGGCGACCTCAGAAAGAGCAAGCATAGATTTTAATATCTAATTATTGTCTCACTTGTGAACGCTAGGAGGCAAATCTTTACCCTCATCTTTTCCTCTCCCCCTCTCCTCAGTATAATAACCCCTGTCCCCTTTCTTGGTCTCTCTGTTAAACAGTATTGCCAACTCCATGCAAGTTAGATTAAAGCTATCTGAGGTAGGCCTATCAGTGCTACAATCAAACCTTAACTTGCAGTGTAGAAATATCAGGGGGCATGTGTAGCCAGCTGGAAAAAAGGTGTGCACATGAGTGAGAGACATGGGCCATTCCAGATATTTTTTTTGTTCATTATTTCATTGGTCAGTGTTATATATGTGTCTCTACTAGCAGTAAACCTTCAGTATTACACTATTATATTTATTAATATACACTAGTCCCGACTAGAGTCCCATTATGTTGGATGCTTTGTAAACAAAACTAAGAGACAATCCCTGCCCTGACAGGAGGGCTTGGGATGCAAGAGAGAGACAGTGGTTGACAGGTAGGAGATGGGGGTCTAACATACAAGCAAATAAATATGACGAAGAAAAACTTAGTGCCAGATTCTGCCTAACTTAGTCGATTTGAGTAGCATCTTGCATCATGGGTAGTCATTTGAAATCAGTGGGATACGTAGGAGTAAGATGCTACATGCTCTAAGGTGGCAGAATCTGCCCCTTTCTGATACAGAGTGAAATTCTGCCCCCCCAATGGACTAAAAGCCCATTGACTTCAGTGGGGCCAGGATTTCACTCTTGGTATTTATCTGGCAGATCGCAGAGTGGCCATCTTTTTGCTCTGTTTGTACAGAGCCTAGCACAGTGTGGTCCTGGGCCATGACTGGGGCTCTTAGGTTTTACTCCAATACAAGTAATTAGTAGTAGTAATAATTAATAATGGCTACTTGAGAGTTCTGAGCAATTTAGTCAATATGTAATGAAAAAAATATTAAATTTATAAATATTTTTAAAGGTTACAAAACTTCAATACAAAATAAATGTAGCCACAAAAAAAAAAAAAAAGTAGGAATCTACCCATCACCCACAAAAGTAAGGGTATTCAAAGTTAAGGCCAAAAAATAAGACCAGACCATGTCTGTTAATATACATTTTTATTCCCTGTACAGGAGTGAGTGAAGGCTGAAGCACTCATCTTTATTTTCAGCCATAATTCTAAATTTCCTTGCATTTTGAATTTATCGTATCTTCAGCATTATGTTAGTGTATTTTTTTTTGAGTGGTTGAATACAAAGAGCAGGAGGTCACAGAAGGCATCACCTTGTTATATACAGAGGTCAAAGCTAAGAGAGTGTCAGTTTCCATTTTAGGCTTTTGTGGCATAGTTGACATTATATATGCTGTTAGGTATGCAATGCAAATCACATTCCTGCAAGCTAATTATAGGATAAATGCAGCCACTTAACTAGGCAGCAAGCATGTCATCTCAGCATGGAGCTATCATTTTATATACATTTGCTGTCTGCTGTATAATTAACAGGATAAAAATATTACTGCCAGATACCATAAAAAATTAACGCATTAACTTAATTGTCTTTTCAGCTCAGGTATAGCCTATTACCATTTCAAAAAAGACCTTCTCTAATACACTAGAATTTTAACTTCATTTGCTGAAGATGCAATTAATCCCTTTTCACACTTTGATCTGCTATTCTGATACCTTTGGACATTGACTTTTCTGTTTTTTCTTTTGAACTCTCCTTAAACTATTACTGAGACTTAGTAGCTTGAAATTTGAGGTTACATAGAACATTGTTTGATTTTTTTTAAATGCTAAATGACATTACAGTAAGGTTTAACATAACACAGACACTTGCAGCCTGTAGCAAACCTTTCCTGTAAAACAGCTTGTTTCCCCGTGTTGCATTTTGGATAACACTTTTGTTTAATCCAATTATATTTGCAATCTTCTAAATCTAACAATCTATTTTAGTTATATCTAGAGTGCCATTCACTGCAGTCTCTATGCTCCATTGTGGTAGCATATGAGCACAGTTTGAGTCAGAAACTACAGAATGTTTCATTACCATTCATTACTGGAATATGTTTCCAGCAGTATCGATGAAATTTTTACAGATATATAAAAGCCTGATTTTTTTTTTCAGATCAATTGTTGTCCCTAATTTGAGTTATAAACTACAGATAACATCGGCATAGGTTTAATGAAACTCTATTGGGCATCTCAGGAGAAAATAAACATTAGTTTTGCTGGCTAAAATTAGTTGTATAATGGGTTACATGGGAAAGTAGTACCTTCTAAATATGTCTGTTTTCAGATCCTCATGAGAATAATTAAAGCTGAAAGCTTTCATTAGTTTATCAAATAATTCTTTGGAAATTTGTTGTTGTCTACAGACTGCTGGAGAGCTTTGAATCACACATGTTACAATATCCAGACAAAAGATAGAGCTAAAAGCTGGGACACTTATTCTGGAAAAGCTTTCTCCGTTATTTGTTATGCAGTATACAAATTTTAGGTGGTTCTTGCATATTTACCTAAATGTTGATATCAGTAATGACACACATGGCCAACAGATTTTCCACATATTTTCCTCTCTGGATGACATCTTCCTACTCCATCAGGACTCAGAGACTGATCACAGAGGCTGTTGATTGATTGCTTAGAGCACATGAGGTTTGGGGAAAACACAGGAATGACAGTTTATATTAATATCCTAATGTGCCACTTTTTCTAGGTTTGCCATAACTTTTATTTTTCTTTGACCTAAAATTATTTGTTTTAGGTGTACAAATACCCAGAGAATCTTTAGAAACATCGTTGTCTCAGACAGCTTGTTAGCATTTTGTATTTAATTGCTTCTTTCTCTCCTTACCCTTGGGGGAATTCTACATGCCAGGAAAAAGCTCAGCTAGACCTAATGGGGGAAAAACAAAAGAAACCAATAACTAGCCTTCCAAATTATTCTTAGTGGTCCAGTAAGGGGGACTGCTATTCTTGTGCAGTAAAACCATTAATGAGTATAAATGCTCCATTCTCAGTTCATCTAGTCTCTCAAATGGTTACCAGGATTTTCAGAATTTTCAGACAGGAAAAAAATCCTGTATTCCTATAGAACAGGGGTAGGCAACCTATGGCATGTGTGCCGAAGGTGGCATGTGAGCTGATTTTCAGTGGCACTCACGCTTCCTGAGTCCTGGCCACCAGTCCGGGGGACTCTGCATGTTAGTTTAATTTTAAATGAAGCTTCTTAAACATTTTAAAAACCTTATTTACTTTACATACAACAATAGTTTAGTTATATATTATAGACTTATAGAAAGAGACCTTCTAAAAATGTTAAAATGTATTACTGGCACACGAAACCTTAAATTAGAGTGAACAAATGAAGGCTCGACACACCACTTCTGAAAGGTTGCTGACCACTGCTGTAGAAGGTGTTGCTTCTCTCTGATTCTTGGGACAAAGAAGATGGAATCTGCTTTATTCAAGCCTTTTGAGAAAAGTTATTTATTCTAAGGAACATGAGGCTGCCCTAGTTGTATATATAGCCAAAGTTAACAGCATATAGCCAAAAAGGGGCTTCAGAAAAATGAAATATCTACAAAGATAAATAAATCAAATAAATCTTAAAAAAAAATAATAATGTGGCATGCTGGTAGACTTTCTTGCTGAAGCTATTGCAAACAGTAGTATTGCTTTCCATTTTGAGCTGTTTAGTCTCTCCATAGATCAGTGAGTTCCAAGATAAGTAGCTCTTTGTCTTAGCTTATTTTGGGCTGAGGGAAATGAGGGATGCACCTCTTCGACGATAACTTGATAGGGCGAAGAAAGAATGATCAGATCTAAATAAATCCTTTCTAGCACGGAAAAGGAGAGAGCTAACAATCTCATTTCAGCCCATCCTACGAGTCAGGACCAATTTTGGGCAGGAAGTGAGAGCTTTGGGAAGAACCCACAATACCAGATGTAAATTCTGATTCATCCCCTTTAGCTGCAGTTAGAAGACAGGATTGATGATTTCCTGAGGGAATGGGAGATAATTATTTCTAAAAGTTTACTTTTGAGAATTTGCCCTCAAATTCAAGGCATATTAGCCTCTCCAAAGTCCTTGCAGGCATCCTCTCTTCCTTTCCCTATACTGAAAGTTTGAAAAATGGACAAAGCAACTTTAATCCTGATAGTCGTAGGTTTGATGTCCTGATGCAGTTGACCAATAAACCAACTCACATCCTTCTGCACTTGTAACTTCTACTTACTTCATCTTGATCTTCCACAGTATCCTCAGCGATTTATCCCTTCAGGCTTGCTGTGTGAAAAGATAATTCTAGACTCTCAGGGTTTTTCTGAATCAGTTACATCCACCATTCTTTTGTACACTGCTAATAGCTGGAGAGCTTTTTCAGATTGATGCAGTTTTTAAAAGGTTTTGTGTAATATCTCGCCCTCAGGATCAAAAGAATAACCTTGTGTGAAGTACATTAGGAGATTAAGCCGCAGATCTTCATGCTACTTATTCAGTAAGGACAAATGCAAAGTATTCCACTTGTACACATACAAAATGGGAAATGACTGCCGAGGAAGGAGTACAGCAGAAAGGAATCTGGGGGTTATAGTGGACCACAAGCTAAATTTGAGTCAACAGTGTAACACTGTTGCAAAAAAGCAAACATCATTCTGGGTTGTATTAGCGGGAGTATTGTAAGCAAGTTACAATAAGTAATTCTTCTGCCCTGCTCTGCTCTGATTAGGCCTCAATTGGAGTATTGTATCCAGTTCTGGATGTCACATTTCAGGAAGGACGTGGACAAATTGGAGCGAGTCCAGAGAACAGCAAGAAAAATGATTAAAGGTCTAGAAAACATGATCTATGAGGGAACATTGAAAAGACTGGGTTTGTTTAGTTTGGAAAAGAGAAGACTGAGAGGGGGCATAACAATTTTCAAGTATGTAAAAGGTTGTTATGAGGAGGAAAAAAAATTGTTTTTCTTAACTCCTGAGGATAGGACAAGAAACAATGGGCTCAAATTGCAGCAAGAGAGGTTTAGGTTGGACATTAGGAAAAGCTTCCTGAGTGTCAGGGTGGATAAGCAGTGGAATAAATTGCCTAGGGAGGTTGTGGAAGCACCATCATTGGAGATTTTTAAGAGCAGGTTAAACAAACACCTCTGTGGAATGGTCTAGATAATATTTAGTCCTGCCTTGAATGCAGGGGACTGGACTAGATGACCTCTTGAGGTCCCTTCCAGTTCTATGATTCTGTGATTTTACTGGGGCTTAACAGCGGTGCCCACCTCCTCAACCAACAGTTCTGAGAGGAATTAATCATTTTAACCCCTAGGCTTGCAAAACAATCTTGAAGCAGGGTGGCTCAGAAAATGGTGGTATTCTTCCAAGCTGTGCTCATTTGAGATGCCACTTGCACTGGATTGTGCGGATGGTTTTGATCACATGGTCTCTGCTTCTCTCCCCCTCAGCAGGACTGAGATACGCCCTTAGGCAGGCTGGATTAATGCATAGCTAAAGCCTTGTATCCTGGTTCCCAGGGTCATAGGATGATATCAGAATTTACCATTAATAGAGCTATGTGGAACTCATTCGCAGAAAATTTTAGATAGGGAAAATTCTTCTTCTTTCTTTTAGAGGCAGCCTGTAACAGGGTGGTCTGCTCATTTAAGGGCCAGAGACCTGGGGTCAGCCCTGTTAATTAATTAGGTGCAGCTGAGGAGGAGACGGGCATTCCATATAAAGTCCGGGGCTATTAGTAAGAAAGGGTGGCAGAGGCTGTAGATAGCAGGAGCACCAGCCTGGGAAAGACTTACCAGAGTCTCCTGGGAGGGGAGGCAGTGGGAACTTGCTGGAAGGAAAGGGCATCTAGGGAGAAAGTCTTGGGAGGCAGTGATTAGGTAGAAGATCAAGGAAGAATCCTGCAGTGGGCCCTGAAGCAGACTGAGAGGGAAAGGGGAAAATCCCCTGGGAGCTGTAACCCAGGCTGTGCTGAAGAACAGAGTTTGTGATTTGCTTTCTCTTTGTATCCAGTAAGGAATACAAACATGAGGCATTCATTATTTTACACACACTTCTAGAGATTATTGCAAACATTTTTTGTTACTCAAGTCTGAACTCTGTACCACTCTAGCAGAACTATGTGGTGAAATAACAAATTAGACAAACCGCCTTCACTGTTGCTTCTTTCTGGAAACATCCTTACCTATAATCCACCTATTGAGCTGTTTTTACTGCATGATCCAGTAATTCACCTTATTCCAGTGGTGGTGTTGGAACAGATCCTTGGTTTAATAGTAACAGTACTTAAGTACCATAATAATAATTACATCACTGATACCTCTTGAGTTAATCTCAGACTATTTCCAGCAGTGATTTTTCACTTAAAAATGTACCTTACAAGTCATTGTTAAGGAAGCTAGATAGGTTTAACCCAACACTGTTGACCCTCAAGTGAAGTGAAAAGTTCTACTGTATTAGCCGTGACTAGGCGTGTGTTTCTCCCTTATCATCTCTTCTAACTGGCTCTTACTGTCTGGCACAATGAAGATTTGCAGAAATCCATGATCTACTAATCCTTTATACTTACAGAAATATTGCAGTGGTTATAACCTTGTTCCCTAACATCATGACTGGGGCAGGAGGCTCTTGTTAATGGTTAAATTTTGAAAATGTTTTTAGAAACAGCAGCTGCTGTTTCTATACTGCCATGGCTGTGAATTACCCTGTCATCACTCAATGTGTGCTGCTATGTTATGGTTCCTTTCCAGCAAGAAGTCTAGTCTGTCCACAGATAAGCATGAAGTGTAGTTGTAGCTGTGTTGGTCCCAGGATATTAGAGAGACAAGGTGAGTCTCTTTTATTGGACCAACTTCTCTTGGTGTGAGAGACAAGCTTTTGAGCCACATAGATCTGCTGCTTCTTTATGTGGCTTGAAAGTGTGTGTGTGTCTCTCTCTCTCTCTCTCTCACCAACAGAAGTTGGTCCAATAAAAGATATTACCTCCCCTACCTTGCCTCACAGATAAGTATGTACATCTCCACATGACTTTGATTGGAATCGCATATTTGAAACCAAAAGCAGAATTTAAGTCATAATTTATGATTAGGCAGTGCTAACTAGCAGTGAATGTATGAAATAGGATATTTTCAAGACGTATTCTATATGCAAAGAAGAGGGTTGCTTACCTGAACAAACGGGTCCGTACATCAGTAATTCCCCAAAAGTGTGACATTGCTTCAGTTGTTATAAAGTAGCTGCCTCCTTTATTAGATTTTGTCTAAGATCTTTCCATGATATCTGGAAACCTGCTTTCCACCCATTTCAATTAATCTTGTTTTCTGAAGAGATGATGGTCAGTGGAGAGCTATTCTGCTGTTTCAGCAAAGCTACTATAATGGGTTCCCATGCTTTGTAGATGCACAGAGAAGGTCGTTTGTTTAAATGGAGTATAATTTGGACACTTATTGTACAAAAGGACTAATGAGACTGGTTAATTGTGTTGTCAGAGACTTTTCATGAAGCACATGTTAAAATACCCTCTCTCCACTATTGGTCATAAAATTGGGCTCCCATTCTGGAATGCTGGTATCAGTGTTCACCATCTTCCAAAAATACAGCAATATGCAGAAATACATATTGGGGCCCTGCCTCCTTCAAATCTTTGAAGAATTTCTATGTGAACAAAAAAAGTCAGTCAGAAAGGAGAGATGAAGCAAATCATGGGAGGTAGGGTCTCACTGGACAAGGGGAAGCTCTGGTAGTTTGAAGATAGAGGGGAGAAGGGGGACATGTAAATGATAGAAAAAGGAAGCAACATTATTTTCAAGAGATGATTTTTCAAGTCAATCTGTGAACTTTGGGGCATTTGAGGTGAGAGTGAATTGTTTGGTTTTTTTGAAGAAAACAACCGAAATTTCACCAGAATGTTCTATTGGCTGAAGTTCTCCTCATGCCTAATCCTACTGGCCCCTGGAAGAATTGGCACTGGTAAATGTTTAATGTGAGCTATAACAGGGTTCAAAAAAGAACTAGATAAGTTCATGAAGGATAGGTCCATCTGTGGCTATTAGCTGGAATGGGCAGGGATAGTGTCCCTAGATTCTGTTTGCCAGAAGCTGGGAATGGGTGACAGAGGATGAGCCACTTGATGATTACCTGTTCTGTTCATTCCCTCTGAAGCACCTGGGATTAGTCACTGTCAGAAGACAGGATACTGGGCTAGATGGATTTTTGGTCTGACCCAGTATGGTCATTCTTATATTCTTATGAACCAAAGGAAAATGGAGATGGGTGAAGAGATCCTAGTGAAGGGTGTGAATTAGCAGCTGAGAGAGAATGAAGAGGGAGATATAGAAGAGAGGAAGCATTGGAGCTTGCAGGGAGGGGAAGGAAACAGAGCAAAAGGAAAGAGAACTTTGAAAAATGGGCGGCTGGGATGCTCTGGTGCTTAGTCACAATTGGGGTCCAAAATGTGGGGAACCAATGATAGAATTTTTTTTTTCATGTAGCATATGCCAGCAACAAAGAATGTAATGAGAGAGTCTGGGATCCAGGGAATCTTGGCTTAGCATGGAAGGGAGGAGTGCTGGCTTTGTGGCATTTTCTGATTTCTCCCCAACCACTTGAACCCTCCATGTGAAAACTGCAGGAATTTTGAGAGTAAGTAATAAAGAATCTGTGGTCCCCCCTGTCATAAACAGATAGCTAAGGGTTAATGTCTCTTTCCCCTGAAGCACCTGACCAGAGGACCAATCAGGAAACCGGATTTTTTCAACTTTGGGTGGAGGGAATTGAGTGTCTAAGGTCTTTGTTTTCTGGCTGCCTGCTTTCTCTGAGCTTTGGAGAAGTAGTTCTACTTTCTAGTCTTCTGTTTCTAAGTGTAAGGACAAAGAGATCAGATAGTAAGTTCTATGGTTTCTTTTCTTTGGTATTTGCATGAATATAAGTGCTGGAGTGCTTTGATTTGTATTCTTTTGGAATAAGGCTGTTTATTCAATATTCTTTTAAGCAATTGACCCTGTGTTGTATCATCTAATACAGAGAGAACATTTGTACTTATTTTTCTTTCTTTTTATATAAAGCTTTCTTTTAAGACCTGTTGGAGTTTTTCTTTACTTCAGGGAATTGGTGGGAGGAAGAAATCAAGGGGAGATTTGTGTGTTGGATTGCTAGCCTGACTTTGCATTCCCTCTGGGGGAATAGGAAAGTACTTTTTGTTTCCAGGATTGGGAACAGAGAGGGAGATTCACTCTGTTTGGATTCACAGAACTTGTGTCTGTGTATCTCTCCAGGAGCACCTGGAGGGGGGAAGGGAAAAAGGATTATTTCCCTTTGTTGTGAGACTCAAGGGATTTGGGTCTTGGGGTCCCCAGGAAAGGTTTTTCAGGGGGACCAGAGTGCCCCAAAACACTCTAATTTTTTTGGGTGGTGGCAGCAGGTACCAGGTCCAAGCAGGTAACTAAGCTTGGAGGTTTTCATGCTAACCCCCATATTTTGGACGCTAAGGTCCAAATCTGGGACTAAGGTTATTACATGAGTGGCAGCTGGTGGGAGATAGACAGAACCCAGAAGCCAGTAGAAATATTATATTTTTCTTTTCTCTGCTAAGGGCTTTTTAGCAGAGAGAAGCAGTTGGTTTTAAAAGGGAACCAGAGAGAATTTTTTTTTCTGCTCTCTCTCGCAGTTTGTGGCTTGCATGTTAAGGGTCTTTTGTCATGCAATAGCCCTCCCATTAGGAGGCAAGTACCGGCACTTATATGCATGCAAATAAAGTGGTTTTTCTGGTTTCCCTTCATTGAACATTAGCTAGAGAGAGAAAAGGAAAAAAGCACTGTTGCTAGGCAGACTCCAGGAGGCAACAGAACCTGCAGTTCAGAAGATAAACACCGGAGGGCACCCCAACACAAGAAAACAGGAACCATGACTTCTAAGGCAAAAATTGACGCCGAAGAACAAATGAAATAAGCTGAACACAGGCGACAGATGGAGATGAAAGAAAAGGAAGGAAGCATCAAACTGGCAGCCTTCCAAAGAGAACAGGCAGCCCAAGAGGCAGCACACAAAAGAAAACTAGAAGAAGAAGAGATAGCCTACCGAAGGAAACAAGCAGAAGAAGAGTTGGCCCACCACCGAGAAATGGAAAAAACACCAAAAAGAAATGGAAAAACAACAAAAAGAAATGGAAAAACAACAAAAAGAGAATGAAGAGAAGGAAAAACAGAGAAAACATGAACTGGAGTTGGCAAAAGCTGGGCTGCATGTGCCAGCCAACCCTAACAACCCGGCGCCAATTATTGCTCCACAGCACAGGAAATTTCCCACCTACAAGGCAGGTGATGACACCGAGGCCTTCTTGGAAAATTTTGAAAGAGCCTGTCTTGGGTACAGCATTCCCAAAGACCAGTACATGGTAGAATTGAGGTCACAGCTCAGTGGACCTTTAGCAGAGGTGGCAGCTGAAATGCCTAAGCACCAAATGAATGACTATAAACTTTTTCTAACCAAGGCCAGATACAGGATGGGGATAACCCCAGATCATGCCCGTCGGCGCTTCAGAACCCAAAAGTGGAAACCAGAGGTGTCATTTCCCAAACACGCCTACTACATTGCAAAAAACTATGAGGCCTGGCTAACAGGAAACAACATTCAAACCTTGGAAGAACTGAACCTCCTCATACAAATGGAGCAGTTCTTGGATGGTGTTCCTGAAGACATCACGCGGTACATACAAGATGGAAACCCCAAGAATATCGCTGAGGCGGGGGAGATTGGAGCCAAATGGATGGAACTGGCAGAAAGCAAGAAAGCTACTGTCAAGGGGAACGATTACCCCAGGGGGCACACAGACCATAAACCCTACAACCGAGGACAGCCAAAGACCCCACATACCACCCAAGTAAAGCCACAGATACCCTACCCTTCAACCTCACCAGTCTCCAGTAACTCACCTCGGCCCAGTGACCCATCAGATGGAAGATGCTTTAAGTGTAATGAACTGGGACATATCAAGGCCAAGTGTCCCAAGAACACCATGCGAGTGCAATTCATTACACCACCATCACACCAAAGATCCCCTGGCCCGGATGCCTCTCAAATACCCTTGGAGCGAAGGGAAAATTTGAGAGTGGGCGGAAAGAAGGTTACTGCGTGGAGAGACACGGGGGCACAAATGTCAGCTATCCACCAATCCTTCGTTGACCCCAAATTCATCAACCCAAAGGCCAAAGTTACAATTTACCCCTTCATGTCACAAGCTGTAGACTTGCCTACAGCTCAACTGCCTGTCCAGTACAAAGGCTGGTCAGGAATGTGGACTTTTGCAGTCTATGACAATTATCCTATCCCCATGCTACTGGGGGAAGACTTGGCCAACCAGGTGAGGCGGGCCAAGAGAGTGGGAATGGTTACACGTAGCCAAACCAGGCAAGCTTCCAGACCCATTCCTGTTCCTGAACCGTCCACAGAGGCCCCGTCTGTGTTACCAGAGACCCAGACAGAGGTAGAGGACCCGGATTCCATGCCTACCACTGAAACAGCCACAGCATCTCCAGTCCCAGGCCCGGAACTGGAACAGCAACCAGCACCAGCAAGTGCAACCCCATCTTCAAACTCAACGCCAGAGGGCGCCAGCGAGCCAGAACTGGCAGAAGCACAAGACAGCCATACCCAAAAGGCTCAGCCAGAGCCTGAAATACCCTCAGGTGCACCAGCAATGGAAACAAACCCATCACCTACATCGCTTCCAGAGGGACCAAGCCCAAGTCCACAGTCTGAGGAAGAACTGGTGACCCCAGCCTCAAGGGAACAGTTCCAGACTGAGCAGGAAGCAGATGACAGCCTTCAGAAAGCTTGGGCGGCGGCACGGAGCACCCCACCGCCTCTCAGCTCTTCTAATCGATCCCGGTTTGTTATAGACCAAGGACTTTTGTACAAGGAAATTCTTTCTGGTGGACACCGGGAAGAATGGCAGCCGCAAAAACAGTTGGTGGTTCCAACTAAGTACCGGGGGAAGCTCTTAAGCTTAGCCCATGATCATCCCAGTGGCCATGCTGGGGTGAACAGAACCAAGGACCGGTTGGGGAAGTCCTTCCACTGGGAGGGGATGGGCAAGGACGTTGCCAAGTATGTCCGGTCTTGTGAGGTATGCCAAAGAGTGGGTAAGCCTCAAGACCAGGTCAAGGCCCCTCTCCAGCCACTCCCCATAATTGAGGTCCCATTTCAGCGAGTAGCTGTGGATATTCTGGGCCCTTTCCCAAAAAAGACGCCCAGAGGAAAGCAGTACGTACTGACTTTAGTGGACTTTGCTACCCGATGGCCAGAAGCAGTCGCTCTAGGCAACACCAGGGCTAACACTGTGTGCCTGGCCCTAACAGACATCTTTGCCAGGGTAGGTTGGCCCTGCGACATCCTTACAGATTCAGGGTCTAATTTCCTGGCAGGGACCATGGAAAAACTGTGGGAAACTCATGGGGTGAATCACTTGGTTGCCACCCCATACCACCATCAAACCAATGGCCTGGTGGAAAGGTTCAATGGAACTTTGGGGGCCATGATACGAAAATTCATCAACGAATTCTCCAATAATTGGGACCTAGTGTTGCAGCAGTTGCTGTTTGCCTACAGGGCTGTACCACATCCCAGTTTAGGGTTTTCACCATTTGAACTTGTGTATGGTCACGAGGTTAAGGGGCCATTACAGTTGGTGAAGCAGCAATGGGAGGGGTTTACGCCTTCTCCAGGAACTAACATTCTGGACTTTGTAAGCAACCTACAAAGCACCCTCCGACACTCTTTAGCCCTTGCTAGAGAGAATCTAAAGGATGCTCAGGAAGAGCAAAAGGCCTGGTATGACAGACATGCCAGAGATCGGTCCTTCAAGGTAGGAGACCAGGTTATGGTCTTGAAGGCGCAACAGGCCCATAAGATGGAAGCATCATGGGAAGGGCCCTTCACGGTCCAAGAGCGCCTGGGAGCTGTAAACTACCACATAGCATTTCCCAATTCCTCACTAAAGCCTAAAGTGTACCATGTTAATTCTCTCAAGCCTTTCTATTCCAGAGACTTACAGGTTTGTCAGTTTACAGTCCAGGGAGATGATGCTGAGTGGCCTGACGGTGTCTACTACGACGGGAAAAAAGACGGTGGCGTGGAAGAGGTGAACCTCTCAACCACCCTGGAACGTCTGCAGCGGCAACAAATCAAGGAGCTGTGCACTAGCTTCGCCCCATTGTTCTCAGCCACCCCAGGACGGACTGAACGGGCATACCACTCCATTGATACAGGTAATGCTCACCCAATCAGAACCCCACCTTACCGAGTGTCTCCTCATGCCCAAGCTGCTATAGAACGGGAGATCCAGAACATGCTACAGATGGGTATAATCCGCCCATCTACCAGTGCATGGGCATCTCCAGTGGTTCTGGTACCCAAACCAGATGGGGAAATACGCTTTTGCGTGGACTACCGTAAGCTAAATGCGGTAACTCGTCCGGACAACTATCCAATGCCACGCACCGATGAGCTATTGGAGAAGTTGGGACGGGCCCAGTTCATCTCTACAATAGACTTAACCAAGGGGTACTGGCAAGTACCGCTAGATGAACCTGCCAAGGAGAGGTCAGCATTCGTCACCCATGCGGGGGTGTATGAATTCAATGTCCTTCCTTTTGGCCTTCGTAATGCACCCGCCACCTTCCAAAGGCTGGTAGATGGTCTACTAGCTGGACTGGGAGAATTTGCAGTTGCCTACCTCGATGATGTGGCCATTTTTTCTGACTCCTGGCCCGAACACCTACTACACCTGGAAAAGGTCTTTGAGCGCATCAGGCAGGCAGGACTAACTGTTAAGGCCAAAAAGTGTCAAATAGGCCAAAACAGAGTGACTTACCTGGGGCACCAGGTGGGTCGAGGAACCATAAACCCCCTACAGGCCAAGGTGGATGCTATCCAAAAGTGGCCTGTCCCAAGGTCAAAGAAACAGGTCCAATCCTTCTTAGGCTTGGCCGGATACTACAGGCGATTTGTACCCCACTACAGCCAAATCGCTGCCCCACTGACCGACCTGACCAAAAAGACCCAGCCAAATGCAGTTAAGTGGACTGATGAGTGTCAAAAGGCCTTTACCCAACTTAAGGCAACGCTCATGTCGGACCCTGTGCTCAGGGCCCCGGATTTTGACAAGCCATTCCTAGTAACCACAGATGCATCTGAGCGTGGTATAGGAGCAGTGCTCATGCAGGAAGCAACAGATCACAACTTCCATCCTGTCGTGTTTCTCAGCAAGAAACTGTCTGAGAGGGAAAGTCACTGGTCAGTCAGTGAAAAGGAATGCTATGCCATTGTGTACGCCCTGGAAAAGCTACGCCCATATGTTTGGGGACGGCGGTTCCAACTACAAACTGACCATGCTGCACTAAAGTGGCTTCATACTGCCAAGGGGAACAACAAGAAACTTCTTCGTTGGAGTTTAGCTCTCCAAGATTTTGATTTTGAAATTCAACACATCACAGGAGCTTCTAACAAAGTAGCTGATGCACTCTCCCGTGAGAGTTTCCCAGAATTCAGTAGTTAAAAAGTGTTCTTAAAATGTAGAAGTCTGTTAGTTATATACTTAGGAGTATATGTAAAGGTGTATGTGTTGTATTAATCTGTTTATTTTCAAGTTCTAGAAGGAAATCGCCGCCAGTGAGCTTCCCCACTGTCTGCAATTTGGGGGGCGTGTCATAAACAGATAGCTAAGGGTTAATGTCTCTTTCCCCTGAAGCACCTGACCAGAGGACCAATCAGGAAACCGGATTTTTTCAACTTTGGGTGGAGGGAATTGAGTGTCTAAGGTCTTTGTTTTCTGGCTGCCTGCTTTCTCTGAGCTTTGGAGAAGTAGTTCTACTTTCTAGTCTTCTGTTTCTAAGTGTAAGGACAAAGAGATCAGATAGTAAGTTCTATGGTTTCTTTTCTTTGGTATTTGCATGAATATAAGTGCTGGAGTGCTTTGATTTGTATTCTTTTGGAATAAGGCTGTTTATTCAATATTCTTTTAAGCAATTGACCCTGTGTTGTATCATCTAATACAGAGAGAACATTTGTACTTATTTTTCTTTCTTTTTATATAAAGCTTTCTTTTAAGACCTGTTGGAGTTTTTCTTTACTTCAGGGAATTGGTGGGAGGAAGAAATCAAGGGGAGATTTGTGTGTTGGATTGCTAGCCTGACTTTGCATTCCCTCTGGGGGAATAGGAAAGTACTTTTTGTTTCCAGGATTGGGAACAGAGAGGGAGATTCACTCTGTTTGGATTCACAGAACTTGTGTCTGTGTATCTCTCCAGGAGCACCTGGAGGGGGGAAGGGAAAAAGGATTATTTCCCTTTGTTGTGAGACTCAAGGGATTTGGGTCTTGGGGTCCCCAGGAAAGGTTTTTCAGGGGGACCAGAGTGCCCCAAAACACTCTAATTTTTTTGGGTGGTGGCAGCAGGTACCAGGTCCAAGCAGGTAACTAAGCTTGGAGGTTTTCATGCTAACCCCCATATTTTGGACGCTAAGGTCCAAATCTGGGACTAAGGTTATGTCACCCCCATCTACAGTTTGGAAGCACCTGTGATTTCTGGTTTGCTGCCCTAAGAAGTATGGGTCCTTTTGGTATTTTGCTGCTTTGCTGCTTTTCACTCCTATTAGAACTGTAGAGCCAACACAAATGTGGACAATTGGGGTGGATTCTAATTCTTCTCCTACATTGTCACACAGTGTGTTGATTAAGCTCCAAATTGCAAACTGTGTTACCCCACTGAAAACCATGCCTTGCAGAATCATTATTACCAGTGATAGTGCAGAAGAAGGAAAGAACACAGACTGGTTCTCACAGGCTAAATTTTCAGCGGTAGAAGTAAGAGCATCTTTTTCCTTGTACACTGGGTAGAACTGATCTGGAGTTACTGGGACAAAATAAGCTTGGAACTTCACAATGCCATTTCTAGAGTCACTTCTTCACCAAGGCTGCATTAAGCGATGACCTCTGGTGGCTTTTGAGATGAAGCAGACACACACACATCAGGTGATTTATTGAGGGGCTATGGAACCTTGCCCCTGTCCCAACATGCCAACAGCAGGTCTTGAGTGGCTGAGGTTGCTTTTTTCCTGCTTTCTCAGAGATCTCTTTAGCAATTAGGATGGTGATGGGATTGGAACATGTGTTTTCAGACTCCTCCTGCAATCTAAGTTGAAAAAGAATCCACACCGGAGGTCCTCCTGGTTCATCTCCTTCTCTCCTATCCATTTGCCAGTTTGGAAAGCTATAATGTGTAATATTATGAGATTCCAATGTTTGGACATATGGGTTGCAAGAGACCACATCCACATTTATATTTGTTTCTCATTTCTTCAAGCATATGAGTTACGAAATTAATTTCACCCCTCATCTCCCTCTGTCCAACCTTATTCCTGTTTACAGGCCAAAAATAACTGGAGGAGGAAGATTATTTGGACTAGAAAAGAAAAACATTGTTTTGTAAATGTGACTAATGCTCCTGTGCAAAATTCCAACAAACTGGCTACAATAGGGACATTGTTTTTATGCAAAATACTGTGGCCAATTAACTTAAGTGGGATTGGGGAAGGGAGAGAGGGTTCCTTTTGTGTTGTACAGACATTCTTTGGTTTTAAATCTGATTGATAACATAACTAATATTTTGACATATTAATCCCTAGATATTAACAATAGGGTGTTTTTTTTGTTCAGATATTCACCCTCCTCTACTTGTTACTTGTTCTTAAGCAAATACCGGGGTGGGGAAATTACATGTTATTTTGTGACCTTTATGTGCTTTAAGAAATGAGAAGTGATTATTTTATCTCTTGTCACTTTTGAGTTTTCACAGCCATCTAAGTAGAATAATATTCTATGACTTAGTACACCAGATTAATCCCTGCTCCATTAAATGAAAGACACAGCTGAAAATGTGCAGAGAAACCTGTTTCTCAAACCCATGGCATTTCATGAATTTATTGTGTCCATTTTCATTATAGATACTTTTTGCATGTTTTGTTCATGTTATGAATAATAACATGAAAGTGCTTATGAATGCAGTTAACTCTTTATGCCCTGTTCAGTAATAATTACTAACTAGAATCTGTTTATCAATTCACTGTTTTTTTATTTAATTTTTAGCAAACTTTTTGGTCTCTCAAAGTTGAATGCTAATTTTTCACATAGACAATATAGCAGAGGTTGCTGGTAGATTTTCTCTTGACAGATTAATGTTAGGCAACTCTTTTTATCTCTCTAGTATCACGCAACCACATGCTGTAATTCATATTTTCCTGTTTTTGGAAATCCTTGTCAAAAATTAACTTCTACTAATTGTAGCAACCCTAAATTGTAGAAGCTGAATGCATGTTTACTCTATATTGCTCTCATCACGTAACAGTAGTGACAAACTCAAAGATAGTCAGTGCATAAATGCATAATGCATGACTCTAGTACCATATAGAAGATGACAAGCTTTCACTGAGCCAATGTTGTCTTTGGTGAATTAGACATTTTTAATTACACACCATAGGCTTCCCATACTAACATCAGTTAGACATAAAAGGTCTGATTCTCATTTATATTAAGGCCAGCTTGCACCACTCAGACAGTAGAAAAGTGCCTTAAAGCGAGTTCAAATGTAACTTACATCTGCTTTAAGGGATCTTTACGCTGCCAGAGCAGTATAAAAAAGGCTTTAGTGTAAATGAGAATAAAGCCCAAAATGTTCAGAAATCCCTGTATGCGTCGGCAATTGCTGATATTGTTTTGCAGAAGGAAGCACATCTGTGAGAAGTCTGAAGGAATGCCTAACGTAGTGAATGCTAATGAGAAGGGGGTAGGTTTGGAAGATAAAATACTAAAAGAATAAGTTAAAAATCACTTAGAAAAGTTAGATGCCTGCAAGTAACCAGGGTCTGATGAAATGCATCCTAGAATACTCAAGGAGCTAAAAGAGGAGGTATCTGAACCTCTAGATATTATCTTTGGAAAATCATGGGAGACGAGAGAGATTCCAGAAGGCTGGAAAAGGGCAAATATAGTGCCCATCTATAAAAAGAGAAATAAAAACAACCCAGGAAACTACAGACCAGCTAGTTTAACTTCTGTGCCAGGGAAGATAATGGAGCAAGTAATTAAGGAAATCATCTGCAAACACTTGGAAGGTGGTAAGGTGATAGCCAGCATGGATTTGTAAAGAACGAATCGTGTCAAACCAATCTGATAGCGTTCTTTGATAGGATAACGAGCCTTGTGGATAAGGGAGAAGCGGTGGATGTGGTATACCTAGACTTTAGTAAGGCCTTTGATATGGTCTCGCGTGATATTCTTATCGATAAACTAGGCAAATACAATTTAGATGAGGCTACTATAAGGTGAGTGCGTAACTGGCTGGATAACCGTACTCAGAGAGTAGTTATTAATGGCTCCCAGTCCTGCTGGAAAGGTATAACAAGTGGGGTTACGCAGGGGTCTGTTTTGGGACCGGCTCTGTTCAATATCTTCATCAACGACTTAGATGTTGGCATAGAAAATACGCTTATTAAGTTTGCAGACGATACCGAACTGGGAGAGATTGCAACTGCTTTGGAGGACAGGGTCATAATTCAAAATGATCTGGACAAATTGAAGAAATGGTCTGAGGTAAACCCGCTGAAGTTTAATAAAGACAAATGCAAAGTGCTCCACTTAGGAAGGAACAATCAGTTTCACACATACAGAATGGGAAGATACTGTCTAGGAAGGAGTACGGCAGAAAGGGATCTAGGGGTTATAGTGGACCACAAGCTAAATATGAGTCAACAGTCTGATGCTGTTGCAAAAAAAGCAAACGTGATTCTGGGATGCATTAACAGGTGTGTTGTGAGCAAGATACGAGAAGTCATTCTTCCACTCTATTCTGCGCTGGTTAGGCCTCAGCTGGAGTATTGTGTCCAGTTCTGGGCACCGCATTTCAAGAAAGATGTGGAGAAATTGGAGAGGGTCCAGAGAAGAGCAACAAGAATGATTAAAGGTCTTGAGAACATGACCTACGAAGGAAGGCTGAAAGAATTGGGTTTATTTAGTTTGGAAAAGAGAAGACTGAGAGGGGACATGATAGCAGTTTTCAGGTATCTAAAAGGGTGTCATCAGGAGGAGGGAGAAAACTTGTTCACCTTAGCCTCTAATGATAGAACAAGAAGCAATGGGCTTAAACTGCAGCAAGGGAGATTTAGGTTGGACATTAGGAAAAAGTTTCTAACTGTCAGGGTAGTTAAACACTGGAATAAATTGCCTAGAAAGGTTGTGGAATCTCCATCTCTGGAGATATTTAAGAGTAGGTTAGATAAATGTCTATCAGGGATGGTCTAGAGTATTTGGTCCTGCCATGAGGGCAGGGGACTGGATTTGATGACCTCTTGAGGTCCCTTCCCATCCTAGAGTCTATGAATCATCGTCATCTTCATAACCCCTCAGTAAAACGTGGTGATTAATGAATCACCAACATCAGAGGAATGATTTCTGGTCAGTTTTACATAAAAACTAAGGCTCTGATCCTTCTGACACACGCTTATCTTTAAGCATATGAATAGCTGCATTAATTTCAGTGGGACACTTCAGGTACTTAAAGTGGCCTAACAAACAAATATATCTTGCTAAAAGAACAGGAATACTTGTGGCACCTTAGAGACTAACAAATGTATTTGAGCATAAGCTTTCATGGGCTACAGCCCACTCAGAAATATATCTTGATTATTCCAACTTTGTTTTCCTTTAAACTTGGAAATATGGCCTAGAATCAGACGATACACAGTAAAATGAAAATACCAAATCAGACAATGTGAAGAATCAGCTGCATCATGATTTAACTGTAGCAGCACCTGGGGACACCAATTGTAGGCTGGGAACTAATGGCACGAGGCACTGTACAAACACACAAAAAACAAACAGGCAAGCACAGGGAAACAATGAAAAAAACCTCTCTGGCCAGCATGAGAAGCAGTGGTCACAACACACTAGCTGCTCAGCCATTGTCACCTTTTTGAGTAGGCATCATGGCAAGGAGAGTTTTTAGTGGAGAATTAAAGGAGGACAGTGAGGTGGCTTTGTTTGCACATGTTTATTAGGAGTGCCTCCCAAACTTGAGGCGTGGCATTGGAGAAAGCAGAAAAGTGTAGAAAGCACAAAGGGAACGCATGTGAAGAAAGCATGAACTGTAGATTGATGGGGATTGGGCAAAGGAAGGTGGAAGAAGCCAAGCAATTAACACCCTTGAAATTTAAATCAAACACTCATTAGGCAAATGACTAGTGTTTTACCAAAGGTCTAGCCAATAGGAAGAACAGAGAATGAGAAACGAACACAATTTGAAACATTTCTTAGGGTGTTTGTTTGCAGTTAAATGGTGGATAAGGAAAGAGAAGTCAGGCAACAGAGAGAGGCTGAACATATTTGGTATGGTTCAGGTGCAGTACTGGAGTCTTAGAATCCCACCTGTCCTACCATTTTTACAAGAACTCAGCATTATTCAGCAGAAGTTCACTTGCAACGCAGATGGAATTCCAAGATGGAAGTATTTGGAATAGTGTGGGGATTTTTTGGTATCCGCTTGACACTTTTTGCCAGTGTGGGCACTACTTTGATTTAATGGTGATTCCTTCCGTTAGTACCCCTTAAAACAGCTCTCAGATGGAGCATCAGACAGTTTCCAGCACTGGGTCTTAAGAGGTGTTTTAAGGAGTGATACTTGCAGGAATCACATCAATATAATTGTGGAGTCCATGGAGGTGTATCACAAAACAGACACCAGATCTTCAGCCAGTTAATATCACTGTTACTCCACTGATTTCAGTGAGGCTATGGCAGTTTACATCAGCTGGTCTGGCCCATGTGCTCAAGAGATTCTTGAACCATTTGGCACTAATAACCAGGATTTATAAATGTATTTCGGCATTTTGAATGAGGTGGGCTTTTGACATGTTGCAATTTTTAGACAATTGCAGTTTCTCTGTCCTTTGACATAATAAAAAAGTAGTGTATCCTTAAGCCACGTTCATTGTGCCTTTAAAAATCATTTTATTAAGGATCTGACTTTGTATTACTGGAGGGGTAAAGACCAGTGGCTAAATCTAGTGACAGTAGCCTTCAGTCCCCATTGACAACAAAACCATCCTGGAAATCTCTTGTTCCCAGTGGAATCTTGACAATGCTTGTGAAGAAGTTAGACATCTGTTTGCTGCTGTGCACAGTGACCAATGTTTACAGTTGTACACAGTGACCATGCTCCAGTCAGATCTCACTGCTGCGTTAACTGTAGACTAGAGATGTGCTAACCTGGGATCCAGCTTCCAAATTCTCAACCGAGCAAAGACATGATCTGACACCTAAGGCTTTCCATTCAAGTCCATCTCTATTAGAGACATGAGATCAGGCATATGACAGTAATATATTTTGCACCAATTTATTTTTATATAAAAACAAGAAAGCGTTCACTGTGGCATCCAATGATTATTGACAGTTCTGCTTGTGACGTTTCCCATGGTAGCCCACAGTGATTCCGCCCTGATTTTCATCCAGAAACATGGTCAGGCTGGCTAGATTGCCAGCCACCCATTTACCATATAGTCTACAATCTATAGTTACAAGCCATATAATAATAAAAATTGTAATGACACTGTTACTAAATCTTGAAGTTGCACCAAAATGTGTTTGATACAATTCCCTTTCTATACCTTTCTTTCTATTTTTTGCAAAAACTCTTTTAAAAAAAAATCAAAGGCAAAGGAAATTATATTTTGATACCTAATTTCAAGACACGTTGTCAAACTATTGCCTATCTACAAATGCAGGAGAAGAGTTCAGAGCTTATCTTTAGGGCCCAACCTGTTTGCCTAACCCATGCAAAGTTCCCTAGAACTCTGTAGCTGGTGGTTGTTCTGTTTTGTTTTTTTGACTGTTCATGAAGAAAATGCAAAGATGGATAGTAAGATATATGGGGGATAGGGCCAACAAAGTTGGCTCCAACTTCCCTTTGTGGTACATTAATGATCTGGAGGATGGCGTGGACTGCACTCTCAGCAAGTTTGCAGATGACACTAAACTGGGAGGAGTGGTAGATATGCTGGAGGATAGGGATACGATACAGAGGGACCTAGGCAAATTAGAAGACTGGGCCAAAAGAAACCTGATGAGGTTCAACAAGGACAAGTGCAGATTCCTGCACTTAGGATGGAAGAGTCCCATTCACTGTTACAGACTAGGGACCGAATGGCTAGGCAGCAGTTCTGCAGAAAAGGACCTAGGGGTTACAGTGGACTAGAAGCTGGATATGAGTCAACAGTGTGCCCTTGTTTCCAAGAAGGCTAACGGCATTTTGGGCTGTATAAGTAGGGGCATTGCGAGCAGATCAAGGAACGTGATCATTCCCCTCTATTCGACATTGGTGAGGCCTTATCTGGAGTACTGTGTCCAGTTTTGGGCCCCACACTAGAAGAATGATGTGGAAAAATTGGAAGGAGTCCAGCAGAGGGCAACAAAAATGATTTGGGGGCTGGAGCACATGACTTATGAGGAGAGGCTGAGGGAACTGGGATTGTTTAGTCTGCAGAAGAGAAGAATGAAGGGAGATTTGATAGCGGCTTTCAACTCCCTGAAAGGGGGTTCCAAAGAGGATGGATCTAAACTTTTCTCAGTGGTGCCTGATGACAGAACATAGAGTAGTGGTCTCAAGTTGCAGTGGGGGAGGTTTAGGTTGGATATTAGAAAAAGCTATTTCACTAGGAGGGTGGTGAAGCACTGGAATGGGTTACCTAGGGAGGTGGTAGAATCTCCTTCCTTAGAGGTTTTCAAGATCGGGCTTGACAAAGGCCTGGCTGCGGTGATTTAGTTGGGAATTGGTCCTGTTTTGAGCAGGGGGTTGAACTAGATGACCTCCTGAGGTCCCTTCCAACCCTGATATTCTATGATACATCATCACCCAGGACCTGCACACTAAACCCAACAGCTGAAATTAGATCAAAATATTACAGCCCACAGAAGACTAGACTATTATGTGCTACAGGCAAAGACTTAGAGGGATGGAGGTGCACCAGCGCCCAATGTCCCCACAATGGCAGAGATTTAATTAAGTGACATATAGCCAGATAATCTTGTCAAGTGACCCACATTCCATGCTGCAGAGGAAGATGACACCCCTTCAAGGTCACTGCCAATTTGACCTGTGGGAAAATTCCTTCTCAAACTCACATATGGTGATTAGTTACACCCTGAGTATGTGCGCAAGAACCAGCCAGCCAAACATCTGAAAGAGAGAATGCTCAGTGCCACCTCAGAGCCCTGGCTCTCCCCGTACGATGTTCCATCTCCAGCCATGAAGTTTCCTGATGCTTCAGAGGAAGGAGATTTAAAAACAATACATTGATTAGAGCAGAAGCCATTCCTGGCCTCTAGAAGTGGCCATCTGAAACCCCGAAGCATGAGCTTTTAGGAACACAAGAAATAAACCGGAAGTGAGCCCCAGCATTGCTGAGCTCGCACTCAAAATTGTTTGTCCCCACAACTTCTATTGAGAGGCTGTTCCAGACTTCATACATTAGTTATCCTAAGAATAGCAGAGAGCAGGAAGGGATGTGGTATTTACACCTTTTCAGGTGTTAGTTTATATTGGGATTTGTCAGAAAAATAGAACTTTGGCAAAGTCATGGTAAGATTGTCAAATCATCTCTATAATGTTTTTAAAATCTGGGACTTCAAACAATTAGACATGTCAATTTTTAGTGTTCATTAGTCATTTCTCCCCTGCTTTTCCCCCTGAAGGCTGGACGGTTGGGGTACTTATTTCATAGCATTCTGCTTTGTTATTTTCATGACTGCCTAGAAATGTCATCCTATTTTTTGAAAACGATAAGATCTTGAGGACAACGTTGAAGACAACAAATGAGATGAAATGTTCTTGATCTGAATTGATAATGTTGCCAATTGCCCCACCAAAAAAGGCTACTTCTTTAAATTTTTGCCATTTAATGTCATTTCATGACGACAGCAAATGAAATATCTTAATGTCACTTCCCACATCAAAACACTGTATTGTCACATCAAAATTTAAAAATGGATGTGAACCATGGAAGTGTTTGGACTGCTAATAAATATGCATATTCCATTTTACTGGCTGATGCATGAATCACTTTCAGACAGTTTTTAGTATATCTCAATTTTTTGACATTCATTGCATTCTGCACTTTAAACATTCAGCAAAATTCCTGAATCAGTGATTGGCATTAAAAATCAATATTTAATAATAGAAACAATTACCAGAGTAATGCAGTCACCATACTTAGAATAGGAAATAACCCTGGGCCAAGATGTATGTGGTGTGTCGCATACCTTTAGTAAATACTAATTAGTAAGTGTCCAACACCATGTCTCAAGCACTAAATATAAATACTGGAAAAAAAGACCATTTTCTATTGTGAGGATATTTTTCCTAAACATATACCTTTCTTATTATGGATGCTTTCTTTTGCTTTTGCAGGAAAAGAGCAGATTGGCTTTTAAAATTAATGGTCTATCATCTGTAGATGTCAAAACTCTCATGAAATTTTCTGTAGTTACTTTCACTCCTTTTTTGTTGTTAGTATAAATGTCTCAGGACTGAGGGTTGTGTTTTATTCCTGCTGCCATCATTTCTGATGCTGTTTCTCAAAATCCCTTTTGCTCTGACATAATTTTTCAAGGACTTGCTTCAGTTTGAGATGGAATAATACCTCTCGTCAGATTAGGTTTGGATTTGTTCTGTAAAATGTGCAGAAACATAATTTGTGACAGTCTCTGACTTAAAGATCTATCAGCAGCTTTGGCTGCTTACATTCACTGACAAGACCATCTCAAACTACTAGAGACGGGAAATCTGTCAGTAAGATTCTAAGGGTTTTAGGTGACTACATCTGCATCACCTATTAGCATGTCCCGGTCTCTATCTTTAGGCGTCTTGAGCATAGAGAGTAGGTTCAAAGGTTGGAGTCTCCAACTTCAGCAGCAGTTTTAAATTAATTCACTGCAGTGCATCTGGGAATTGTCTTACAACTGTGCTCCATTCCTACCAACTTCTCAACCATCTGGTATAGTGGGATTGAAATTTATTTTGTTGATAATGTTGCTAGTGAAATAATGAGCAGTAAAATACTGTGGCAACTTCCCTTATTACTGGTAATCTCTTTCAATTTTGATGCCCTCAATGGATGTCTTTGCAGCGCTCTTTTTTTTAACCTAGGCATGTTTGTGCTAAATAGGACAGAAACTTCAAGGACAATTGTCAGTGTATTTGCAACATTGTTTCTATGAAGACAAGATTGCACAGCATTTTTCCTGGGCAAAACAGAAAAATAAATGCAAAGAAAATTGGAAACTGAAGACTGAGAGAAATGAACAATCCTAATATTTAAGCTAGGCATGATGAAATTTAGCATCTCTCAGGAAATGCTTGAAATTTTGAAAGAGCCGGTTCACATGAGCTTTCTAGCCCAAATTTGTAGACTCAAAAGGTTGGTTAAGGTTCAGACTTTTAAAGCCTTCCAAATTTTTTGAGTTTCACCCCTAACCAGTTTGCACTATGGAGACTTAGGAAGGACATGCTGCAAAGCCCTTTGAAGTAAGTGGAAACACCTGCATTGACCTCATTGAACTTTGAATCCACCTTTATAGGTTAATTCCCTGGTGTGTGCAGAAGTGCTGTCTAATGTGTTTTTATGCTTCTAGCCAGAAGTCCATTTCATGAAAATAAATATTTCCTCACTGGATTGCAAGATGGTTTTATTTCGGAGAGGTTAAATCCAGAATTGCTTGGGGTTCGTGTATCTAAAAATATTTATGAATGGAAATAATCTTAATCATGAAGCTTTTCACTATATATTGTACAGAAAATCAATGATGAAAAAAAAAGCAGTTTGTGAGATTACCCATCATGTTTTGTGTCATATACTGTGTCAGTACTTTTGTCTGACACAAAAAGAATAGACCGAGGGGATTTGGTGGCATGAGGTAAGCCACCTGCTTTGGCAACTGCTACTTATTTACTTCAGAATGATCTTTGTTAAATTTTCAGTGATTGGAGGGAAAGAATCTCCGTTACACTACCCCAGTTGCAGGCCAGCGTGACTGCATTGAAAGTATCTGACATGTTGTTGATACACACCTTTTAATCACCATCTAGTTGTTTTTTTCTGTGATTTTTGACAAACACACAAGCTACCTCTTTTACCTTTGTAAAGAATAAACAGAGCTGATGAGAGAGGGTGAAAAGAGGACAATTGTACTGGGGCTCTGAGCTCAGGGGGTCACCGTAACATGTGTAATGTCTGTGGAAATTAAGTAAATTCAGTGAACGTGATATATCAGGACCCCAATTTCCAGCCTTTTACAGGGTCTCATTTCATCCATTTTATCCCTCTGTCCTTCTTAACTTTTCATCTGTTCATAGATGAAAGTGCACAAGATCAGTATTAGAGTCACTGGGGCCCAGGGCAGAAACTAAAGAGTGGGCCCCCACCCCACTGAAGCCCAAGCCCTGCCACCTGTAACTTAGCTTCATGGGACCTGCTGTGGTGTGGGGCCCTGGGCAATTTCTCTGCTTGCGACCCCCTAATGCCAGTCTTGAATTTGCATTGTCTTCTCTTTTGGGCCATTTCTCAGGTCTCATAGCACCGGCTGAAGAAATGCAGTCTGGCTTGGGACCCATATGCATTACGAACTCAACCTTGAATTCTTTCTTTCTACATTAACATCTTTAGAATAGTGGGTTTTGTTACCAAAAACCTCTCTAAGGTTCAGAGGCAACACTCTGAGTCTTCAACGAACCAACACTAGGTGACTTTAGGAGCAAAATCTGCTTTGGATTGGACACACAATTTTATTCAATGATTGCTCTTTTTAAAGTGGCCCCAGAGCTTTTCCATTGTGGGGGCACTCTAAGAAGTTAGCCATATGGGACAGCAATTCATGTTTTCAAGATGATGGCACTAAACAAGTCTTTTATCTGATAGATACACTCTTCTGAATGAGTATCCAAAAAAAAAACCCGAACAAACCCTAGTTTAAAAAGAATCTCCTCCCCTACACTAAAGATAGGACTGTGAGGGAGTCTAAAAGGGTTTCCCTGTGGTCATGGTGCCCTCATGTCCTAGCTTCTTAAATGAAGGTAGCAACATCTGCTAGATTGGGAAGCTGTGACCCAAAGGAATTTTCTCAGGAGTGCAAGGGGAAAGAGACAGAATGGCAGCACCTAATTTTCACAAATAGATATAAAGAGAGAAGTTTTCTAGGAAGACTATTGCTACTAGGTGAATACTCTTCTGAAGACTCCTCGAGGGATTGTTAAAATATATTAATGATTTACTTGTTTTGCCTTGCAAATGTTTTTCAAACACCTTAAAGAAAGGGGCTTTTCAAAAGGAAAATAAATAGCCCGGACTTTTTCCCTCAAAAGAGGTTTTCCTTCTGTTTTAAGTCTGCTGCTGTTTGTGGAGAAGGACTTTGAACCTGGCTTCAGTGTAGATTTTTCTTCTTTGGATTACGAAAACTTCAGGATAAGGGAATGTCTTCAGTTTGTGTCATGTATAGTGCTGACAGCACTGTTCAGTTGATACTCCAGTTCCGTGTCCTTTTATACATAAAAACAATGTCATCTCACCTTTCTCTAATCTAGTCACATTTTTCCAACATCTTTGGTATACGTGGTCACAATACAATTAACTTCAAAATTACGCTGGTAATGCACTCTGTTCACATGCTCTGATATGTTTGTTCATTGCTTCCATGGCTTTTATATGCTCCTAAATTATTTCCTTTTCTGTGTCATTTCCTGCATTATTTCCCTCTTGTTCCTTATCTAACCCAAAACATTAATTCCACTGCACCCTTTCTCACTGTTTGACCAGGACTTACTACTATACAAGTCTGCAGCTGACATTTTCAGATTAGAGTTTCTAAATGCCTATTCTCCTTTAAAGATAGTTATTTGGCAGAGACTACAAAGAACTCACCAGGTGTCTGGGCTCGCTATGGAAAATGGTTTCACACAGTTGTAGATTCTCATGTTCTAGAATTAATACAGTGACTGAATAGGAAACTGAATCTTTCCTGGCTGATGCAGCTTTCATCATTTCTATTGCCTCTTCACCTTGTGGTGCCTAGTAACATGATATCATTACCACATTTTTAGCAGTTTACCTTTTGATACATACCGTTACACTCTTCTTCCAGCTTCTGTGAAGATGCATTCACCATAAACTTCAGCTTACCCAGTGTTTCTGATTTGTATGGACTATGATTTTAATGCACATGCTACCACTCTAGGAGAACCATGCAGACATTCCTACTCCAGCATTCCTTAAACTTTATCCCATCAGGTCTGGTTTATGTGCAAATCACAAGCTATGCATTTGCAAATGGTTCCAATTTTTGAGAGTGATCAAAGGGCTGCAGCACAACAGGATCACTTTCTATTGAGATGTGCCTAGACCAAAGGTTAACGTTTTTTGTATGGAATATTCATGTCTAGCACTGGTTGAACACTCTGCATACAGCTTAGCTGGAAGCAGTGGCTGGGGCTTTGATATCCCCTAAGAAATGAAAGGGAATAAGAGCTGGCAGAGGATTCTAGCATAGAGGGATTCCCAGCAAGAGCAAGTAGAAGTAATGGTGACAAGTAGTTGAATAGAATGGCACTGGGTAAAACAGGAGAGGATGTGGGCAAAGGGGAATTCGAGAAACATTCTTGATGTCATTTGGATCACTGAAGAAAGTGACCAGTGAGGGCTGAGTCCTGCACACCCAGTGAAGCAAGGGCTCCTGTGGAGTGCTCCCTCATTTCGCACATACTTATGTGCACTGACTGAGGCAGGGCTCCTGCTTCACTCAGAGTGGAATCCACTCTACCTATGTAAAAGTCCCAGGTATTTGAGTTCTGGGTGGGTGGACTGTGGAATGACTGGAGAGGTAATATCCAGCTGCAACCCCAGGCCAGGAGACAAGGTAGCTGAAATAGCAGCCACGGGCCCTCCTCACCAGATGTGCAATGGGGCCATTGGATCCATGTAAAAGCAAATTTATCACCTTACTCTTGCCATTTCCCAGTATAGCCTTCCATGCCAAGCTATATCGGGCTCACCTGCAGAACTAATCTATAGCATTCAGTGGATGCACTGGTTCACTTGCACTGCCATTCTTTGCAAGGTTTAAGTGGCATGGACAATCTTCTTATGGAATCTTGTGCACACACTAATCCTAATACACATATTAATAGATCATATCAAATTGATCCACTTTTACTCGTTATATCAGACCCTTGCCTAATTTGATATACACGCTCTAGAATGAGTCTTTACCCATGATTATGGGGAAAAAACCATCTCTGCTCCATTCATCTTCTTTTGCATGTATGTGCAGTGCTACTGCTTAGCAATTGTTAGCTTAAAAAACCCAAATATTTTTTCTTAAAAAGAAAGACTTCCCAAACATACACCAAATTAAGGCCAGCTCTTTCTCTTTAATGTAAAGTTGGTGGATATGTGTTCTTTAAACTCTTATAACTCTGCCAAATATAAACAGATTTTACCCACATGCCGAAAGGCACATATCCAATCTAGGGAAATGAACTTATAACCTTCCCCTTTCTGCTTCTATTTTATTTACTAATTTATTTATTATTTATTTATGCTACATTGACATTAATCTCCTGTGCACATTTGGAATTGAGTCATTTGCGGACTACCGTAACTCCAGTTTTAAATATTCTGTTCCTTTTCATTTTTTTCCAAGCCATTCAAAGATTAGTAACACTGTAAAACATCTAAAAGCATGCTGGAAGTTTCCTGCTGCGTCAAGTGTTGTGTTATGTTATCTTTGGAATAATTTTAAGGTCCCGCTGGTGTAGTTTAACAAGTTATTATGTCATGGAGCTTATTAGTATGCCAATGGGAAACATTAATTCACACTGACATCATATCACATTTTTCAATAAATCCGTTATTTTATATTTTAAGAAGGTATATGAAAGTAAAAGATGATCAGATTATTTTCCAAATATAATAGGACGTAAACTGAATAGCCTGGATGATATGCAGCAATACCTATCTCAGCCACGTTCTGTGCCTCATTCCAGAAAACAAGAGTTTGAGGCTTTTTGGAATTCATGGTGGTTGGGTTTGTTGGAAAGTTTTTTGGATTGGCATATAGAGGATGTTATAAATGACTCTTTCCTCTGTGATTAGAACAGTTTTAAATTGCTTGGGTTTTGGTCATGATTATTTCTGTAATCCCAATGTTTATGATATTACCCAGGACCTAGAAAATGGCAACCTAGATTTAAATTTGGTAAGGATTTAATGTGTAATACATGCCTTTATGAACCAAAAAGTACGGTGTTTGGGGCGTGGGGAGGGAGGTGGGTTTTTGTCTTTCACACACACAGCTGAAAAATAACCACAGACTATACAGGCCCCAAATTATTACCAGTTAAAAATATGTGCAATAAAGAATGACCCTTGTTGAACTGTCTGTATGAAATAGATTTTACTACTATTTCTCTGATACACAATTAGTTAATAATCTATTAAAATGTTAATTTGTCTGTGAACAATTAACTAAACTGAGAACTGAATTTATCCATCATCCAATATCCAAATTATGAGGCGACCACCATTTTAAGTTGCCTAACAAATGTGTAGGGGCATGAGTTGGCTGCATAGATGTAACTGTTGAATTGAAGGCTTATCTCCTGCTTCATTTGTGTGTGCAATAGCACAATTTATTCACACCGATTAGGATTGGCTCATGCAAATTGAAGCACCTCAGATTTTTGAGTGCACCACTTGGGGCCTGCTGAAAATCTGAATCTATGATTCTGAGGTATTTTAGGTTGCATAATATTGAATGATTTTATCTGTATAGGATATATCTAAGTGCTGTTCACCACAATGGGTTTATGAAAACTCAATGTGTGTACATAAGAGACCAGTGGTGATGAATGTGGAGGTACTCTGGTGACTATTACCTGTAACTCACAATGTGTTTTATGTATAGGATTTCTGAGGAGGGTTGTAATGTCAGAGAGAGAAGATAGCTTCAACACATTCCCCCACAATACCTGTGATTGCGAGCCATTAAGTCTGAATAGGTCTAATTGCCAAACAGAGCAACCCTCAGAGGGGCATTGTTTGAGGTAGCCAGACTAGCCAACTGGACAAAATAGTGTGAGGACTTGGCTACATGGGTAAATCTACCAGCATTACTGTACTGTTAGTATACCATCTATTGTTATACCAATATAACTATCCATGTGAACACTCTTCAACAGAAAAACAGTGGCTCCGTGACATAAATTGAAGTGTAAAAGGCTGCTATTACCCAGAATAAGAGTGTTGTCCTCAGGAGGTGTTATACCAGTATAGCTATAGCAGCATAATAATATTCATAAATTTCCCCATTTAGACAAGCCGGCATTGAGGCAAAAGAAAGACCTGACTACGAGGCCCTGTAACAGAAGCCATTGAGCCATATGGTAATTGGGTTCAGGCACACACACAGAGAGAATGAGGCTTTGAGAAAAAGGAATGAAGGGACTGGGGGACACTCTCTCTGTAAGGAAAACAGAGACCAGGCGGGATTTCAAGAGTCCTGTGTTTCTTAAAAGATGTCAGTTGGCTCTGTTCTTTTCCTGTAACTTGAGAAGGAAACCAATCAGTTTAGCTTGTTGTGAAGCATATGATTAAATCATAGAATCATAGAATATCAGAGTTGGAAGGGACTTTAGGAGGTCATCTAGTCCAACTCCCTGCTCAAAGCAGGACCAATCCACAACTGAATCATCCCAGTCAGGGCTTCGTGAAGCCAGGCCTTAAAAACATCTAAAGAAGGAGATTCCACCACCTCCCTAGATAACCCATTCCAGTGCTTCACCATCCTCCTAGTGAAAAAGTTTCCTAATATCCAATCTAAACCTCCTGCACTGCAACTTGAGACCATTATTCCTTGTTCTGTCATCTGCTACCACTGAGAACAGTCTAGATCCATCCTCTTTGGAACCCCCTTTCAGGTAGTTGAAAGCAGCTTCAAATCTCCACCCCCCATTCTTCTCTTCTGCAGACTAAATAATACCAGTTCCTTCAGCCGCTCCTCATAAATCCTGTGCTCCAGCCCCCATTTTGCCCTCCATTGGACTCTTTCCAATTTGTCCACATCCTTCTTGTAGTGTGGGGCCCAAAACTGGACACAGTACTCCAGATGAGGCCTCACCAATACTGAAGAGAGGGGAATGATCATATCCCTTGATCTGCTGGCAATGCTTCTACTTATACAGCCCCCAATGCCGTTAGCCTTCTTGGCAACAAGGGCACATTGTTGACTCATATCCAGCTTCTCGTCCACTGTAACCCCTAGGTCCTTTTCTGCAGAACTGCTGCCTAGCCACTCAGTTCCTATTCTGTAGCAATGCATGGGACTCTTCGATCCTAAGTGCAAGACTCTGCATTTGTCCTTGTTGAATCTCATCAGATTTCTTTTGGCCCAGTCCTCTAATTTGTCTCGGTCCCGCTGTATCCTATCCCTACCCTCCGGCGTATCTACCACTCCTCCCAGTTTAGTGTCATCTGCAAACTTGCTGAGAGTGCAGTCCATGCCATCCTCCGGATCATTAATGTAGATGTTGAACAAAACCAGCCCCACTAAATATGCATGTAGGCTGTTTATTGTTTTTAAATAATTTTCTTCAATGGTTTGTTACTTTTGATGATAAACATATTTCCCTTAAGAAGTGATTAGTCACAATATCACTAGTCATAGACTTCCAAAAGGAAGATATTCAGGTGTCCAGTCAGATCTGCACAGTAATTAATGGTTGGCATAGATGGGGTGGTTGACTGGGATCAGCGTTCAAGAGGTAGAAAATGGCATAATTCCACCCCATGACAAGTAGCATCTGTGTGATTGACTTCAGAGAAACCAGAAAGAGACAGAGGTGCAATCAGCCCCTTAACTATGACACTAATGCTCTTTTTGTTTTCAGCCACATCTACATCCAATAAATATGTGAACATATTGAGCCAGATCCTCAACTGGTCCAAGTCAATAGAGCTGCCCAATTCACACCAGCTAAAGATCTGGTCAATTGAATGATAAATGGTTTAGGAATAGTTAAAGTCTATCAGGCCCCAAACACTTATCTCTTTCAGGATTTAAATTAAATACTTTTCTTAGTGTCAACTTTGTTGTTGTTGAAGTTGTTGGCAAATGTCATCTTGACATCAGTGAGAGTAGCATAGGTCCCAAACTAATGCCCCCTGAAATAAATGAGTATAGGATCAAACCCTACTGAATAGGGTGGCTAATGTCACTGAGGAAGATAAAATGGGCTCAGGGAAGAAAGATGCTGCTAGCACAGAAACCTAAACTATTGTGTCCAGTTTTAAGTCCTGGGGCTGGGGTTCCTGGAATAGGGTGGGCCTGTTCCCTTGGTAATACAACTGCTAGTCATCTTTGTAGACCTGCCTCTGTCCAGGTATACTGGAAAAGGGGGTGGAGACATATGTATAACAGCTAGTTTATCAGTCTGGGGAGAGAGTCTGAGAAGAAGAGATTGCAGAGAGAACCTCTGGAGAGAAGAAGAGTTTAGTGAAAGGGACTCAAATCTTTGAAAAAATCCCAGGTAACTGGAGTCTACTGTTTTTCTGTTGTTTAGAAGGTAGAGATACAAATGTTTATTTTATTCTCATGTTTTTAATCTCCATCTTGCATTGTACAAAAGGGCTGCAGTCTTTTGATGGAAATCAAATTTGTTTTATGGCTGAAATAGATTCCAAAATCTCCATCTCTCTCCTCCTATCATAGGGACAACCTGAAACCTCAGATGGTCAAGCTTGAGACTTAATAATGAAAGGAATAATTATATATTCACCTTAGTAGTGGCAAATTTGTAGTATATCTACCATTGAGGAGATTATACAACCAATCAGGAAAGAATGGTTAAGGGGATTATATGTAGTAACACATGAAAAGGTCAAGATGATACAGGGTATATATTTGTGGAATTATGGAAGTACTTCCTGGATTTTACTACACTGGATTTGAAGAATATTCATACTTAATATGATGTTAAATTAAACAAAAAGTTACAAGTAAATGTGGGGGAACCTTTATTACCAGTCAGTATTATTCATGTAATATCCAGGGAATTGTATATTTTGTGAGGTTTACAAATAAAAACAGGGAATATGTAGACTCACACAGGCAGTTTAACAGGAATTATAAAGATGAATACAGACAGAGGCATAAAACATTGACTTATTTACCTCTTTCGGGCAAAAAATCAGAGAGAGAGAAAATAGACAAATGACACATGGGAATGTCATTTATTTCTTAAAATGGTACAAGCAGAATACCACACTTCTGATTTGTATCCATCGTTTGCTGATGAATACTAATAAAGCTCAGGAACACAATGCATTATAAATAGCCATTGTTAGACTAACCATAGAATGCTAAATGTGTACAATCAGGTCATAATCTTAATTTTTCCTGGGACCGTGTCCATATGTGTCACAGAAACAGAGATCAAAACCTGTAAAATACATCACTGATATGCCACTCCCTGTTATAGAACAGCATGGAGACCATTAATGAAAAGCACGGCTAAAAGACTATTTCCATGAGTTTATTTCCAGGTACACTGTGGCGAAAAAGCAGTGTGCTCTGGGAATTAAATAATAATAAAATTGTAAGAAACAGAAAAAAAGAACAAATATGGTATTAGAATTCCCCATTCCCTGCCCCCCCAGTTCCTCAGTCACTGCAACAGCTTGAGGTAAAAAATTTTGCAAAACACACATGGAGAGCTTTTTGCTTCTTATTTTTTTAATCTTGGAAGTCCAACAGGGATGATGAAGGTAGCTGTGACATTTGCAATTTTCCATGCACCAGCCCATTCCATTTTCTTCCCTGGTGCCACTTACATGGTACAGTAAGCCTCCAGCATTGACAATAATTATAGCCTGAATAAAATGAAGAGGGTAATATGAACAAAGCTTTGCTGTAATTGCCTTTTCATTATTTGCTAACAGTTAGTTATTCAGTCACAGGGAAAAAAATTACACAGTAATTGGTTGACAATAGGAAGCTAAAGCTAAATTCCAGAACTATGATCTTTTGGTGTGTTGGTCTTTTAGCCATTTTATTCATATTTTGATTAAACAGCTAGAGCATTAAAGTGAAATATAAATGTAGCCTGGGTTCAGATGCCATAACGTTCGTTTCCATCCCACGCAATATCCATTCAGTTTTAAATTTTAAACTATCACATAGAGTAGATTTGTAAACATTATAGCCTATTGACTTCAAAATAAATATTCACCACTCTCCCTTATTTAATGTTAATTTTAACAGCAGCAAGGAAACCTTTTTAAAAAAAGTATTGAAGTGAAAGTTATTCTGATAAGTGTTCAATATAACTGTATATAAACAAGCTTAATAAATAAGCCAAGTCTGCCTTATTTTAGAGCTGGCATTGAGTAGCTTCGCACTGAACCTGTGTTTCAGAGATTTGAAAAGGGGGAAAAAAAATTGTCATTGCTGTTGCAATTGATAGGTCTGATTCTAAAATAAGTTGTGATGCATCAGCACCTCTGGCAATCAAGCATGAATCTGTAAGGTACCTAAGGGTTCATTTTCAAAGCAGAGCATGGGATTTTGACTAGAGTTACTTGAAACTTGTAGAATTGGTTCTCAGAGGTTCATGGGAAACTTTGCTTCTCACTTTTCTTTCCCCTGAATTTTCTTTGTTTCAGGTTTATATGAACTCCAAACCAGAGGTGAGATTTTTGGACTTTTGGACTGGTTTCTATGGGCTTGCCTAAATGGGGAAATGTACTAGCAGAACTATACTAGTATAACTATATCACTATAATTATACTAGTGTAACTCCACTAGTGGACCACTCGTATTTTGAAATAAGAGTGGCTTTTTTCCAGCTTAGTTTAAACTGCTTCCAAAGCAATGCAGATTTTACTGGAAAATGGCACTCTTATTCCGGAACAAGACTATCTTCACAGGGAGCTATACCAGCATAAAATTCACACTTTGCCTTATACAAGTATAGCTTTCTGTGCAGAAAAGCTTTCTGCCACACCATAGATCATGCCAGGTTCATTCGTGAAATCTGTGAACCTCTTAACAAATCTGCACCACATTGGTAGCTCATAATAGACTGTAAAACCATTGCGCATATTTTGCACAGCTCTAATTTCCACTGCACGTTTTCCACAGGAGATGCATCCAGTGCACTGCTTCAGAACTTGACTTTTTTAGAGTGACGTTCACTTCTTATTGTTTGCACTTATAACTTCCTTTCAGTCTATGAAAATAATGTGCATACATCAAAGGGAAAATGTAAGGGTAGGTTTTCCAAAAATGAATGAATTAGTCATAATTGGTTGCTATTAGCTTCTGTTACGAACTGCCCTTCCCCTTGAGCAATTCAGTTAAATTTGAGAGAGGCCAGGTAGATTTTAGCCATTGATAGAAAACTACAACAGAATCCAAATATGTGATCCTAGGCTACAATACAACAAGTATAAAGTTAACAATCTCGCTCCCTGCTGGGTGGTCCAGCAAGGCATACTGGTTGCGGGCAGATGAACCTTCCTCTCTGTTCAGAGTCTGTTACTGCTCTACGTGGAGGAGTTCTTAGCCCCACCCTAATATCTCTCAAGTTACACATTGCTGTGTGATGGTCACATGCACAACCTGCTCAGACAGGTCAAACCACAGCCCCCGCAACTGCTGGAAAATGTGAAACACACGCTAAGAAGATAAACATTAAAACAAGAAGGGTAATGGTGCCATATCCCAGAAACACAGAAGTGTCTGAGGGTGTGGCCTGCATGGAGGTTCTGCAGCCCTCTAAAATTTCTCATCTGATAAGGTGTATAAATGAAAAATAAGATTGATACTCAATTCCTGTACTCTGAAATAATCCAAAAGGTTTAGGCCAACAGTTACAGACTTGTTATGCACCTAACTAAGTGACCCTGCTTTTCAGAGCCGCTTGGCATTCTCAGTTCCCACTGAAGTTATTGGGAGTTGTGGCTGTTGAGCGTCTCTGAAAATTTTGCCAGTTGTTTCATAGACTCATAGACTCATAGATTCTAGGGTCAGAAGGGACCAATGTGATCATCTAGTCCGACCCCCTGCACAAAGCAGGCCACAGAACCCTACCCATCCACTTCTATAACAAACCCCTAACCTATGTCTGAGTTATTGAAGTCTTCAAAGTGTGGTTTGAAGACCTCAAGCTACCTAACATTAAATACCTAACTTTGAACGTTAAGACCTAAAAAAGTCTAGAGAGAGTTGCAAATATTATATTGCAGTATTAAAACTGTGTATAAAGGTGTGTTCCTTATTTTCACTGGAAAATAACGAAGTTTACACAATTAAATCAGGTATTCGTGATCATGTATGGCGAGTTATGCACTTAATTGGGTATTTGCACACACATGGGGTAAATGCACATTCAAATTAGTTACACAGTTTTGGCTGCACAATTGTTTGCTCGACTTCTTAAAAATGTGTCAATTAAAAAAAAAAACTTTTTAAAACAACAAAAAGCATAATGTGTGGCATTTGTTGAAATTCATTTCAAGAAATCAACTTTTTTGTGTTTGTACACATATGTGCAGTAGCAAAGTCTCTCAGCAGCATACTGTGTAGCTGAGGGGGAAAAAAGGTCCTCTATGATGCATTAAAATGTAGTTTGCTTCCTTCACATCTTACAAGTAATGATTTGAGGTGCATTTTCAAAACACTAGCTTACAATGTGTTTCAATGGTATACCTTTCAGGAAACATTTGTTATATTACAGATTCTGCATTTTTAAAAAAAAGAGGGAAAAAAAAGAATCTTGAAAATTTTAAAGTGATGCAGATGCAGTTAGGATAAAACACACTGGATTAATATGTTAATGATTTGCACCAGACCATGTCATGGCTGAAGGGTTGAAACACGGTTAGTATCTTGTTAATATTTTGTTCTATTTCAGGTGATATTTTATTACTTTTGATAACCAAGAAAATATGAAATAAGTAATTGGATGGCAAAAATTAGAGATAGAGAAAGCCCATTAGAAGTAACTTACCTATCCTCCCCTCCTGATTTATTATGGCATAAATCCATTGAAATCCATGGAATTATACTGAAGTAAAATGGAGTAATGCAGTTATGAATCAGGTCCAGTACATTTTTCAATGCTTTGTCCCGTTGTTCTCTCTATCTTTTTAATGTAAAAGCTACATCATGGTAATGGATGGGAAAGGAACTTTTTAATCATGATTTAGTTCCTTTTGACTCATAAAACATGATATTTTTGCATACTAGTTTTTTCAGTTCAACATGCATATTTATAGTCACTAGCACAAAATAATCCTAGGCCTCACTTGAGCAAAATACATAAAACATGCCTAACTTTAAGCGTGTTATAGTCCCACCAAAGTCAATTAAATTTAGGCATGTTTAAATATGTTGCTGGATTGAGGTCCTAAAGCATGCAAACAACAGTTCAATTATTGTATGGTGATAAGATCCATATATGGTAACTACCTAAATATACAGACAAAACACATTTTTTGAAGCTGTCTTATGTTTCTAATATATTTTTTGAAAAATAAAATAGGTCTTGTTAAAAATGCAAAATTGTAACCAAATTAAAAGTTTAAACTAACCATAATTGTTTGGTTTGGTGATCTGGTTGTAATTTAGAATTAAGTGCTGCTTATCAATGCTTGGTTGATTGACTTCTAATGCCAACTTTATCTTCCTTCTTTATTATTGTGTCTTTAAGAGGGAACAGAACATATGGACTGCTAAATAAAATCAATATCCATTTCACCAGGCTTCTGATTACAATAACTTTTTACTCCAAGGTAATTATCAATGTTTAGCAACCAAACTTTTTGTAAGGTTCAGGTCATAGCTATATTATAGTAACCATGTCACAATTTGTCAGTTATATCAGGGAGTAAGGGAAAGATTGACTATTATCTAAATCTAAATATATTTGGAAAAAAAATTGCTGGAGATGTTGAAATGAACTAAATGTAAGTTAAAGAATAATTACAATAGGGCCTTGGAAGAGTTTAATTCTTATCAAACTTGACTACTTCTCAGAAAGCCCCAGAAGGATGGATATAAAAGCTTAATCAAGGTCAATGTAGTGTCAATAAGCTGCCAATTTGCTTAAATTGCAGTTTGCTTAAACATGCCACCTAGAAGGAAGTGGCACTATATATCGAATATCAAAACCATTAAAGGTTATTCTTGCATATTGCTATGCAACTTTGATTAATGTGGGCCCGATCCAGATCACACTGAAGTCAGTGGAAACCTTCCCATTGACTTCAGTGGGTTTTGAATCAGGTCCTCTATAGGCCAAATGCTGAGTGAAACATTGGCAATGAACAAATATGTCACATCAGGCCTGGTATGATGTATATTTCATATTCTGCTCTTACTTGTATTCTGATTACTAAATCTTTATTATAATCAGTCAAAGTCCTGGCTTTCAAGTTGTGAATGGGTGTCATAATTATCTAATGTAACTAGTCCAGAAATCAGATTAGTAATTAGCTGAACCAAACTGATTGGTGTGACTTCCTCTTTAATGTTGAACATTTACTTTGTGCTTGAAGGATTTGTTTGTATGTTTCTTGTGTGTGATGAGAGCTTTTCTGTAATTAGTTCCTGGGGGACAGCATCTTCTAACAGTTAAAGAATAATTGCAGCCCTATGAAATGTGAAATAGCTTCGGCTGCCTTTTGTTGCAGCTTAATTGTATGCAACAAGTACAGGAGGCTTTCCATTTCACATCCTGATAGTAAAGATGTAGCTTTCATAAAGAAAGAAAAGAATTTTGTACAGTGGTAAATAGTCTCTAGTATGTTAATTATGCAGAAAAAAGTAAAACAAACAAAGCACAGTCAAGGATTCCAGAGTGTTATTGAAGTAGATGTTCATCATTGTTTCATTAGCTTCTAATTTTTATGTATACGTTTAATGAAAGACAAAATGTGAATAGAGACAGAACTGTGACAATAATAAAAAAGAAATATAGTGGTCAGTCAGAATTAAGGCATTTTCCTTTGAAAAATGTATGTGTTGATGTAACTAATACTTATTTTAGTTTTCACACTTAATTTTAAAACAAAATATTTCATTTGTGGATGGCAGATCACAAAAATGTTTCCTTCCAGTGATGTTAATCAGATCTCATATTGCTGCAAGACCTTTTGAAGCTATTTTTATGTTCTTTTTTAGTGCCGATAAACCAAAGTGCACATTCTTCCTGTGCCTATTAGTATATTGCTGTCCACAGTTCCAAATAATTGTTAATTCCCCTCTTGCTATGTCATATACTTGAGATCACCAAGAGATCTCTGGCCTTATTGCTTCCTCGCTAAAAGTGTAGGGCATTGTGGGTACAGCATTCTTTTTAAGGAACCCTCGGTTCTTGAATCTGTTGTTCTGAAGTAGTCTGAATTTGTAGACCTATAGAGCACACTGTGAAAGCCTTCTGTTGAATAGGTCCAACTGAGGGGTTGGCATTTTGAGTGGGGAGGCATGGGTTTTGTTGATGTTCCAACAGGGCGGGTATGTTAACTTTTCTTATTGTACAGTGTTGGTGGGATTTTTTTATTTTACTCTGGTGGTGCAAAAGCCTATATACAATTAAATTTACACATTCAAAATATCACTCCGCTGAATAAAAAAAAAGAAAAATTAAATTACATCTAGGTGATTATAAATACAGCAGCATATACCCATCCCACACTGCCTAAAGGTCCATATCCTCAGCCTTCTCCAGCAGCCCTAACGAATAGATTGCTGTCAAAGCATGATAGTAAGTTTAATTGATGCTAGATTGAACAGAGCTCATGAATGGGCTTTTTTTCCTTTTAATTGAAAGACTAAATACTTTTTTAGGCTAATCATCAAAATCAGACTCTGAGAACTGTCCATTGAGTGTTTAGCATTGGTATAATATATCCATAATCTTCCATCCATTCCACTGCCTATCAGCATCCAACATCTAATTTTTAATATAGAGGACAATGCTTTGGAGTATCTAATTGTCATTTAGATCTGATAACTCAGTCATTTTGATATGATTATGAAGTAATCTATAATGTCAGATGCTCAATGTCGTCTTGTCACTCCCACTTCTTTCCATAAGCAATAGCTCTGCTATTGCTGGTCTTTCAGGGCGGGTGGGCCGGGGGTTGCTCACAAAGGCTACAGATTGCAGGAGAAGACACCACCGGAGTTATGTATACTTGATAATTAAAGCAGAATAGAACTTTATCCCTAGTAGTAACTCTGAAATTATCTCTGTATCTTCGTCGTGGCCAAGATTCACAATGATATTTGCATCTGCTGCTGCTCAGTCTGAGGAATATCAATAGGATGCTACTGTATTTCTTTGGCAATGGCCCAGGCATTAGATTTGCAAGCTTCAGCTTCTATGTTCAGTTCTTTGTCAAGGAGGAAAGGGAGGATATCTTAAAATTCTCAACAGTGATTCCCTTGAGTGATCATTCTGAGGCAGCATTGATAAAAACAAAGTTTTTGTCTGAAATAACATATTTTTAATCTGCAAACAAATGTAGTATCTGTGAAGTGCTGTTAGTTGTGTCTTGAAGAGTCTTTGATATAACCTGGGAAAAGCAGTAAGTGACCTGCTAATAAGATTTACATTTTTTCCTCTGCTGATGGGTTGGGCAATGTAGTAACCAAACAAAGAAAAATTTAGGGTGACGATACACAGCAAACCAAATTTTTAATAACTGCTGTTCCTCAGATTACCTGGAGGGGACAGGACAAAAGCAGAGAGGTTCAGTATGCCTTTCGTGAAGTATGCTAATGTCCTTTCCTTCTAGCATAAGAAGGAATTTCTCAGCAGTGGAACTAGCCAGATTTTTCAAAGGTAAAGTTATGTTTATAGTTGTTGAAAAAAATACCTGTTAAAAAACAACAACTTTATTTTGTAAAAATATTTTTGCTACATTTTTATTGGCATATTTTTGTTTGAAAACAATACTAAAGCTATTATCAAAATGTTTATTAGGATTTTTTTGTTCACAAATTTTGAGTGAATGAATATGTTAACCATTTTGATGGCATTTTAATACAAATTTTGAACAATCATTTTGTATTAAAAAAATGAAAAAAAGTGTCTGTTTTGAACCTTCAATATGGTAACTACTTTGAAAATTTGAATTTTTGTTTGTTTTTTAAATAATAATTCTTCTACCATCTCTCTATGCTGCAATTTATGGAAACATGACTTACCCTCCCTCTGAAAGTTATAGTCCCATGGTGACTGATTATGAGCAAGAGCCCCAGTGCCAGTCGTCATATGGAAGTGCAGTTAGCACATGAATGAGTACTTTTTTCCTCTTTTGCATAGGGCATATTTATCACTGAATGTGCTCCAAGTAAATCAAGGGTTCGAGGTCCAACTTGGTATGAGATAACTGGATTAGGCCATCGATGTGATGTATGAGGATACTTGTTCACCAGTACTAAGTGATATGAACCCACCTTTGACTTGGAACGTTCCCTCTCCTGAATCCAGCACTATAACTAAGTTATAAGGACTTCATGCAGGGAGCCAAGTTTAGTACAATTGTATCTTCAGTTGTGCTAGAAGCAGTAGGAACAGTTGAGTAATATGACTATTGTACTTGTTTATATACGTAAGGTGCTACTTTTGTACGTATGCAAAAGGCAGTGTCCATTTTTATTTTCAGGCAGAGTCTGAGTTTCAAAACTTGATGATGATCTGTAACATACATTCTTTCTATTGTTTTCTATCAGATACAGTTTACTGTGTTTTACCATTGCTCTCTTACAGGAAAGAGAGCACTAAGATTTTATGAACACAAAAAGATTGAAGAATCAATTCTCAGCAGCAGTGAAGATGAAACTGATAAAGGTTGGGACTTCAGAGGAGACTCTAATTACAGCATGCACAATACAAAGCATAAATGTGAGTCCCTTCAAATAATATGATTGTCCAAAGATCTTTCAGAAATAAATACATTTAATAGGACATAAAATATTGACAAGTGAAAGGAACATGTCACTTTGATGCCATTGCTGTTTGGTCAGGGAAACAAAAATGTAATTCTTTCAAAAAATTTTGCAGAATTGATGCAAAAGGGAAAAATACTGTAGTCACAAATTACTCTTTTTATCGTGGCATTTCAACAAACTAGTGAAAAACTGTGTAAATGTTGGAATTGGGCTGAAAAACAGATGATGAAGGGATATATAACATTTTGGAGCAGTTTTTAAAATCAGAAACGCATGCCCAAGCACCAACATGTATCAGCATTTTATTTGCTGATGGCTTTTAGAGGGGGTTAGGTGGTTGTTGTGTGTTTCTTTTATTTTCATTCTGTCTTTCCAGGGAAAGACTTGTGAATACAAGGAGTTAGCAGTGTTCACTAGTCATAAAATGTTTTCCAGCCTTCAGGAAGGTGACATTCCTAGAAGACCAGCATGTGAACCCTTACATCTTAAATGGTGCACAGGCATCTACACAGAAATGTTGCCTCATATAAATGGTGCTCTCTGTAATTTCCAGCTGTTAGCAATCTTGGCCAGTGTAGCTAGGGTGTTCAGTTATATTAGTATTTGATTTGTTCATAGAATATTAGCATCGATTTCAACTTCTAAACACTATATCTCCCTGTAAAAAAAAAAAAAAAAAAAAAAAAGTCCCACAATTATTTGTTCATGAATCATGCTGATAATCTGTGATCTGACACTTCATTCTTTGCACAATTTTTTTTTTTTTTTTTTTTTTTTTTTTTAGGAACTCAAAAGGAATTTTTTTTCTCTCTCTGTAACTGGATCAACAACAGAAGGTTTCTGACTTGACAGCACTTAATTGCTTGTCATAATTTTTTCCTGAGACAGTGTGGTTTATTAGTTACAATTGAGTAAGCAGTGAGAGGTTCTGGGTGCAAATTTGGTATGATTTATTCATTCTTTGTGAGGCCTTTGGTAACACCTGGCTTAACTGAAGTTGTACTTACTACCCAGTTGTACAAGTGGCAAGTAATTTATTCTAACATCACATAATGACTCAGTTGACCTAGCTTGTGGTAGATCTCAGGATTCTACAGGAACCCTGTTTTTGTACTACCTGTTTGATCGGCAGACTATTAAAATAACAGGTGGGCATTCCCACTATTCTGGTGCAGAACTCTTAAGGATTTGATCCACCAAAGGATTTAATAAGGCAGAAGTTCTATGCTAAATTCTTATCCTAATAAATAGTACTGAAATATGTGGGAGATTATTCATCGTTATAAAAAAGATCCTAAAACGCTTAACAACCAGTAGTGTAGGAATGGCGATGAACCGACATGGCTACAACTACGCTGCCTATGATAAATAAAATGTTTATTGCCCACACATTTTGTTTTGTTAGTGTGATTTTTCCAAAATCTACTTTTGTCAATGAATACGACTTTATTAAAGATGAGTTGAATTAGCACAACTGGTTTAGACAGCTGGAAGGCTGTTTATCTAAGTTTAATAAGATTAATTAAATGCTAATATTACTACTCTTTCCAGTGGAAAATGGTAGAATAGCCAATATCTGTCTTTCTTAATGGGAATGGTGGCACTGTGGTGCTTCATTTCCTAAACAGCCCTTAGAGCAACAAGAACACTGAAATAATGTAAACTACTGTTACGATATTTAGCAATCTGTCTTCAGCTCCATGTACGTTGGCAGAAGAAAATACAGTGTTTTCACAAAGCAGACATTTGTGTTGGACATTTCTTCTAAAAGGTTAAACTCATGGTGTCATGTCTTATCCATCGTTGAAACCAGTGAACACCTGGCTGGGTTGACATTTTCTGTGTCTTTCCATGTTTTCCGTATTTCTATCAGGTTCAGGATCTCATTCTTGTTTGTTTGCTGTATTTTCATGCTACAAGGCTACTCTGAATAAGAAGTCAGCTATGTACATCTCAGTACCTTTCTTGTAGTATCCACGTAAATTGTAGCAATGCAGTTTCAGCAGCATATGCTGAAAGCATCTCAGGGCGGCTAGCAGTGGCTTTTTAAATAATGCTCTCAAGTGGTTTGTGGTCACTTTCTAGTGAAATGGCTTCCTGTCCTTGAACGCGCTTATCAAACTTTTCACATGCAAACACTATTGCAAGAACTCCCTTTTCAATTTGGAGGCATCTTTACGAAGGTGACCTTGACATAAAAAATTACCAGCCGTCCCTTTTGTGGGAGTGATGCCCCAAACCCCATCTCATTGTACGGTTGCCTCTTTGTTCACATCATAGTAGTTTAGGATGGGATGGTTGGTCCTCAGCTCCTTGATTCTTGTAGTGGCCGCTTCAAGCTGAGGTAATCATTTTCGTACTGTACCTTTGTCCAGTAGTCACCTCAGGGGATTCACATGTCTGAGAGGCTTGGAAGAAATTTTGGCAGATCATTTACAAATTCTAATAGTGTCTGAACTAATTTAATATCTTTATGTGTAGACACGACCTATATTGCTTTGTTGAGGCCAGATCTCATAGCACCAGGGAGGTCAGCAAGTGTCCCATGTATTGTACTACAGTCAATTGCAATTTCATTTTGCTTTTATTCAATTTTAGGTTTGGTTCTCTGACTCTTTCTAGCAGGTGTGTGAAGCTGTGGATGTATTTTGCCACAGTTTCCACCATGTTGTCTCCATATCTGTCCACCAGAATGTCATTAGCTATGATGCTGCCCCTTGCCAGCCCTGTTAGTACGTCTTACTGGTGGTGATGATATTCTTCCGTGGTATGTTGGGGCTCAAATGGCATTCTCAATCATCTGTATCTATCAGCTGGTGTCAGGCAGCTGCTTTTCCTTATTCAGCCACACTTGCCAATATCTGTCTTTGGCATCACACACTCAGAATATTTCTGCTTTGGCTAAGTCTGGTAATATTTCTTCAGTTGTAGGCATTTTTAGTCAGTTCTGTGATATGCTTTGTCAGCTTGCCTGGCTTCTCAATGGCTATCATGCTGCTTATCCAATCTGTGGGTTCTATAACTTGAGCAATGATGCCTTATTTTCCCATTTGGTTCATTGGTCCCATTTTTTAATTTTTTTTTATTTCAGTGGGTGACCTGTGAGGCAGGTGCTGAATAGTTTTATCTGTTTCTAAATGTAAGACTTTCCATCATGGTAATGACTTCTTAGCTTTGCTGCCGAGATGCCACAGTGCATTGTCTGCTCCAGATATGGTTTCTGTTTTCTTTGTGTGTCTATTGTGTGAATCATTTGTCCCAGGTTTGGTGTCACAATATTCATGACTTGACTTGTTTTTAGCTGCAGTGGTTTCTATGCTTTCAGCCTGTGTGCTATTCCTGAGTATTCTGCTTGTAACTTCCCAGTGGTGGTTTGCTTCTGCCATTGTGTAATTTCAGTTTGGCTTTGCTTGCTTGCAATATCTTTCTCCTCTTACATAATGCTGGGAAGTCTTTGTAGCCTAACCCCTTCACTGATGTCCCACTGTCTACTTGACATTCAGTTTCCTGTTTATTTGTGTGCTGCTGCCTAGTTTTTGCATCGGGTGATAGTCTGAGATTTACAAACCATTTATTTTGCTCTTTTACACTGTGTTAATATCGTATATCTGCAAAATCTCCTTTCTTAAGGCACTATAGACTTCCCCGATATGGTGCATAACACAGTCGCTGGCTTTCTCCAGGCCCTGGGGGTGCTCAACACCCCTCCCCCACTGCTCCTCTGCAGGCTTCTTTCCTCCAGCCTCTTCCCCAGCTTTTCCTCCCCCTGCTCCACCTTGCCCTGCCTCTTTCCACCCAGTTCCATCCCCTTCCCAAGTGCACCCAGCCCCGCTCCCCTTTCCCTCCAGTGCCTCCTGTATGCCACGGATCAGCTGATCACGATGGGCAGGAGGAAGGTACTGGGAGGGAAGGGAGAGGGGCAACTGGCTGCTGTTGGGTGCTAAGCACGCACTAATTTTTGACTGGAGCATTAACAGAGTCGATGCCTATGGTGCACTATTGATATGCTTTTCCTGTCCACAAACATTGGCATAATGATTTCTCTTGCTAGAATTATTACATATGGCCCCAGTATATGGACCATTTCCCATTACTGTGTTTTTCTCCACAATACCCACAGATCTTCCTTTGCCTTTCTTTTCTCTCTCTTTTGTTTTGTATTTGTGCATTTACTTTTGTATGAATTTTGGTGCATTTTCATACTTTCCCACTGTTAGTTGGTGAATTACCTCTGTGTTTGCAGAAGTTATTCTTTTCATTTAGACATGATCATTGTGCACTGTCAATAGCTCACTCTGAGTGTTCTCATTCGAGCATCTGCAGCTTTTGCCCCTATTACTAATCTATCACAAAGTAGTTCTTTTAAAATTTGGTAATCCCATGCGTTGGCCATTGTGTGCGATTTGGCAATATACCAATCTATTGTTTCTCCAGATTCTTGATCAAAATTGTTGCGAGAAAAAATAGCTTTAATATATGAGATTTTGTTTGTTTGTTTTTGTTTGAAATGCTTTTGGAGTGCTTCAGAGGTTTTACCTGGGTCCTCCCGGTCTGCTACTGACATATCCAAATGTTGGAGCAGGTGTCCGCCTTTTGCCATTACAGCTAATAGTGATGCTGTTCTTATTTTGTTTTCCTTTTTAATCCAGCCCCTTTGCAATTTTGTAGTTTTCCCATTGTGATCATGCTCAGGAATCTGGTATGCAGCAGTGGTTGCTGTTTCTCTTTGAAATTTGTGTGTTCATTTGTTTTTCAATATTCTTAGATTCTGATTTTATGTACCCACAGGCACTGACTCACTTCTAGTCATGGTCAGTGTTCAAGCATAAGAAGAGAGAGCGAGCATCAAGACAGTGCAACATTCAGGCTTTTACTCCTTGCTTCATGTAGACAGTACTCCATCATCAAGCACTTCCTGAAAGCAGACTTCTCTGAGTTCCTAGACATTACCCTATATATAATCATACTGTCATAGGGGTCACTCACTGCTAGGGTGTCTCCTCTTGGCTGCTCTGGGGAGCTCCTTCCAGATCCAATGCTGCCTTCTTTCACTCATTTGTTGAGCCTCCTGCCACTCTGCAACTCAGGATGCTTTCTCTTCTTGGCCTGGCCCTCTGGCCAGATCACTGTGCGTTACCAGTCTCTCTATCCAAAAGGGAAGTCTTCTCCCTCACTTCCCAGACTGTGCAACTTCCCCAGTGGCTGGTAGGGAAACCCAGTCCCACCTTCTACTCTGGGTTCCAGATCAGGGATCCTCTAATCAGCAGCCAATGTCTGCAATGTCGCATCTTGCTGCTGTTTCACTGAACCTTTTCCTACTCCACCTCCTTCAGACTTCTGCTGCACCACCTTCTGGATAAACCCTTCCTTCAGGGCTGGATACCTGGGGGTTTCTACTCTCTCCCTGAGTTTCCTTCCTTCTCTCTCTAACTTCCAGAGAGTGGCCACAGTCTTCCTCACTGCAGCCCTTTTCTGAGGCCAACCTCTTGCTTTTATATTTGCTCTGCCTGTTCCTTCTCACCAAGCTCCATCATCAATCTGGGGTTACTTAGGTCACCTAATTCCCCTCAGGTGTGGCCTATCCACTTAACTGTCCCATTCTGAGCCTCACTTAACCCTTCCTTGGCTGGTATGGAGTGAACACCCAGTCACACATACTATAATGTCCCTGAGTGGAAAGCTATCCATTGTAACAACTGAAGTCAGTGAGAGCCTTTCCATCAACTTCAATGGGCTTTTGATCAATGCCATTGTTAGCTAATATTGGTTAGGTTTTAACATGAACTTATGCCTGCTAGAAGACAGATAATCAAACCTTGGGTTTTTGTGTTTTATTTAGTGCTTACTCTAATGTGCTTTCAAATAAGTTCCTAATAATGACTGTTTCTTCCTGTGCAGTGTTTGTTTCAGTATTTAAAACTAATCTTTGGTTTCTCATGCTTTTAGGTGGGACACTTACCTTAATCCTCTTATGTTTGTGTGCCTTGAAGTCATGGTTCTTTATATGGTTTAGGATTTCAAGAGCCTGATTCTTCGAATGTTGAGGTCAGATTGACCTTCTTTGCTGATTTCTTCTTGCTATCACGATTGTAGATAATTCTTATAACTTTTTTCTGACTCTAAGCTCCAGTTCTTTGGGTGTTTTCTTTTTTCCTTGCTACGTGTCTATAGGGCTTAGATATGAAACTATTTAGAAAAAATGTTTTCTGTGTGATCCTAACTGAATCTGTTTTGTCTCTATATGTTTTACTTATTATGGGCTGTCTTAGTGTTACCCTTTGGCTGTCCTACATTACAATACTAATTTAGTAGTTCTTTTTTACAGAGCTTCCAAGGTTGGGTTAACTAAGTTATCCTTGTTTAATTGGCCTAGTCAAATGGTTATTGGTTAACCATTTTCTAAAGAGGATGGATATAGATTTTTTATATGACTGCAGTGTTCTTAATCTATTTTGGCCTTTTATAAAGATGAAATGTTTTGAGTCAGATATATGCAGCAAGTAGAGTTATTCATTTGAGGCTAAAAACGTGGAGATCATTAAAAATGTATTTTGAGCAATAGATCCAAGCCCAACAGCACCCTAATTTCTTTGTCTTTGATTCATATTACTTCATCCAAATTTTAACCTTTTTGGCTGATAACCAAGTCTTAGATTTTTATAATGTCAGAATATAGTCAGCTAAAACAAATGGAGTCAGACAGTTGTCATAGAAGTATTTACCTAAAATTACTTCAAAAGTTTTAAGCTGTTTGACATTTCAGTACTGTCTTTGAAGTGTATACGCTGAAAAATATTTGTTGTTAACAATTCCAGACAGGTATTTCACTAAAGACATGTAAAGATGTGTAGAAAGAGAGATTAATATTTTGCAGTAGGTTTAGCCTCTGGAGGAAATATTTATGTTTTAATTGTTTTGAATTCCACCTGTCATTTTACAAAAAGCTTTGCTCATATTCTAACCCCCCCCACACACACACACTGTTTTTAGTCGTAAGAATTAGTACAACGTATGTTCAGGTTGTATTCAAATATCACCTTCAGTTGTTGTGTGATAAATAGCAGGCAATCTTTTACAGACAATGGGCTTTGCTTTTATGAGACTTAACCTTGGATACCTAAAGCCTTGCAATTAGAAATCATTCAAATTAGGATTAAAACACTAAATGAAATGGAGGGAAATAAGCTACTTAAATGTTTCTTTTGAATTTGGGTGAACTCTACTTGGCTTGCATGAAGCCCAAGTAATCTAGCTCTTTGCAAAAGAAGTAGTTAAGGCAGGGGTTCTCAAATTGGGGGTCGGGACCCCTCAGGGGGCCAGGAGGTTATTATATGGGAGGTTGTGAGCTGTCAGCCTCCACCCCAAACCCTGCTTTGCCTCCAGCATTTATAATGGTGTTAAATATACAGAAAAGTGTTTTTTAATTTATGATGAGGTCACGCTCAGAGGCTTGCTATGTGAAAGGGGTCACCAGTACAAAAGGTTGAGAACCACTGTGTTAGGGGAAGGTGAAGTGAAGCCCAAGGCCAGTCTGGAGGCCCCGGTCTTCATTGTGCAGCTGCTGTTGTAGCCTGTTTGTTGGTGTTTGTTTGTATTACAGTAGCACCTAGAGGCTCTGACTGAGAATGGGACCCCCATTGTGCTGGGCACTCTGCAGACCCACAGTGAGACATAGTCACTACACCAAGGAACCTACAGTTAAGTAGATAAGAGAGAGGGCAGGGTAGGGGAAACAGAGCTACATAGGTCAGTGGCAGAGGTGGGAATAAAACTCAGGTATACTGTTTCCCAGTGCAGTCCTCTGTTCATTGGACCACACTTTCTCTCAGTCAAAAAAAAAAAACTCTGCATCAGTTGAGCAGGATGCAGAGGCCATGGGATCTATGAGATCGCTCTCCAGGCCTGCCTCTCACCCCCCTCCATACAATCATTGTGGCCTTCTGCAGTGGCCCATAACCTTGTCCACAAGAATTAAATGTCTGATAATGAATGCTGCAATATCCCAGGAGAGAATAGAGCATTCTGGGACACATCTCATGTAGGCTCCACTTTGGGGCCTCAGCAAGATACTTAGGCACACACCTAACTTTAAGTACGTAAATAGTCCTTTTGAAGACAACAGGACTACTCACATTTGCAAGGTTAGACATGTGCTTATGAACTTGGCTGAATCAGGGCCTTGTTGAGTACTAGTTCTGCCAACCATGAGCTCCAGTAGAAGTCCTCTGGGTAGGAGGTGGAAATCATGGTTTGCCGCCTCCAAAAACATCACTATTACAGGAAGAAGACATCAAGGAAATGAATGGTTAGCTGGGACATGATAGGAAAAGAGGAAGCATACAGAAGTCTTGGATGCAGAATAGTTACCGGTAGGGGACTGTGAAGTAAGCTAAGTAGGCCCAATGTCCACCCATTTTATTTGCTTGGCTGTCTTTCCAGGTAAGTTACTAATAATTTTACCAATAACTTTAAAAACTCTCTTTTGCTTCATAAAAAGGAAAAACATTTGCTCAGAAATAAAAATATGCATAATCTTTTCTATGATGTAGGCCAAATGTTGTAGTTCTTCCATAGGAAAATATATGGAGAACAATAGCTGTGCATGTTTGTAAGTCCTTCTCTTCATTCTTTTGTAGCAATGGTTTAGGAATAAGGTGACCAGATGTCCCAATTTTATAGGGACAGTCCCAAGTTTAGGGTCTTTTTCTTATATAGGCTCCTATAACCCCCCCACCCCCGTCCCGATTTTTTACATTTGCTGTCTGGTCACCCTATTTAGGAAGGATATTAGAAAAAATAAAACATACTTGCTCAATTGATTCAGGCATGAAAATAAATGATTTTGTCTAAGATGTGTTGTGCAAAGTGCTGTTTGCTGAATCCTATGAGAGGTCAAAGAATAACAGGAGAGAAATAAGTTACAAAGAGTAAAAGTAGAGTAGGTTTGAAATCTGTGATTTTTGGGTGGAGACTTTTGAAACCTGTGTGAAATGAAGGAATTTCTGTACGGAGTCATGTTAGGTATTGGGGGATATTTTTCAACAGTGACACATTTATTGACAGTGGAAAATACAAAGCTCACGACACAGCTGCTGAGATCAAGAGATGCAAGGACTTTGATTCTTTGAGTACAATGTGTAAAATTTGGGAGGGTTATTTCATTGCTGCCATGACCTGCTGTGTGAGGAAGAGGTGGTGTGTCCTCCGATTCCTATCAGTGAGCAGTTCTCATCCTTTCCTTACATGACAGCCTTTGTGTGCTTAGTGAAGAGCAGTGCTCCATGCATAGGGACAAGGTGTGGCTGATGAGTCCTAGATAAATTCACAAACAAAAAAGCCACTGTAGTGCTGAATGGGTTTCCAGTGTAGCTCTTTAATTTCATCTCTTGGAAATGTTTCTCCTCTTTTCATCCCACTGCCTTTATCTTAACTTCTGATCTGAGCAAAGCAGCAGCCTTTCAAATTGAACAAACCATGTTTCAAATAGGCTCTTCTGCTTGTGACAAGATGTACCTCATTTTCTCTGCAAGCCCTCAGCAAGGTCACACCTTTTTAATTTATTTTCTGTAAGAAAAATCTAGTTGCATGATAGAACAAGGTCCAGATCTAGCTAGAGGTCATTCCTTGAGCTAGTCATAAAGTAAATACGATTAGAACCATTTAATATCACAGAGCTCGCCAAGCTTAGTGCTATTAAAATTTAGGCTTTGTTTACACAAAGTAACATAAATAACTGTTCAAAGTTGTAACCAACAGAATTATAGTAAGGGAATTGTTTTAGATGTTTTCTTTTTATTTTTACTGTGTGCCCTCTTTTACAACTAATATGCATATAAATTTTGAGTACAACCAGATGGTGTAATGAATTTAAATTATTTTCACTACATACTCTTGCAAAACAGTCTAATATAAGATTCAGTGTTTGATTTCCTCTTGATCCTTCATAATTAAAAATATGAATAAAACATTATTAATGTGTGTAAGTTCAGTGTTAACACAATTAACACATTTTTACCACTCATTCAGCAACAGGAAAGTATTGGCATGCATGTGAGCTGTATGTTAACATAAAAAATATGGGACAGATTTTCAAGACTTCGGTCCCAAGCAAATCTGATCCTTGAAGACATTGTTTAAATTTTGAAAGAATACGTATCCAAAAGTATGGTGGTGGGCTTTTCAAATCATAAAATTACTAAATGCAGCTTCCCATCTTCATATACTTTCCCTAAGAGACATTAACCCAGAAATATAGACACAGATGCTTTTCCCTTATATTCAATCATCAGATTTTAAAAATGAATTTAAATAGATAGCAGCACCCTTTTGTATACTGACATTGTTTTAGCAAGTGGCAAAGATGAAAAATTACTGTTTAAACCTTTTATTAGACAAAAGAATGACACCTTTTGCAACAATGACACTATTGTGTAGATCCATGTGTAGGGATGTTATTTTATGGACAACGTTGTCATGGCCTCCTCAGGCATTCCTATGTGCCCAGTTATTTTTTTATGGTCTATCATGTCAAATGCCTACTTTCTTACTTTGTACATCATTGATGCAACAGACCAGAACACCTCCTCCAAGTAGTTCCAATCAATTTGACTGACATGTTTGCTCACTATACGTCTATGTGATAATATTTCTGTTGAAATGTCTCCTAGAAAAACCTTGGCACTTAGATGTGTTAGCCACTTGAATAATTTTTAAAAATAAAAGTTATTGAGCATTGTAGAAAATACTGTGATCTAGATCTGACCCTGCAAATGAACATGAATTCTTTATATCATAAGGTATGGTGTATTGGAGTGTACAACTATAATATTTACATGTAATAAATGTTGAGAGGAATGGACTGATGGTCTAAACTCAGGCCTGGAAAGAAAACAGGGGGGAACTCTGATACTGACTTGCTGTGTGACCTTGTCCGTGTTAATTATACTTCCAAAAGGTTTCTAGGTGCTTAACCAGTATATGAAATGTCTGTTCCCTAAAAACTTTACAGTCTAAGGCCCCAGTCCTACTAACAATGAAGTAGGTGTTAACTCAACAATGTGAGTTGTCCTATTGACTTTGTAGAAGTTACAGGCTTCAGTGTTACTAAGATAGGGGTTTAAATCACCGAAACTCTGCCTTGATTTCCCTTTTTATCAGTGGTTCTCAAAGTTTGTACTTGTGACCCCTTTCACATAGCAAGTCTTTGAATGTGACCCCCCCCCTTATAAATTAAAATCACTTTTTAATGTATTTACACCATTATAAATGCTGGAGGCAAATCGGAGTTTGGGTTGGAGGCAGACAACTCGCGTCCCCCCATGCAATAACCTCATGACCCCCCGAGAGGTCCCAACACCCAGTTTGAGAACCCCTGGTTTATATGAAGTGGGCATAATGCCCACCTACCCTGAAGATAATTTATTCATGTCTGTCAATCCTGATGATGTTTAAGTTCTAAACTTGATTATGATTATATTCCATATAACTCATATTTCTGACCTCTCTTAACTAAACTTCTATCTGTCATTTCTAGGGGGCCAGTGGGAAGAGAGATCTGACTGTTGTTTATCAACGTACTATAGTATAACAAGGCAAAGAGGAGAAAGTCTTTAGTCAATTTAAATATTAAAATAACTTTTTAGGAAGAATGTTTATTAATAATTTTAAGACCTTAATCATTGCATGTAAACTACTCAGATGAAGGGTTTGAGCATAGTTCTGTTTCCTAATAAAAATTAAAGGGAGCATGGCCATTTTTCACTTTGGTGTGTTTCTTGTTAAGCTACCCTATACTTAGTTGAATACAACAAAGGGTTAGATGATTTTTGGACGCTTAGTTGCTCCATGTGTTGGGTATGTGGACATAAGTGAAGCCATGCTCAGAATACTGAATATGCAAAAATAGCATCCTCTTACTCAACAAGTATGATCTCTGTATTTTGAATATTTGCTAGATTAGTAATGAAAATACATTTGTGCTACTTTCTATTCCTGTTAGCATTAACAGAGTCAACAAAGCTATGGCAAAATAATCTGTGTTCTTTCCCGAATCACCGATCATCAATAGAATTGTTAACTGTGTTCCAGTGCAGAATATGTAGTACTGGAGATGATAGTTCAGCTAAGTTAGAACATAGTGGCTCAGAACCCAGACTGAGCCTTCTGGGCTGTCATTTAAGGACAGAAATACAAAACTCTTATTTAATTGTAAATTGTGCAGATGTGGGCCCTGATCCTACAAAGATTCAGCTCATGTAATTTGACTTACATGAGTAATCCACTTGACTTCAATGGGGCTACTTACTTGCGTAAAGTGACATTTATGCATAATTCTTTGCAAAACCAGGATCTTGGTCTGGAATCGGAGAAAGGAAGTAAACGTGGAACCCCACAATATCATTTTTTACAAAATTTCTTTTTGGGGTGTAACTGTACGTACTTCTTGATAGATAAATATACTTGATAGATAAATTTTACTTCTGTGTTTCTAAGAAGACAATGCTCAGTATTTACCACATACACTACATTTTGAGTTTAGTTTGAGTATTAGTAGTATTTTTTTTTTTAAGGCTGCTGCAAGTGGTTTATATTGGAATTTGTACAAAAAAGGCTTTGAGATACATTTTTTTTCATTTCCTCTAGTGAGACCAAATTCATCCATGTGTTTAATCTTATTCTTATTTTTAGTTTCAAGGCTAAATCCTGTTTTATATTAAGTTCACATAGACCTTGATTCAGTAAAATACTTAAGCACATGCTTAAGTTTAATTGAGATATAGATTCAGATTACAGCAAATAAAACGTTACCCAAAGAACACTAGGGTATGTGGTATGAAAATGATTTAAATGGATTTCAGGATCAGTAGTAGTTAATGGTTTCTCTCCCTCCGTAATGACGATGATTTGTACAGAAGAAAGTTGAACATTCTTGATGTGTAAAGTCCTTTTTTTCCTTTGGCATCTCCATATCTATCTTTTAAACGTTTTCTGTTTTAACATTTTAATATTTCAGTGCACTTTTGAGGAATATTCAGTACTGGTAAAGGGCCATTATATCAGGTTGTGCATAAGATGCTTGCTTTTATTAAGGTAGTGAAAGCTGCTTCAAATGAATATCAGTTTTAGGACTATAAAAGTAGAGAACAATATGATTTAATTAATTCAATGAAACTGCTCTTAAGTGTCTTTATACACAGCTTATCAAACTGTCACAGTTTTCCTAGTTAATAAAACCAGTACCATGTTCATAAAAGCAGTAACAGTTTTACAGAATGACTAAAAATATTTAAGGATTCATAACTTCCTATTTTAAATAAATGTATTTGGTAACTTAAAAAAAAAAGTCATGTTGGGAAGGAAACTTTCCCTTTTCGTCTTCAAAATAGCTTTATTTCTTGAGAGTAGGCATGATTAAATGGGTAGGTTTGCAGAAGGATACTCTGTAATAATTGAATAGGCTGTGAATTACAAGAAAGCTTATTAAGGGTAAGTGGTTATTTATATCATATGTTTGATGATAATGAAAAGCATTTTGACCCATCCTTGCAAACAGGAACATGGTCACAGTAAAGCTTGTCCCCAATTTATACATGACTTGTAAGCTATAATCTCACTAACTACTGAATTATTTCATAATGAACATTCACTCCTTCTTTCTTGTAATATAATTTCTCGTCCTAATGTAATGGGCGTTTGAATATTTAACCCATCGGAGATGATGTGGGAAGACACTAGACAGTTCTCCCAACTGAAAACATTGGCACTTTGCAATTGCTAGCCAAGGAAATGTTAAAGAGGAGCAGGATGTATGACAGCAAATTAGCTAATAAGACTAATATGTTCGGCTTGCAGGAATAAACAACTATTCAGTGAAAGTACAAAGAAGAGTCTTAGTAACTAGGAATTCCAAACATAATGCAGTGATGTAATGCTCAAATAATTGAAGGTAGAGTAATAGTCAAGATTTGTTGTTCATTATATTAATGACTCTTGGAAGGAGATAGCAAAGACTTACTGTGTTCAGAGAAGGAAGTAACGCAGGAAATACTAAGATGAAAAATATCAGAGACAGAGGAACATAGGCAAAGACAGAGAGACAACATAAAAATTGTAGATTAATAAAAAAGGAAACCAAAAAAGAGGCTGATCATGCACACTTCTTAGAAGGCTAAGCTACCGTACACCCAGATTGGAAGTCCTTTCCATAGCTCTAGTACCACAGTTAGTCATTACTGTATTTATAAAGAAAACTAGTAAATCTGGGAATAAAGACTAGATTTTAATCTTTCCATACAAAAATGATGACTTATTTTATCCCTATGGTACTTTCCAAAGGTTTATTGTCTCTTTTATAACGTGCTACACCTCATCTCTCTCGTATTTGCAAAAGTCACACATTGAATGCTATCATCTCAACTCCTATTACTCCTGGGGAAATAAGCACTGATTTGTTAAATGTATGTATGTAAAGCTGTGTTTTGGGGCCTCATTGTGTCTTCCAGATCCTCAGCTGGTGTAAACTAGCATAGCTCATGGAGCTACACTGATTTAAATAAGCTGAGAATTTGGGCCTGGCAACCTGTGCATGGAGTTGGACCCTCTGATCTCAGATCTCTCTATCTCACTTGGAGAGTAGGATCAGACAGATTTGCTACAACATTCTAGATTCTGCAGATGAGTCTCTCTAAGTATAGATTGTGGGGAAATAAGTGAGCTGAGAGGGGAAAGGAGATATCTGACAGTATGGTATAAAAAATGTATCAGCATAAATTTAGATTTTGTGGTCTGTCTCTGAGAAAAGTGTCTGTGAGTAGTTTGTGATCTGGTGAGAATCACTATATGAAGTCACATATGTTCTGTGTTCATAAAATATATAACAGTGATCAAAAAGCACCAGTTCTAACTGTTCTCTTTTTAGAACCAGTCAACGCTATATTGATACTTCCGAGCCTAAGTAGATTCCAAACTAGACTTTCATTTATGATAGGCAGAGGATTGCAGAAACAACATTCCTGATACGAAGTTGCACAATCTAGGCCTCTCTGATTTCGCACATGACCTCCCCTGTGCCCCTTCCTGGATATACCTCTCCTTATTGTAATAACTGACTTTCTAAATGCCCAACACACTATATTATGAGTATTTACATGTTGCTTACAATATGGGACAAAGCAGACTGCAATGCATCTCTATATGTCCCCACTTCCCCTCAAGTAAGATGGTATGGCTTGGGGAGCTTCAGATGGGGACTGTTCCAGACATGTTGATACTTTGAACTGCTCAGGAGGGAGAATTATTTTGGATATGAAGTGGTGGGGTGGACAGTGCAAACAGGAGTTTTGAAGGGTAGGATTTAGCCCTGGAAAATGTAGAAATACCAGATGCTAATTACTGCATATTTTTAGATGATAAAACAACATTTTAAAACACAGATTATTTTTGGAAATAAAAAGCAATGTAATGCCAGATAGAATCAACTGCCTCTGGCAAGTTATGGTCTGTTTAAAATAAAAAATGAGCATCAAAACAGAGCTTGGTGCACACCTGCCTATTTTATATCAGATGTGCAAGGAATATTCAAAATGCCAATCACGAGCAGCTTCACTGAGGGAAGGAACCAAAACGATACCATGTTAACCTCTTGCTCCACGGAGAGGAGCAGTTTAAAAATGTTGGAGGGGGCAAAGTAAACCCTGAATTTTCTACCTATAGGCCTGCTTCAATATGGTGGTGGCAAGAACTGTGGTGGTAAGAACGGTAGCACTATGATAAATGAGCCTCAGCTTTGTTGTTCGTATCCTGGGTCTTCAGCACTTGTAGGATCCTCTTCCACCAGCTGGTGTTCATGACAGGATCCTTTTTCAAAGTGTACATACTAGATAGGAGTTGACACTGTTTGGTGATTCTGTTGTAACTGTAATATCTGAGCTTCTTGATGGCTTACTTTTTGATTTGCAGGCATTGTGATTACTACATTTTGGCAGTGGTCCAACCTTTTCATGCAGGCTTCAGTGGCAGAGAGATTAAAGCTCCAGATTTTCTTTTAGCAGCAAAAGCATCAGAATCTGGCTTCCCCTAACTATCTCTAGCATGACTAGAATTCTCTTTTTGTGCATAACGGTGAATATTATTGTCTGGTTGCTATCTATTTAAGGAGTGCACAACAATAAAATGTTCATGATCTTCTTTAATCTCTGACAATTAATATTATTATCATGTATTATACATTCTGCAGGTGGTTATTATGTTAATGAGTAAGGTAATGTGTATTGGCTCAAGCAATTATTTGCCTATTTTATAAGATTAAGATAAGGTGTTCTCCTGCCATATAACCTTTAGTGTATAATTTTATACACCCTATAAAATTACTCCATCATTCATGTCTTTAATGGCTTACAGGTAGAATCTACAAACTGATTTATGTGTATACCTTTCTGAAACTGAGTTTTAGAAAAATATTGGGTGATCCCAATTTTTTTTTCCAATTATACATCACTAAAAATATTTTCAGAACAAACAAATGTGTATGCTATTATTTTTATATGACTACTATATACTCTTGGAAACCTATCCTCATAAAAGTTACTCTAAAAAAGCACTTCACCGCAGTTTTAATCAACAGAACGGCTTTGTTGGGGAAAACTAGCTTTAAATATTCCTTTTTTCCTCATTTCCTTTTATTGGACAATCAAATGGTATTGCAGAGAGAAGCTGTGTATACTTCCTTCACATTCTCCTTTGTTATGCATGCTGCAACAAAGCATGTTCAAAACAAACTAATCTGTGGCAGAGCAGTGGAAGTTGTGTACTAATTGGAGCTGGGTCAGAAATGGTTTTTGCATCCTGTGAAAATTATCAAGATGTCAACTCCATTTTCCCATCCTTTAATTGGGATGAAAAGTTGAAATCTCAAATTTTTCACACATTGAAAATGCAAAAATTATTTTTGTTTGGGACAATGAAATTGATTTGTTCCTATATTTTTGAAATGTTTCTTTTTGATTTTGTGCATTTACTACTTGTTTTTATTATACTCTTAAATTTCAAGACAAAGAGGAGTGGTGGATCAGAAAACACTTTCATTTCGAAAATGTCAAAATGAAACATTTCAACAACTTCAAAAAGTTTTTATCAAATATTTTATTAAGCAAAAAATTGTTGAAATCAACCCTTTCCCACAAAAAGTTTTGGTTTTGCTGAATCAGCATTTTTCAACAGAAAACCATTTTCTGGAAAAATTCTTGACCAGCTCTAGACCCGGGGTACAGATCTGCGGTTACAGCTGACTTTCACCAGCTGGTAAAATAGACATTCTTTTTTTTTCATTGATAATGAATCCATATACATAGTGTCCCTAGCCTCTGTTTGCCAGAAGCTGGGAATGGGTGACAGGGGATGGATCACTTGATGATGACCTGTTCTGTTCATTCCCTCTGAAGCACTTGGCATTGGCCACTGTCAGAAGACAGGATACTGGGCTAGATGGTTTATTCGGTTATTACCCACATTTTACAGTTCCAGAAAGTGAAATATAGAAGTCAGATGATTTACCCCTACATTTAGCCTAAGAACCAGAATGATGGACTCAATATTAATACCTAGGTATAAAAAATCAGCAACGAGGCTGAGGTCAGAATTATCCTGAAATTCCAATCCACATCTCACTTTAGACTACACCAGAGACCTTTTAAAAGCTTTTATATAGTTGCTCTAACAGCATGTATTTCTGTAGGTGGAGGTATGTGTTTGTTGTCCTCGCAGGACTGGTAAGATGCCTATTGTGCTGTTTTGTATAACTTAATGAATTTATAATGTATCTGTCACTTAATAAAATAAAGCAGATTAATGGTGACAAGAATTAATTGGCAAGTATGAAAACAGTTGGGTAATGAATGCATTCTTAAAGTTTATTACAGCTCATTGCAGTCCTCAGTCACACTATAGAAAAACCATCATTATGAGTGTGTGTCTATTGAAGAGCATTTTCTGGAAGTGGATCAATCTACCAGCAGGTGTTCTTGCCATAATTTCTTAATAGCTGCCACTAATTCTTCATCATGGGGAGGATTTTCCTGTAGTGGCTATTATCCCAACTGTATGGTTTTGAGATCTTATTAAAAGAAAATTAGAGATGGAGAAGATAACCAGAATGATACTGGGAGCTTAGTGAGTCAGAAGGCCTTAGCACTCCTTTTCTCCTAAAAATATTACCTAGGAGGTGGAATAGGGACAATTGATGCTACGAGTGAAGCCAGCTGAAATTGTTTTTATTGAAAACACTTTTTCATAGAAAAATAGGGCTACATCAGAAACTTTTAAAATTTTGTTTTAAAACTGGAACTTTTGATAATCAGCAACCAAAAAACTGAAAAAAATGTGGGGAGATAGGGTTTTCAACTTTGTGATAACCCAATTTTTTTTGCAAAATAAATAAATAGAATAATAATGTCCTGACTAGAGAAGAACAAAGCAGCATAAATAACCAGAAATACAGCAAGCCGCTCAAAAAACTTCAGGTTCAATTTCTTTACAGAAAGTAAATATTTGCAGTTACTTATCAAGAAACTATAATGAATCATCTAGTAGAACAATTTTTTAAAAGGCAATTGCAGGTAGGAGTTTCAACTTATGAAACTAGCCTTAACATTGCAAAGAAAGTTCAAAATGACTTTAAAAGATAAAGCAAGAAAATGTAGTCCCAAAGAATTTACACTGGACATGCAGGTTCCATACGCAACACAATGGAGGATGTGAGAAAACTCTTTATCCATGAAACTGCTGCAGACTTAAACTAGTATAAGCAGTATGAGTATTGATGTGTAGACACTAACTCCAAAATTCATCCAAGATTGTTGATTCTAAACTGAGAACATTTGCTGCAAAAGTCACAAGTTGAGAACTGTGCAACGGAAGGAATTATTTAAGATATAATGTACCATTACACAGAGACTTAAAGTTAATTCAAATGATGCTGGAAGAGTCCCATAATTGCAGTTCTAGAAAATCCGTTGGGGAGATCTAATCTGAGGGTTATTGAGAAAGAAATGAAGGATGTTCCCAACAGCATTTTAACAGCAGCAAACACTCTGAGACTACTCTACTTTTAAAACTTGCAAGAAGTCAAGAGCAAATTATCAGCAACAAAAATCTGACATCCTCAGTACAAAATTAAATCATATGAACAAATCTGTGAAACTGGCACGCTATTTGCATGTCAACTGGAAATAAACAAACAGAAACTAAGCAGCTGAGAATATTATTCAGCCAAACTTCAATGAATCAGCAAGTTAGAGTTTTATTATGAATTGTGACAATAAAAATGTAAGACCATAGCAACAGCCATTAAAATTCGCTGAGAAGAATATTAAAACAAAACAAATAGTCAAATGGAAAGAGACTAGCTAGATGCCTGCATCACAGAGAAAGATATTAGATATTGCATCTTGTGTTATGGGTCTAGTCCAAAGCCTTTCTAAATCAATAGAAATATTTTCATTTAACACAGAGGATACCTAGGTCCTGCTGGGGTCACCCCAGCAACATATTGCTCTTTTCCAAATGTATCACTGTGTAGACAAAGTATTGAGGGAAATAAAACCATATTTATCAGATGGAGTTTGTAGAAGGAAGAAACCTATCAATATAATAAGAGTCTAATGAAGCAATGAAGAACATATTCATAATGAGGTTGGATATAGAAAAAGCATTTGATAGGGTAGAATGATTTTTGGAATAATGACATGAAAAGAATCAGAATTTTGTCTCACTTTATAATTAGATTTTTTTTTACAGGCTCTTATAAACTTATAACAAATGTATTTGTCAGTGTATGACATTCTCTGTCTTCTGGCTAAACAAGGAACCAAGATGTAGCTGCCCTCTTCCCACTCTTTTCAAAAATTATATTTTAGAACCATTTATACAGCTCATCAAAGAACAGCCTAAAATTAAGAGTCATAAATATAGGAAACATTAAAAATTACATTTCCCTTTTTACAGATGAGCCAATGCTACATCTGAGTGAATATTCAATAGTGGTATAAATGATAGTGTAGAAATCTAATCTGGGTGTAAAATAAATACCAGAAATGAGAGTCAGTCACTCTCCTCTTTTTTCAAGATTCCTGTAGTCTATTTTGAGCTCTATGGAAAGATGATCTAGTGCTTAGGGAGGGTCTGGTAACTAGAACTCCTTTGTATCACATGGATTTAGACATCTTTGTGTCTAGAACAGGGGTTCTCTGTTTATGATGGCTGCTCCCTTCTTTGATGATTTCTCCACAGGCAGAGCACTGAGGGCATGTCTTACACTGCAATAAAAGAGCCATGGCAGGCCCAAGTCAGCTGACTCAGGCTGTAGGCCTGTAAAATTGCAGCATAGATGTTCAGGCTCAGGCTGGAGCCCAGGCTCTGAGATCTGAGAGCGGGGAGGGTCTCAGGGCTGGGCTACAGCCCAAGTCTGAACATCTGCATTGCTGTTTTGTAACCCTGTAACCTGAGCCTCGTGAGCCTGACTCCACTAACCTGACCCCTGAGACTCATTGCTATGTTTTTTATGTTTCATTGGTTTGTTTGTTTGTGTTTTGTTTTAGGGGTTTTGCTGTTCTTTTTTGGCATTATAGACATACCCTGAAAGGCTAGGTTGGGAATGATTAAAATCTGCATCACCCATAGGTGGCAGGTGGACCCCTCCTATGGGGAGGCTAGCTACATGGCCCCACCCCTTTTGCATAAGACCTCACCTCCCCATGGCTGGAGCCCTGAGGGCCCCCCCCCCCTCACAAGGGGAGCTGCGAGCTGATCCGGGGCCAGAGCAGCCCCTGGCAGCAGCTGTAGAGCCTTCCCTGCAGAGCCTACCCACTGTCCATGACATCACCTGATATCTCCTTTTGCCTAGCAGTTGCTACCAGGTGAACAAATAGATTGAGCCTATCAATGTATCCTGTGGTTCGAGCCAGCTGACTTGAATTTTGTATTGCTGTCCATTACTTTGGAGCTGTTGGGTAAGGAGAAAAAGTAGTCCTGCACTGGTGGAAAAAATAATTATCCTTTCTCTTGAACAAGACCAGAAGCACAACCTGCCACAACTCTTGTTCAAAACTCAGGTTTTCCTGCTGTGAGCCACCCTTGAGAGTGGATAATTAAGGTCTAATGTATGTGATAACTCAGTCCCTGAAGACTGACTTCATATCTGTGTAGTCCATAGCTTGTCCATGGTCTCCGTTCACTAAGGACTAGTCTCTGGAAGGATGTCATGCAGCAGGGGCACCATAAATAATTTTAACGTTGCCCATCACAACTTATATTCAGTGTGCTCCTAACCAAACTTATTCCTCCTCCCTTCTCCCCCCCAAATACCAATGAACACCTCTCACAAGTTATACATGCCAGGGGTATTGTATAGATAAGCTGGTGTACTTCCCCTACAGCACTATTGCTGAGAAGTGAATATTTTACTTATTTATTTCAATGTATTCTACAATTTAAAGAGCACTCATCCCAAGCTCTGAGACCCCTCAACACTCTTTAAAAATATATCCCATACACAACAGACAAACTCTCTTAATGCTTCCAGAACATATGACACCTACCAAAGATATGAAACTTAAATTCTTCCAGCAGAGTGCTTTCCATCTCCCTGCTCCTCCCTTGTTAAGGAGAAAAGACTGACCTTGCAGCCCATCATGAAGGTTAACAGACTCAATCAATTACGGTCCAGAGCCCCTATATTTTTAAAAGTTTTGGAGGCTGATGACTGTGCATTCAGAATTGAGTCCTTGATTTTGGAATTTGCCTTTCCTCATAGGCCCGCTGAGCTTTATGGCATGGTGGAAGACTTTTTTTCTGAAACATTCAATTGAGAGCATGATTTGGGAGGTCACTGGCTTTTCAGATTATTTTTTATAAAATAAATTATTATTTATATTGGGGTTTATTTTTCTTTCTGTTTACTGGGGTGGGGGAAAATCATTAAAAAATACATATTTGCTTTGTGATATGATAGGAACATGCAGTCTCTTCCCAAATACTCATCTACCCACCCTTGATTTCAACAGTAAAGTAGATTCTTATCCCTTACAGCCTTCACTTCACAAATAGTATGAATCTTATCGGATCCTAATGAAACATTTTATTTGAAGGTGTTCAAGAGTTACCCTCAGCTCACTGCCTGAAAGAATGTAATATCAACATAAGTGCACAATCACATTAATACAAAATCTGACATATATTATTATTTATTGATTTTTCATTACCTTTTAAATAAATCTATATTGGTCACAAAACACCCCAAAGAAGAGCAATTTCTGGCAGCATATGAAAGATATAAAGAACTGATTAGTGGACCTCTGGTTTCGCCATATATGGTTCATCAAAGGGGTCAAAATGCTATGTGCAAACTCACCAATGTTTTCAGCTGTAAGCACTGATTATGTGCTGCAGACTAATCTACACCTCTCCATCTGGCAGCTGTGCAGAGAAAAAAAAAAGCAGTCCTGAACGTTATCAATCAGTTGGAGCCTACTTAAGTACTGCAGTGTAATTAGTGTAGAGTAGAATGGCATTAAAAATTGCATGTGCTATTCAGAAGAGTAGATTTCCAGCATAGTAACTCCGACTTGACTGGTGATTATTAGTTTTACAACTAAATAGTTATTACACTTGATGTATAGTTCCCATACACTTGTATATACAGAGTGGGCCACCAGCTCTTCCTCTGGTATAAACTGGCATTACTCCTTTGACCTCATTGGTGCTATGCTAATGTACACTGCTGAAGATCTGGCCTGGAAGGTGTTTATGGTAGGTTACACCTGTCTCGTGTAACAAGTAGTCTGAGCTGTTTGTATTTTCACTGCATATGTATCATTTCCAGACTATGAACCCTGTTAAGAGATAGTTAAAGTTGAAAGTAGTTATCAATTAATCTGAAAGAGTGTTAAGGCAAAATTGTGAGGCACTCCTTACTCTCCTGCACTGGCTTCTACACTGGAGATCACATCACAGACGAAATTGAGAACATGCTTAGTAGGGCTTTTATTCCCTGTCCTGCACAATGAATAAAGGTGCATCAGGACTGTGGAAGCAATGGGTGGAGTCTTGATTCAACCTCCCCAATGTTCTGGCCAGCACAGGTGAGCTGATGCACAGGAGCAATAATCTGATTCTTCTATTGGCTGGAAGTTTTTCTTCATAGCTGCTTCTCTGTTTGTCTCATGAACCTTATAAAAACACTAGCAGGGCTGAAATCCTGTAAACTGCTGTCGAGTGGGGCAGCCTTCCAGGATGTAAAGCCGCGGGGGCAGAAAAATGATGAAAAAACCAATAGCAGGTGCAAATATGCTTGCTCACCCGGGGTGCTAAAATGCCTAGTTACAGCTAACCGCTGGCATGATATGAAGTTCCATGAGTGACTGAGACATAGTATCTCCAAGAGGAGAATGAGAACAGTTTTATAAAGCATAAAGTAGGTAGGAGATACCTATTAATCACCAGCAAATTCAGTTTTGGTTTATAATATATGTGAAGCTATGGTATAATTAATCATATGTTCTATAGATGAAGCTCTCTGGGACTGCGGTGTTGGGTGGAACCTTGACTCTATTGAAGACAATGGCAAAATAACCATGATCTTCAATGGGGGTAGACTGTAAAAGCAGCAAAGAGTCCTGTGGCACCTTATAGACTAACAGATGTATTGGAGCTTGAGCTTTCGTGGGTGCATACCCACTTCGTTGGATGCAATGGGGGTAGATTATCTCCTTTATAGCTAAGAGGAATACGTGTGGTAGCTTTCCTGGTAGCTGTCATGCAGAAAAAAGCATATCAGTGGTTTCCAGCTCTAAACTTGGAGTACAGGCCACCAGGGTTTTCTCACTGCTTCACTGCAGTGGTGCTGCAAAGCAATCCATTGGGCATCCCATTACACAAAGTGACAGATGCTTTGAAAAAAGGTGTTCATCCAATCAAGCAAGCTGCTTCAAAACAGTAAATGTCTTGTGTTCAATACTAAGATTTCATAGTCACATAATTTCAACAGGAATAAGCCAAATTGTTTCTATTACACTTTAGAGTGTTTTTCTTGAGGACTGCTCCTTGCCCTGTGCTTTTTATTTTTCCAGAAAACTGTTTTTAGTCTGCTGTATTTCACTGAAATAGTTTTAGACATATAAGCTAAAGGGCATCCATAAATGACTACAGTGTTTTATGTGTGTATCTGTTGTGTGAAATGAGTCTTTGAGCCTTATGTAGAGGTTATGATTACACGCATCATAAATGGTCGCTTTGATATTATGTTGTGACTGGAAATTCATGTTTCAGCACTAAGCTATCAAGTTTCACATTACAAAAAAAAAAAATGTTTTGCCACCAGAGTTAAGTTCAAAATGGCACCACGGAAAGAGTGTTAAGGTTGTCTCTTTGCCTGTTGTATCAGATATAACACTTGTCAAATAACTCAGATGATCCTTAGGTATCTTCCAGGTACTTCAGAACTAGAGGACAGGTTAAACTACTGAAAATCTTTTCAGAGAAATATTTTCTGCTTAATGGTTTTCAGTGAAACAATCACCCTGATATGTACGCACAGAGCAAAAGAAAATCACAGGGGAGAAAAAGACTACTTTGGTTCCTTTTGTTAAAAATAACTATAAGATGCATAATGCTATCCTGCCAAATTCATTACAAAGGTAAAATTGTGTCATAGGAAGGCACGATGGAGAAATTTTAATTAGCAGGCAAAAGAAAACTTTTAATTGTGAAATTCTAATTATACTTAACTTATAGAAATAAGCATAGACAAACCATATCAGATTCTGATCCTGCAATATGATGGTGTCTGCTTCACTGAAGGAGTGACAATCTGTATATGGGACAGATTTTCAATAAATATGGGACAGATTTTCAAATAATACCTAGCTCTATATATTGTGTTTGTCATCAGTAGATCTCATGACTGTCGGCGACACTTCCAGCTCCACCTCTATTATTATTTTATTATTATTTTATTTTATTCAGGAAAAAAAATAGAATCTTTTTTGTTTTTTGTTTTTTTTCCAGTGGCAAGTATAAGCTTTTGCAATATAACAAGCATATATCTCTTCTTGGTTGTAAGTACTGTAGACACTGTTCTGTTCTAACATATATCTTCACATGTGAGGTAAACGAGGAGAAAAGAGGAATGCTAAGCTAAAATGCAACTATCCAAACATTTCAGTAGAAAGCTACAAATACCAAGAATAATCTACCTAGCCTTAGATATTTATAATTTATACACAAGAAATTTACATAAATGTTGCAATTCTTAGTCTAATATTACAGGAAAAACTCCACCCTAAAAGCACACACACTGCTTGCTTGGGTAGGTGGGGAGGAGAGTAAAATGTATTTATAAATTCTCTATTTTCTGAAAATACTGTGAACAAAGTGAACATAAATATATCAGTGACCAGTTCTGTTCCCACCACACTGTAGTTGGGATTAGGCATGTTTCTCCACCTGCATTTTCACTTGTAAGTCCTTTCAAGGCCTTGCTAGGTGACCATCTTCCTCCTCTGATCACACAATGAGCATTAACTTTAAAGAGCTCCCTCTTAGAATTAGACAATGCTGCTCCGTCATCAACAGCAATGTTTGCTTTTGAGTGACATCTGTCACACTTTATCCTTGCCGCCTCCTTTCTTTCATTCCCTCACCACAGATGATTGTGCAATCTTGTGTGCAGTGCTTGATAGCACCTGGGATGTAGGAATTCTTCAAAGTGAACGGTTATAGGAAAACTGAGGATGCATGTAGGGTGACCAGACAGCAAGTGTGAAAAATTGGGACCGGGGTGGGGCATAATAGGAGCCTATATAAGAAAAAGACCCCAAAATCGGGACTGTTCCTATAAAATTGGGACACCTGTTCACCCTAGATGCATGTGACAGTTTTTGGTTTGCATAGCGCAAAGTACTTTTGAAGAGTTTCCCATGCAGGAGGTGTCTAGCTGGGTGGTCTAGAGGCTAGCAACATTCTCATCAACTGCTCTTTTTGTGTCACATGCGTGGGTGAGGTTTTCAAGTTTTGCTGCTCAGGTATATCTTTTTTTTGTCTCTGGACTTCTCCGTTCCTCAGCACACTGCTGAAATTTATTTCACCTTTTGGGGGAGGGGTGGGGGGAGAATGAAAAGAAGGCAAACTTTTGTAGAGGCCAGTCTCAGCCAGCAAGAGACCTTGAGGCACTTTGTGTATGCGTGACAGATTTATTTTTGTCTTTATCGCCTGCATTTTTTCTATTTCTATAGATAGTTTTCTGTTTGGGTCTTGCATTTTGCTTGATAGGTTTTGTCTGTTCTTCTGTGTCACAAGCATGTAGGAGAAGAGGGACAGGCTCAGTAGGTGCACTGCATGTGCCCAGAAGAGATCTACCACTGGTTCATGTGTCATGTGCCTGATCTGCTTCAGGGACTAATTGATTCACCTGGATACAGGATCTACTCCAGGATGTCACCTTGAGTAATAAGCTCCTAGGGTGATCCCTATGGCTAACCATCCCAGAGACTTGCAGAAAGCAAAAGACTGTGATGAAGGAAGCTTTATGGTGAGAGCGGTTTCCTCTGGAGGCTATGACTTACACTGGAAACTCTTGCTGAGACACAGATTAGGTTTGACAATCCTTGAAATGGTCTGCATTGTCCCAGCACTCAGAGACGAAGGCGCACCCTCAACTTCACTGTTCTGCCATAGTATTGGAACTGACTTCTGTGTCTGTAAGCATATGTCAAGCGAGCCACCCCTCCTACCCTCAGTGTGTCTATCCCAGCACCTCAAGTCCTTTTCCTAATGATCCAAGCTAACTTGGCTGACACAAGGGTTGAGCTACATACCCTTAACCACATGTCAATAGCTGTACTGACACATCAGATGGTATTTGCATCAGTAGGTCTGACCACATGCCAGAGCAGCTTATAGATTTATGCAAAGAGTGCATTGATTATCAGTTTTTGAGTCTCAGGCACCAATGTGCTAACTGGTTCGCTGCTTTCAACACAACCTCTATATGACAGCCTGGTGGTTGGGCAGTCTCCTAAGTCTGTGTTTCATACCCTTAACTGTGAATCTTGTTGCTGGGATGTGATGGCCCCAAAAGGGACAGTCTTCCACCCCCATTGTTGAACAGTAGGCCTTCCTGAAAAGTCTTGTGTGCTTTGTGGAAGAAGTCTTGCAAGTTCTCAGACTGTCTTCTACAGAAGGAGCAGAATGGTATGTGAGTTCCTTGTGTGTGTGCGCACACAAGGTGGTTGACAAGTTTTAGTGTTTTTTGAGGCCTCAGGTGCGCGTGGAAGAGCAGAAGCTGCATTGGGTAGAATCCACATTTTTCTTTGGTTACCACCAGGATATTCTGGTAGAACTTGAGGACCTCTGATTTGACAGAAGAGAAGCCACTTGGCGGATGAAGATAAGGTTAGTGTAACCAAAACACAAGAAAATAAAATCATGTTTAATTCCTTAGAGATCACCATCCAGTGTGGGGAGGGACTGGTAGCATTTCTTTTGGGAGAATGGATTGAATTACATTTTTGTGATATTTTTACTGTTGTCATAGAATTGTGATCTCTGAGTGATTGATGGAGTCTGGATTTATGCCACAGTAATATGTCCAAGAAACATTGTTTTATAAATGGATGTAGAGAATCTATGTGAATTCTTAGTTCCCCATATACAAAACAAGGATGAGAATACTTCCCTTCTCCCACCCTGTGTGTTGTCTATTTAGACAGCAAGCAGTTTAAAGCAGGTACTGTCTCCTACTGTGTGCATGTACAGTGCCTGGCACAGTGGGACCCCAAATGTGGTGGTGATTTTTGTAATAAAAAAATCAATACATGATAAATACGATAATGTTAAGAAAGCTCTTATTCCAGAAATCTGCTCCCTCTCAGCAACTAGTCATCAAAATTGTACCTTGAGGTGAAAGGTGGCAGTGCTTTATTCCAGATATTTCCTGGCGTTAAAGAAGTCGGGATGGCTGCAGCACATTCCTGGGTCTCTGTGACCAGTATTTGGTCAGAGAAAAATCTAAAAAGAGATCTGTTAGAGGAAAGTGATTAGTTATGTGCTTATTGGCCCTATGGATGCTAACATGAGTAAAGGGCTTAAACTAACAATGGGAATGTAGCTCAGATTTCTGATAGATCTGCATTTATTAAACACTTCATGATCATGGCCTTGTATCGAACTAGAACTACAGTGCATGTCAGATGATTGGTTGATAAGGGCAGGAATCAGAAGCTCTGTCCCTGTTGCCACTGGAGTGCCAGAGTCCCAGCTTTTCCCCCGCCAAAATATTTGGAGTACGTAAGAGTCTTGATTACTCAGATGAAACCATTCTTGTCCCTTTAAGGGGTCCAGGATATTGTGGACATGGCAGGGAAGAATTCAGCAGAATTGGTGAGTGGCTGCTTGGGCAACGACTTAAATATTGGGCATGATAGCCTCAGCTATGGTCTTGGTGCCTATGGCAGCCTTCCTGAATCGTCTACAAAGGGTATCACTTACTAGTTACCTCAGACCATGTAGTTGCTCTCCCATTGCATCTCTGTGACAGACCCATAGACCATGGGTTACATGCTGTGTGGAAAAACTTCCCAAAAGTGGTCATTGCCAATCATAGGGACCACATATGCAAGAACCCTGGCGTGCTTAGTCAATGCAAAGGCATTTCATGCTGAAATTACAGGTTGTGTCCAACAGAATTCCCTTGTATAAATGTTCTAGAAATTAGCATAGTTTTATATGTACTTCATTGGCTCAAGGGCTGGCTAATTTAAATGTACAGTCCAGATGACCATCAGGCCATCTTTACATTACCAAATAAGGAGGGACAACATCATGTCTACCATGTCAGGGTATGGATTGAACACTGTCCAGTACAACACTCCTAATTATCCATTTCCTGGCAGAGAAGAGAATTCAGTAGCAGACTGGCTCAGATGACCTCTACCAAGACCACATGAGTGGTACGAGGGTCGAACAATGTTCAAAGAAGTCTTTCTTAAGTGGGACAGCCTACGTTCAGCCTTGGTGAGCTGGTTTTAAGGGATGGTACTACTTACTTGCAACCCTCCCCACTAAACAGCCCCCAAGTGTTCTCACTTAATAGCGTAGTCTTTGAAAAGCTGAGGGAGGCTCCCTGTGAACCAATTGACACCTGTGAGATGGCATTTCTTAAACAGAAGGTTTCAATGCCTGTGGCAATGATTTCAACTTGCAGAGAGAGTATGCTTCAGGGTCTAGTGACTAATCCATCCAGTACTGAGTTTCATAAGTACAAGGTGGTGCCGTGGGCTCACCCTAAATTCCTGCCAAAATTAGTGTTGGCGTTCTACCTGAAGTAAATCATCCTGTCAATATTTTTCCAGTGGCTTGGTATCTTTCCTAGCAAATCCTTTCCCTGCAAACAGCATTTTTAAGAGAGTGCTTGTATTTTATCTCAAGCAGACTAAACCTCTCGTACATCTTTTTGTTTTAGTTGATACCACGTCCCTTGGTCAAGGAATGTAAAAAGAGAACCATATGTATATAGCTGTCTGACTGAATTTCACATTATTCCTTTACAAGCCTGCAACTTCAAGGCTATATTAAGGCACATTACATCAGAGGCATGTCATGACTGTTACTGGCCTCAGGTCAATTCCTGTACAGAAGTTTGGCAGGACAGTGAGATGGGGTTCTTTTAACAACTCTGACAAAGCACACTTATTTGGATTTAGTATTATGGCATAAATCCAGTTTTGTCATACTGGTGATACAGTACTTTTTCTGGTCTGAGATTTGTTCCTACTTTGCTGTTTGCTTGTTCTTTTCTCCCCACACAGGAAATCTCTTGCAATGGAATACTATTGCAAAATACAGTCTACTGACACTACAGATTACATTTCCACATGCAGGAAATTCCCAGCATGAGGAGTGACATATTAAGGTTCCAAAACTAGTTATTTCATTGCAATTCTTGCTGCTTGGAAACCAGCAGAATGGTTTAGGCCAGTCTAATTTTTGCATGTTGCTTTTGGAAGTGAGACTGGTGGATTTCCTCCACTTTCTACCTGTCTCTTTCCTATGTGTAGGTTGTATCTGTACAATTGTGAGAAATGGTATAAAAAGCTATGGCTTATAGTATCCTTGGATTAATGAGCAAATCGTATTTTGGGATTCATTTCAAATTGGTATTCTGTAAGATTGGAAGTGTACCTACCTCAGTTAATCAAGTACTTAGGTGAAGTAGTAAGAGCTTTTAAGCTTCATGGGCCTTTAACGGTAGACACTTCAGCTCTTGTGTTTGAGAGGGTCATTGAATTTGAGTGTGCTTCCTTTCATATTGCAAGACAGCTATGAACAATGAGAACTCATTTATTCAACGCCCAGAACCATGCTTAGCATTTAAAATTAGGCCCGTAAAGTGACATGGGACTAAGAAGTGTCTCTTGCAACTAAGGCTTTGTCTTCACTGACACAGCGAGAGATAACAAATTCATAATAGTCAGGGGGGGCTCCAGGAACCAGTGCTCCAAGGGTGTGCCTGGGGCAGCAAGCCACGGGGGGTTCTCTGCCGGTCACCGCTAGGGCGGCTGGCAGGGTGCCTTCGGCGGCTTGCCTGCCGAGGGTCCGCTGGTCACACAGCTTCGGCAGACCTCCTGCGGGCGTGCCTGTGGGAGGTCCGCTGAAGCCGCGGGACAGGCGGACCCTCCGTGCTTGGGGCGGCAAAATGTCTAGAGGCACCCCTGACAATAGTCATCTCGCTATAAAATCCCAAGTGGAGACAAGGTACTTGTAGAGTTTGTGAGGTCAGCACTATACTCTCCTGCCCAGAGTTGATCACATCCTTTTTACCACATGGTAAAAAATAAAGCACCTTGTGTCTACTATGTTTTTACAGTGGCATAGCTAATATTTATTAGTTATCCCGAGATATAAACACACTTTTTTTGGTCTGTGAAGGAATAGCCGTTAGAGGGAACATTTTGCAAGAAATGCATAGGAAGAAACAGTCTGGCTAAGAATTTGAGTGCAAAGTTGTTTGTTGGAGTCCTACCCTTCTAAGTCACAAAATACTCTTTATGTTTTCTGTTTAATAATCCTCTGTTCAACCTGTACCTAAACTGTATTAGGCTACAATAGCCTGTTTTTCAACACGTTTCTGTCCCACCAAGGGGGAAAAGATCTGGAATCAAAACTATTCTGAGAGCTTGGAAGCTCCTATCACTAATATTATGGTGGTAGCCACCCTCAAAACATGCTAAGTGCACTACAGATGAAGCCTCTTCTTTGTAGAGTTTACAGTCTGCAAAGAAAGCACAGGAAGGGTGATTGGAAAAGTATACATCACAAAAGCAAGATGCCAGGGTATCAATTGGCACAAGTCATCTTAGCTTAATTTTTTTGTTTTTAATTTGTATCTAGGTGTTAATAGCCCTACTTAACTACCCTTCTACAAGTCCATTTAGTTCCTTTAAAATAAAGTTTATCTAAATTATTTCTAAGTCTCCACCATTTACCCCTTTGCTTTCCTACTCCCCAAATGCTTCTCTGTCCCACCTAAGACCTTGGGCTGAGAAAAGATGGCAAAAATGTTCTGTGTTATGATGATGGCTTCATACGGTATGTCTACACTGCAATTAGTCATCCATGCCTGGCTTAAGCCAGCTGATTTGGGCTTGCAGGGCCTGGGCTAAGGGGCTGTTTAATTGCGGTGTAGATGTTCAGGCTTGGGCTGCAGCCCAGGCTCAGCGATCCTCTCAGCTCACAGCGTCCTAGAGTCCATGCCCAAATGTAAGAGTAAACCAGATGATTAGCTAGACTTAAATATAGTCATCCACGTTTACTAGTGTTCACTTGGCATGTTGGACACTTCATTTTTTATCTACTAGTACTGATAAAGGTTGTGCTTTATGACTAATGAACTGTTCCCAGACAAAAACCATTTCAAGAAGGTAAGAGAGTCCTTACCTTAACTGTTACAGTGTGCACTATATCTAAATGCTACAGGTACTGTGTTTTCCACCTGGAGCTGGTAATCTACCACGTAAATGTAGAGAGCTCTTCTTTCCAGTAGACCCAGTTTCTCCAGGCATTTGAAGAAGCCCTGTTGTATGCATAGAAATTTTGGATTGTGAATGCTTGCTGTGACCCTTCTTGTGAAGCATTTACCTAAACTAGGAGTTCTATAGGATCAGTTTTTCCCAACCAAAGATGTGGCGTGGGCCTAGTAAGGAATTTTGTGGCTAGCTGTGAACTGCAGATGGATATTACCCGCAGTTTTTAAGAGGGAAAACTTTATTCTCCTATGTGGTCATTTGCATTTAAAATTGGAGTTGAAAATAAGGCTTTTAGAAACTTTTAATTTCTATTTAATTATGAGAATTTAACTTCAGGGTTTCTATCTGATTTAAAAGAATAATTAAAATTAAGTATGACTGGAGTGATTTTCACAGTTTTTCTGCCTGTCCTTTAGGACTTAAAGTAACAGTAAATTATTTGTGGCTGGGGGTGATCTATATGTAAATTCCATTAAGAATGGAATTTTGTTATAGAGAAATTCATATTATGAAAATGACATTGCTGCCTTGAACGTCAGTAGCTAATAAATGCATTGGTTGTTACCATTACTTCTCCTAATGTCCTCAATTAAAATGATTTAAATAGTACAATAGATAAGCAAGATCAATTAATTTTATAAGATGATCAAAGGAATATAGTTCTGCATTGTAAACGCTGTAAATGTGATAATGGCTTTATCAGGCGGGAAAATAATTTGAAGTAGCTTAAACCTTATTCATTTTAGCTCAAGGGGCTTTTATTTGTAGCTAATCGAATGGTCTTTTGTATTTGCTAAGGTAGAGTTTTCTGATCTTGTGCATTAATTTTACAGAGGAAATTTCAGGCATTTTTGAAAGTAACTAAAAAAGTCTCAATGGTTATAGGATCATATAAACAAAAAGAATTTGATTATATTGATGTTACTGCACATTATAGGTTATCTACATTTACAGTTTTTGAGATTATTTTAATTTGCCTTGCAACTATAGAGTTAGTTTAATCATAGTGTTTAAGGCCCCAGTCCTGCCAACAATTATGCACAGGATTAAATTTTATGCACATGCGAAGTCCCATATAAATATTCCCATGTTCAAAATTAAAATGGCATATAACTAGTGCTAAGTACATAACTCTGTGTGATGAACAGCGAATATATTTGCACATTGGTGAGGGAAGTGTGGTCTAGTGGTTACATCACAAGACTGGGAGCATGGAATGTCTAGGTCACATTCTCATCGACTAACTGGACAAATCATTTTGTCCCCTATATGTCTCAGTTTGCCCATCTATAAAAATGAGTTCTGTGTACATATGCTTGACTAAAAGGTGGTGGGAGGGAGGCTGAGATTTAATTAGTATTTGTCAAGCATTGAGATTCCAAATGGTAGCACTAAGTAACTATTCATCTTCCCCAAGGGCTCAGCTGGTGTAAACTATAAGACATTTGGGCTGCAGCATCATCGCTATGTTGACAATTCTCAATGTTGTCATCTAAGCCACATTCTATCACCTCGTTACCTTCTTGGTGTCTGACTCCCCCTCCCCCCAAGAATCTAGATGAAAGCAAACTATCTGTGTCTTAGTCTGCATGTGATGGAAATTTCATCGTGGGGCGGTGGGGTGGGAGAATTTGAAGGAACAAATGGAAGCATTTTCTGCTCCATCTGCAGAGGATGTTTGCTTATCTTTCACCATGATAATTTTCAGCTTCAGGATTCTACTGAATCCATTGCTAATCCCAGGTAGCAGCACTATGTTCACAGCTTTTTGTCATCTACGCTGGTGTCATAAACAGATAGCTAAGGGTTAATGTCTCTTTCACCTGAAGCACCTGACCAGAGGACCAATCAGGAAACCGGATTTTTTCAACTTTGGGTGGAGGGATTTGAGTGTCTAAGGTCTTTGTTTTCTGGCTGCCTGCTTTCTCTGAGCTTTGGAGAAGTAGTTCTACTTTCTAGTCTTCTGTTTCTAAGTGTAAGGACAAAAAGATCAGATAGTAAGTTCTATGGTTTCTTTTCTTTGGTATTTGCATAAATATAAGTGCTGGAGTGCTTTGATTTGTATTCTTTTGGAATAAGGCTGTTTATTCAATATTCTTTTAAGCAATTGACCCTGTGTTGTATCATCTAATACAGAGAGAACATTTGTACTTATTTTTCTTTCTTTTTATATAAAGCTTTCTTTTAAGACCTGTTGGAGTTTTTCTTTACTTCAGGGAAATTGAGTCTGTACTCACCAGGGAATTGGTGGGAGGAAGGAATCGGGGAGATCTGTGTGTTGGATTGCTAGCCTGATGTTGCATTCCCTCTGGGGGAATAGGAAAGTACTTTTTGTTTCCAGAATTGGGAACAGAGAGGGAGATTCACTCTGTTTGGATTCACAGAGCTGGTGTCTGTGTATCTCTCCAGGAGCACCTGGAGGGGGGGAAGGGAAAAAGGATTATTTCCCTTTGTTGTGAGACTCAAGGGATTTGGGTCTTGGGGTCCCCAGGGAAGGTTTTTCAGAGGGACCAGAGTGCCCCAAAACACTCTAATTTTTTGGGTGGTGGCAGCAGGTACCAGGTCCAAGCTGGTAACTAAGCTTGGAGGTTTTCATGCTAACCCCCATATTTTGGACGCTAAGGTCCAAATCTGGGACTAAGGTTATTACATGAGTGGCAGCTGGTGGGAGATAGACAGAACCCAGAAGCCAGTAGAAATATTATATTTTTCTTTTCTCTGCTAAGGGCTTTTTAGCAGAGAGAAGCAGTTGGTTTTAAAAGGGAACCAGAGAGAATTTTTTTTCTGCTCTCTCTCGCAGTTTGTGGCTTGCATGTTAAGGGTCTTTTGTCATGCAATAGCCCTCCCATTAGGAGGCAAGTACCGGCACTTATATGCATGCAAATAAAGTGGTTTTTCTGGTTTCCCTTCATTGAACATTAGCTAGAGAGAGAAAAGGAAAATTAGCTAAAGGCACTGTTGCTAGGCAGACTTCAGGAGGCAACAGAGAACCTGCAGTTCAGAAGATAAACACCGGAGGGCACCCCAACACAAGAAAACAGGAACCATGACTTCTAAGGCAAAAATTGATGCCGAAGCACAAATCAAAGAAGCTGAACACAGGCGACAACTGGAAATAAAACAAAAAGAGATGGAGATGAAAGAAAGAGAAGAACAGATCAAAGAGGCAGCACACAAAAGAAAACTAGAAGAAGAAGAGATGGCCTACCGAAGGAAACAAGCAGAAGATGAGTTGGCCCACAGAAGGAAGCAAGAAGAAGAGGAGGCGGCCCACCACCGAGAAATGGAAAAACAACAAAAAGAGAATGAAGAGAAGGAAAAACAGAGAAAACATGAACTGGAGTTGGCAAAAGCTGGGCTGCCTGTGCCAGCCAACCCTAACAACCCGGCACCAAATATTGCTCCACAGCACAGAAAATTTCCCACCTACAAGGCAGGTGATGACACCGAGGCCTTCTTGGAAAATTTTGAAAGAGCCTGTCTTGGGTACAGCATTCCCGAAGACCAGTACATGGTAGAATTGAGGTCACAGCTCAGTGGACCTTTAGCAGAGGTGGCAGCTGAAATGCCTAAGCACCAAATGAATGACTATAAACTTTTCCTAACCAAGGCCAGATACAGGATGGGGATAACCCCAGATCATGCCCGTCGGCGCTTCAGAACCCAAAAGTGGAAACCAGAGGTGTCATTTCCCAAACATGCCTACTACATTGCAAAAACTATGAGGCCTGGCTAACAGGAAACAACATTCAAACCTTGGAAGAACTGAACCTCCTCATACAAATGGAGCAGTTCTTGGATGGTGTTCCTGAAAACATCACACGGTACATACAAGCTGGAAACCCCAAGAATATCGCTGAGGCAGGGGAGATTGGAGCCAAATGGATGGAACTGGCAGAAAGCAAGAAAGCTACTGTCAAGGGGAACGATTACCCCAGGGGGCACACAGACCATAAACCCTACAACCGAGGACAGCCAAAGACCCCACATACCACCCAAGTAAAGCCACAGATACCCTACCCTTCAACCTCACCAGTCTCCAGTAACTCACCTCGGCCCAGTGATCCATCAGATGGAAGATGCTTTAAGTGTAATGAACTGGGACATATCAAGGCCAAGTGTCCCAAGAACACCATGCGAGTGCAATTCATTACACCACCATCACACCAAAGATCCCCAGGCCCGGATGCCTCTCAAATACCCTTGGAGCGAAGGGAAAATTTGAGAGTGGGCGGAAAGAAGGTTACTGCGTGGAGAGACACGGGGGCACAAGTGTCAGCTATCCACCAATCCTTCGTTGACCCCAAATTCATCAACCCAAAGGCCAAAGTTACAATTTACCCCTTCATGTCACAAGCCGTAGACTTGCCTACAGCTCAACTGCCTGTCCAGTACAAAGGCTGGTCAGGAATGTGGACTTTTGCAGTCTATGACAATTATCCTATCCCCATGCTACTGGGGGAAGACTTGGCCAACCAGGTGAGGCGGGCCAAGAGAGTGGGAATGGTTACACGTAGCCAAACCAGGCAAGCTTCCAGACCCATTCCTGTTCCTGAGCCGTCCACAGAGGCCCCGTCTGTGTTACCAGAGACCCAGACAGAGGTAGTGGACCCGGATTCCATGCCAACCACTGAAACAGCCACAGCACCTCCAGTCCCAGGCCCGGAACTGGAACAGCAACCAGCACCAGCAAGTGCAACCACATCTTCAAACTCAACGCCAGAGGGCGCCAGCGAGCCAGAACTGGCAGAAGCAAAAGACAGCCATACCCAAAAGGCTCAGCCAGAGCCTGAAATGCCCTCAGGTGCACCAGCGGAGAGCGGTTCACCAGCAACGGAAACAACCCCATCACCTACAGCGCTTCCAGAGGGACCAAGCCCAAGTCCACAGTCTGAGGAAGAACTGGTGACCCCAGCCTCAAGGGAACAGTTCCAGACTGAGCAGGAAGCAGATGACAGCCTTCAGAAAGCTTGGGCGGCGGCACGGAGCACCCCACCGCCTCTCAGCTCTTCTAATCGATCCCGGTTTGTTATAGACCAAGGACTTTTATACAAGGAAATTCTTTCTGGTGGACACCGGGAAGAATGGCAGCCGCAAAAACAGTTGGTGGTTCCAACTAAGTACCGGGGGAAGCTCTTAAGCTTAGCCCATGATCATCCCAGTGGCCATGCTGGGGTAAACAGAACCAAGGACCGGTTGGGGAAGTCCTTCCACTGGGAGGGGATGGGCAAGGACGTTGCCAAGTATGTCCGGTCTTGTGAGGTATGCCAAAGAGTGGAAAAGCCTCAAGACCAGGTCAAGGCCCCTCTCCAGCCACTCCCCATAATTGAGGTCCCATTTCAGCGAGTAGCTGTGGATATTCTGGGCCCTTTCCCAAAAAAGACGCCCAGAGGAAAGCAGTACGTACTGACTTTAGTGGACTTTGCTACCCGATGGCCAGAAGCAGTAGCTCTAGGCAACACCAGGGCTAACACTGTGTGCCTGGCCCTAACAGACATCTTTGCCAGGGTAGGTTGGCCCTCTGACATCCTTACAGATTCAGGGTCTAATTTCCTGGCAGGGACCATGGAAAAACTGTGGGAAACTCATGGGGTGAATCACTTGGTTGCCACCCCATACCACCATCAAACCAATGGCCTGGTGGAAAGGTTCAATGGAACTTTGGGGGCCATGATACGAAAATTCATCAACGAATTCTCCAATAATTGGGACCTAGTGTTGCAGCAGTTGCTGTTTGCCTACAGGGCTGTACCACATCCCAGTTTAGGGTTTTCACCATTTGAACTTGTGTATGGTCACGAGGTTAAGGGGCCATTACAGTTGGTGAAGCAGCAATGGGAGGGGTTTACGCCTTCTCCAGGAACTAACATGCTGGACTTTGTAAGCAACCTACAAAGCACCCTCCGACACTCTTTAGCCCTTGCTAAAGAGAACCTACAGGATGCTCAAGAAGAGCAAAAGGCCTGGTATGACAGACATGCCAGAGATCGGTCCTTCAAGGTAGGAGACCAGGTTATGGTCTTGAAGGCGCAACAGGCCCATAAGATGGAAGCCTCATGGGAAGGGCCATTCACGGTCCAAGAGCGCCTGGGAGCTGTAAACTACCTCATAGCATTTCCCAATTCCTCACTAAAGCCTAAAGTGTACCATGTTAATTCTCTCAAGCCTTTCTATTCCAGAGACTTACAGGTTTGTCAGTTTACAGTCCAGGGAGAGGATGCTGAGTGGCCTGACGGTGTCTACTACGACGGGAAAAAAGACGGTGGCGTGGAAGAGGTGAACCTCTCAACCACTCTGGAACGTCTGCAGCGGCAGCAAATCAAGGAGCTGTGCACTAGCTTCGCCCCATTGTTCTCAGCCACCCCAGGACGGACTGAACGGGCATACCACTCCATTGATACAGGTAATGCTCACCCAATCAGAACCCCACCCTACCGAGTGTCTCCTCATGCCCAAGCTGCTATAGAACGGGAGATCCAAAACATGCTACAGATGGGTATAATCCGCTCATCTACCAGTGCATGGGCATCTCCAGTGGTTCTGGTACCCAAACCAGATGGGGAAATACGCTTTTGCGTGGACTACCGTAAGCTAAATGCTGTAACTCGTCCGGACAACTATCCAATGCCACGTACCGATGAGCTATTGGAAAAGTTGGGACGTGCCCAGTTCATCTCTACAATAGACTTAACCAAGGGGTACTGGCAAGTACCTCTAGATGAACCTGCCAAGGAGAGGTCAGCATTCGTCACCCATGCGGGGGTGTATGAATTCAATGTCCTTCCTTTCGGCCTTCGAAATGCACCCGCCACCTTCCAGAGGCTGGTAGATGGTCTACTAGCTGGACTGGCAGAATTTGCAGTTGCCTACCTCGATGATGTGGCCATTTTTTCAGACTCCTGGCCCGAACACCTACTACACCTGGAAAAGGTCTTTGAGCGCATCAGGCAGGCAGGACTAACTGTTAAGGCCAAAAAGTGTCAAATAGGCCAAAACAGAGTGACTTACCTGGGGCACCAGGTGGGTCGAGGAACCATAAACCCCCTACAGGCCAAGGTGGATGCTATCCAAAAGTGGCCTGTCCCAAGGTCAAAAAAACAGGTCCAATCCTTCTTAGGCTTGGCCGGATACTACAGGCGATTTGTACCACACTACAGCCAAATCGCTGCCCCACTGACCGACCTGACCAAAAAGACCCAGCCAAATGCAGTTAAGTGGACTAATAAGTGTCAAAAGGCCTTTACCCAACTTAAGGCAACGCTCATGTCTGACCCTGTGCTCAGGGCCCCGGATTTTGACAAGCCATTCCTAGTAACCACAAATGCATCTGAGCGTGGTATAGGAGCAGTGCTCATGCAGGAAGCAACAAATCACAACTTCCATCCTGTCGTGTTTCTCAGCAAGAAACTGTCTGAGAGGGAAAGTCACTGGTCAGTCAGTAAAAAAAAATGCTATGCCATTGTGTACGCCCTGGAAAAGCTACGCCCATATGTTTGGGAACGGCGGTTCCAACTACAAACTGACCATGCTGCACTAAAGTGGCTTCATACTGCCAAGGGGAACAACAAAAAACTTCTTCGTTGGAGTTTAGCTCTCCAAAATTTTAATTTTAAAATTCAACACATCACAGGAGCTTCTAATAAAGTTGCTGATGCACTCTCCCGTGAAAGTTTCCCAAAATTCAGTAGTTAAAAAGTGTTCTTAAAATGTAAAAGTCTGTTAGTTATATACTTAGGAGTATATGTAAAGGTGTATGTGTTGTATTAATCTGTTTATTTTCAAGTTCTAGAAGGAAATCGCCGCCAGTGAGCTTCCCCACTGTCTGCAATTTGGGGGGCGTGTCATAAACAGATAGCTAAGGGTTAATGTCTCTTTCACCTGAAGCACCTGACCAGAGGACCAATCAGGAAACCGGATTTTTTCAACTTTGGGTGGAGGGATTTGAGTGTCTAAGGTCTTTGTTTTCTGGCTGCCTGCTTTCTCTGAGCTTTGGAGAAGTAGTTCTACTTTCTAGTCTTCTGTTTCTAAGTGTAAGGACAAAAAGATCAGATAGTAAGTTCTATGGTTTCTTTTCTTTGGTATTTGCATAAATATAAGTGCTGGAGTGCTTTGATTTGTATTCTTTTGGAATAAGGCTGTTTATTCAATATTCTTTTAAGCAATTGACCCTGTGTTGTATCATCTAATACAGAGAGAACATTTGTACTTATTTTTCTTTCTTTTTATATAAAGCTTTCTTTTAAGACCTGTTGGAGTTTTTCTTTACTTCAGGGAAATTGAGTCTGTACTCACCAGGGAATTGGTGGGAGGAAGGAATCGGGGAGATCTGTGTGTTGGATTGCTAGCCTGATGTTGCATTCCCTCTGGGGGAATAGGAAAGTACTTTTTGTTTCCAGAATTGGGAACAGAGAGGGAGATTCACTCTGTTTGGATTCACAGAGCTGGTGTCTGTGTATCTCTCCAGGAGCACCTGGAGGGGGGGAAGGGAAAAAGGATTATTTCCCTTTGTTGTGAGACTCAAGGGATTTGGGTCTTGGGGTCCCCAGGGAAGGTTTTTCAGAGGGACCAGAGTGCCCCAAAACACTCTAATTTTTTGGGTGGTGGCAGCAGGTACCAGGTCCAAGCTGGTAACTAAGCTTGGAGGTTTTCATGCTAACCCCCATATTTTGGACGCTAAGGTCCAAATCTGGGACTAAGGTTATTACAGCTGGCCAAGGGGTTTCAACCGTTCTTCTCTAATGTAGACCCCATATTAGTCACAGGGCCATCCTTAAGCATACACAGCATACATGCCTGCGTAGGGCACCCGAAAATTTGGGGCATCCTTGAGTCTTAGTGTCTACCCCCACACACACCTCTGCCAATCCCTGTTCTGACCCTTCCTGCAGGCTCCCACCACAGCTGGTGCTGCAGTCTGGTGAGTCTTCCTCTAGAGGGGCACCAATTTAATAGTTCTGCATAGGGCCCTATAAATCGTAAGGATTGCCCTGATCAGTCACCTGCACTTTTGTCATTCCCCAATTAGTCTATTGTAATGTCATGTACTTGGTCTTCCACAAAGATCTCCTCAAGTCTTCTGCGAATACAGAATCCAGTGGGTAGTCTTTGGGTCAAAGCTCTACTCTATTTTCTCTGCTTGTTTCTGGGCCCAGTTCCACGTGTTTTTAAACCTGAAATACACATGCAGAGCCAGAAGGTAAATGCCTCATCAGGTGATAAAGATGAGAGGGAAAAGATTGAAAATGTCCACATTAAATTCTCTAAGCTTAATTATTTCCCAGTACTGCTCTCTCCTTAAAGGGCTCGTATTTGAAAGAATCAACATTCCTGAAAGTTGCTCAGGAACACCTCTTGCTTGTAAAGGTTAGATCAGCCCATCAGAGATAGATAAACCCTTTGAAGAGTGAAGTCCAATCCAGCAAAGCAAAATATGTTTGTGCAAATTTTTTGTTAAAATATGCCAAACAATGAAATACCTCATAAAAAATCATGATCTCTATGATGGTACCATATTTTTTTCAAGATTTTACAGCCTGCAACGTAATTTTAGTCTGGGGCTAAAATGGCAGAAACAATATTCGGGGACATTATAGGTGTGGAATTAAGTTTCTTTCACTTAGAAACATCTTTAGTGCCAGGCTCTCCATTGAGGTGAACTGTAAATGTGAATGTTCTTGCCCTTGCTACTCTGAATTGCTCCCAGGGCCGGCTCTAGGCCCCAGCACACAAAGCGCATGCTTGGGGCGGCATGCCGCTGGGGGAGCTCTGCCGGTTGCCGGGAGGATGGCAGGTGGCTCCAGTGGACCTCCCGCAGGCATGCCTGCGGAGGGTCCGCTGGTCCCGTGGCTCCGGTGGAGCATCCGCAGGCACGCCTGTGGGAGGTCCACTGGAGCCGAGGGACCAGCGAGCGGCAGAGCGCCCCCCACGGCGTGCCAACGTGCTTGGGGCGGCGAAATGGCTAGAGCCAGCCCTCATTGGACCCTTTTTATATTAACAATTATCAGCTGCTCTGGGTGCAAAACTTGTGGGTGCTTCTGAAACCTCTTCATACCATTTCTTCAGCAAGAGAGACTGAACCACATCCCCCTCTCTACATGCTATACTATCTCGGGCTTTTAGGACGGGGGTCTCTTTAAGCTTTGCAGTAAAATTAGTGGTTAAGAAAGTGAGGGTTTAATATCTCTGACTTGAACCAGGAATGTGCAGGCTGTGTATTGTGGAAGTTTCTTCAAACAGCTTTGTCAATGCACTCAATCCTTTCGCCTGCTAATTCTCAGTTGTGGCTTCTCTTTAGCAGGTATTCAAATCTCTTGTGTAATTTGATTGTAAATTCTTCAGAGCTGGGACAATTTTTTGTTATGGGTTTGTATAGCACAGTGGGGCAATATGTTGCCTATTGGTCTGAGCATATGGTCAGTATTTGAGACCTTGTTGAGTCCCCTCGCACCCCATTAAGAGAAGAAATAGCCAATACAAGTAAGGCATTTCTTTGGTGCAATCCAGTTTATTTACAAAGAATGTACACCGTTTCTGCACAAGAGGAAAACAGGAAGAACAAAAAACAGGAGGCCGTTTTTGTCCAAAAATCCAAGTTGGCTTTTCATCCAGTCCTGTGCCCAGAAGAAGAAGAAGGTCACTTTCTTGGCTTTGTCCCAGGGCCAAGCTCACAGTAGGAGAAGAGAAGGTGATGATGCTTCCTCTCAACAGAATCTGCCAGTGTTGGTCCATATGGTCCCTCCATCACATAGAATCAGAGCACATCACAATCACTGATGCAGTGTTTCACAAATATGGAGCATGCTCTTGAAGGACTAGCTAGTGGGTATGGACAGATTTCTGGATTGTTCTCCAAAGTCTTGCCTTTCATTTAAAAAAAAAAATCCAAACAGATTTACTGCAGAAGAATTCATGTAGAAAGTTCTCTTGTAATCCAGAACGCAAAGTTAAGAGCTACCCAGCTATGGAGTATGTGAATGTCAGCTTCACAGCTTTCGTTTTCCTTGCTTGTTCATCTCTCCTCCTTCCATCTGCATTTGTGTATAAGCAAAATTACACAGCAAGTGAAGAGCCAAGTTGTTTTGTTGGATTTGATCTGGGACAATTAACAGGTCTAATTACATTTAGTATGTTCAATGATTATCAAAGGTGCTTGATGCAGAGGTGTGTGTGTGTGTGTGCGCGCGAGCACGCACAGAATATTGTGTCTCTGTGTGCTCACGCATCTATGTCCAGGGGCAAGGTAGAGGTAAGAGAAGATAGTGATGCCCTCCCTGGCATTGATATCTCCTATGTGGAAGTGGTGAGTTGCTGCAGTTACTGTGATGATAGGTGCCAATGTAAGAGTATTGGTGGAGCAGCTGTTTCCACAAATGGGGAGCTTGTGGAATGCACGGTGGTTACAAGCTCTGTATCTGCTGGTGTGTTGGCTCTCTTCTCTTGCCTTCTCCCCTCCCCTCTGATCAATGTGTGCATGACTCCTCCCATAATCAACTTAAACACACGCACACACAAATGGTTTAGAAACACCTTCCTAAATTTTTAAGCATGCACAAGAATACCTTTGATAAATCAAATGCATCCATGTGAAGCACTTGTTAATACTGTATTGTGGTTGTGTTTGTAACCTGCCTGATAGATGATCACCATAAGGGATTCCAGATTGGCAAATATTAGAATTTCGCTGAAAAGGAAAACATACCATATTTGCGTTGTTGTTAGCTATGTTCACTTGCATTCAAATTAAGCTATATAATACAATGACCAAATGAAATAAGCTTGGGTCAGTCACACAACTCCAGTATGTGTTTGAGCTGAAGTACTGCACTTCATCCACAGTGTAATTCCATTTGTGCTATTACATGATTAAATTGAGACTTGAATCATGCGTTTTAAAAGATTATGTGACTATATGCAGCTTGAACAGGGGCCAACTTTTGAAATAGTGCTCTTTTCATGATGATTTCTATTAGGTTTGTTAAGGTTTTTTTTTAAAAAAAAAAATCAGAGCTGAACATTGCCAGCAGTTAATGAATTAATATGATCTAAACCGAGAGTACTTCTCTACACAGTTCAAAATCAGCTCGGGAATGAAAAAACCTGTGAAGCCCAAAATGTGCAAAGCATGAAATAACAATGTCTTCCCCCCACATACTCTCTCACTCATATGGGAATGTAAACTAAAACTCCAGCATATGCTTTATCAAATCACACTCTTAATTAGATTTTACCAGAATGCTTTATAATCAATGTTTTGTTGAATAATTTAATTAGGAAATACCACACCTGACTTTCAGAATGAGTCCAAGTAGGCCACATGCAGTAATCGTACTGTATGAGCAACTGTCTTTTATATATATGCCTGATGAGAAGCAAACTTAGAGGAAAACTCCCTTTTCTCCCCTTGGAAACATTTTATCAGTTGCATTTCTTGAAGTGGCCTGGCAAGTAAACTTAACAGGGGAAGCTGGTGACATCTGAAGCTGGGAGGCAACCTAAGATGTGCTCAGAGCCAAGTCATGGCAACAGGTAAAAATTAGACTGTTTCTGAGCAAGAACAGAACAACAGAGTCTATTTGCATGATGGCAGCAATTTGTTGAATTAAGGTGAGATTTCAGCTGTCCTGGGTTGAAATCACATAAGAGCTGTTCATGAACTTTCAGCATTATGCCTGAACTCTAGCTCTTACCAAACCTAGAAGTTGAACTCACAACCTGAACCACAGTTGAAGCCTAATCTGAATCCAAACACTGCTTCCACAACCCTTTTCCAAAATAATGTTAATTTTGTTATTGTACGTAGGATTTTTGAGAAAAAATTCAGTGAAGTGTCAGTGCAGAAAGCACAGCACCAGTATCATGTGTTTATAATAACCTATGTTGCTAACTAGATGGGCTTAGCAGATAGTGATTCTGTCTACTGGGTGCTAATGATTCACTTTTAATGCTCATTATATGTTTATGCAAAATAGATCAGCACTTTTTTCAACATATGTATGGCTTCATATTGAGTTAGAATAATCGTGTGTGGAGTTCACATGGGACTGGCATGTGTCCGATATGATGGAGCACAGTCTTCTGGCCAATCAAACATGAAAGTGACATTACTATGGCTCTTTGGACTTCCAAGGTTGGAAAAGGTGATCGAGGTTGCTGATCAGTTTAACAACCCGATGGCAGATGAGTGATAATGGTGGACATTATAGTTCTTCTGGAAACTTCACCCTTGGTAATAACATCACCTTATCCTGACTTAGTTCAGCTTTAACAGCTGCTCCTCACCCAGATGCTAATTTTTGCATTGAGAAGATTGGAGAAGGTGGTACTTTCCTCCTTTGTATTTTATAGTCGTCTTGCTTCCAGATTTTTTTTATATTCATCCTACAAAACCACAAGGAATTTAATTACAGTCAAGACTTTCTTTATTGACAGTTAAGTCTCTCATTGGTTATCCTGTTGACCTGATGTATTGAGTATCAGAGGGGTAGCCATGTTAGTCTGGATCTGTAAAAGCAGCAAAGAGTCCTGTGGCACCTTATAGACTAACAGATGTATTGGAGCATGAGCTTTCGTGGGTGAATACCCACATCGTCGGATACATGCATCTGACGAAGTGGGTATTAACCCACGAAAGATCATGCTTCAATACGTCTGTTAGTCTATAAGGTGCCACAGGACTCTTTGCTGATGTATTGAGTTTTTTTACTTCACTGTTGTGCAGAATGTTGTGTTGCCACCTTCCACACCAGTGATGGCTGCATTTAAGTGAGGGTGTGTGTATATATAATTTAAATGTTTTTATATTTCTTGGAATGAAAGGCACCACATAAATGTTATTTTTTACCTTATAATATCGAGACACAGGATTGTTATACCCATAACTGTTCAGTAGCGAAGTGGAGGAGGGGGGAAGGAGAGGATCTTTACCTCTTTCCCCCTCATTCTCACAAACCCTAGACTTGAATGTTCTCCTGCCTGATTTTGGAAAAGCTTAATTCAGTGTTTTGTTTACTTTAATGGAGCTTGATTTAAGGACTGTTATGTGATAGTTTAATTGGTTTGTTGTCTGTCTTAGTTACCTATATATGACTCCTATTACCAAAGTATCAGAGCCTCTCATATTCTTTTATATTAATCTCACAACACTCCTGTGAGGTGCACAGTTACAGATGGGTAAGAGAGGTATGGAGAGACTAGGATACTTGTCCAAGATCACACAGGAAGTTTGTAGCAGAGGGGGAATTGAACTATAGTCTCCTGTGTCCCAAGTCAGCACTCTAACTCCTGGACCTTCCTTCTGGGGTGCAATACCTCATCTGTTAATATCTTGACATGATGCTCTGATTCTTCTTTAATTCTGTGCTAAGGAGATAAGTGAGTTACAATTTGGTGTCCAGAGTGTTCACTTTTCTGTAGTGGGCTAAGTATGGGGACATGTTGTGTCTTATTCTCAGAAGCTTCTGGTGGTATAGGGAAGGTTTTGCACTAGTGGCACATGGCTGCTCCCACAAGTGTCTGTGAATTCTTACTTTTAATAGTCCCATTGGTGAACTTGTTTGTTTATAGACTGGCAAATAGTCTCTGGAAAAACTGCAGTCTTCCAGTAAATGTGAACAGTAGAATATGGTTTTAGACTTAATTCTTCTCAAGAAGCAGCTGAAGAACATAGTAGACGGGTATCTAACTCTCATCCACAGGATTACTATTTTGCTATATTTTGGCTAATATACATTTTGCATTATTATTATTAGTGTTAATTTTATTTCAAAAATCTCTTACCCTTGCTTTGCTAAAGTTTGTATATGAAATAGAGAGTAAAGAAATATTTTTCCATTAATTTTGCGTAAATGTATAATGACCATTACAAATTAATCATTAGCACCTGACCTGGTAAACGGATTCAATGGGATTTCTCAGACTGTAAGTGTGCATCAGGATAGATGCTGTTGCAGGATTGGGGTCTTCCAGTTCCCACTGAAGCTCGTGTGAGTTTTTCCATTTGCTTAAATGGGAACTGGATCAGGTCCTTTGATATTACCTCATCGGATTTTGAGTGACATATTCCAAAGGATTTAAATGATTATCTACTGTTGCATGTAGCTGGAGACTCTCTAATATATGATTTTCTAAATGATGATCCAATCTTTGTGATACTGAATGAATGATATATGCATTACTAAAGCATAATGGTATGTGCAATAAATGGGATGGCATTGAAACCTGAAGTACATATAATGTAAAAAAATTATATAAATTATATATATATAAAATTATCCCATTCGAGAAAAATAAGAATAGTCCTTTGTTGTGTTGGAATGAGTACTAACTTACTCTCCCACCTATCTGAAGGCAAAATTTCCTACTAGATACAGAAATAGAGATGTCCAGTAAACCATTTTACTGTTCTTTTCAATGCAGTATTTCAAACTGGAATCACTTATTAATGATCATACTTCCCTAATACTGAAGTCTCAGCGTTCTCTGACCTTGGGCTCCCACTGCTGTTTTAGATGAGGAGATAGCACAGACTGAGTTCAATACTTGCAAGTTTTGCTGCTGTCTGTCAGGATATTGCACAAATCCTCCCACCTTTCAGAGAGTGTGCCATTTTGTCCTGAAATCCATTTGCATCAAACAGTTCAAGTTCAGTTTCTTGGTGTTTTCAGATTTAGAAAACCCATGTTGACTTTGAGCTGTTTTTCCCACTCTCCGGTGGAACTGCCTGGTCAAAAAGACAAATAGCTTTAGCCTTCAATGATTTTCAAAGTTGACTGAATAGAGCTACAGAGCCCCATACCATCCTGATTCCATTGGTTGGTCCCTCCATGTTTGTTTTTTAAGCAAATCTGGGAAATCATAAGCCACAGTCAAGTGATGCATTTGGGGCATTTTTATCAATGTCTCTCAACGTTGTTGCATATATAGTATCATTAAAAGACCTTTTAAACTGAAATAGCTGAATAATAGTCTAGATTTAAAAAAAAAGTTTCATGGCAGTACTTTTAATGTTTTTGTGTGTGTTTAACATGATGCAAAGACCATTTTTTCCCACCTGATCTGTTAGACTAGTTAGATTTCAGAGGTTTATCTAGTCATTATTGGTCCTTAAATACAGTCATCATCATAAACGCCCCACTGTTTCCATTTACTCTGCAGAGGTCAAAAGATGAGGTTGGTTTATGAGCTTATTCTGCCATGTATCACTATAGGCAGTACAATAGAACAGCAGGATGGATAGGCAGTACTCACCTCTCCATTTATTACTCTTGTCAACTTGGAAAGGATTTTTTACCTTGTGAAAGCCCCATCAGCAATGAATCAGTGAAGTGAAGACGACAGTTGATTTGTGAATTCAGATTATATAAAGTGACTAGGCTTCAGTGGACTGTGTAGATAAAGCAACTGTCATGATAAGATGGCATGTGCAATTCCACCAAACCAAATATATTGCACATTTGAGGAAATCACCTTATTTTAAAATGCCATAAATTTGAAATTGAGTATTACTTATACCCTTGAATTTTGATTTATAGTTTGAATATTTTAATGTGATGCTAAGTAGTGTAAATTCACAGTTGTGTTTATGCATTCATATATTAAGGGTCATTTTGACTTTTCTTCTGAATGTGTAATCAATTCCTGATATTTTTTTACAAGCCAAAAATTTCACTTTATTATATATTTATACTGAATATGTATCATTGCAAAGATCACCCTGTGATGGTCAAGATGTCAGAGACAACGATTACGAAGAAAGAAGGCAGGGCACATCTTTAAGTGCACAATCATATGCATAAATAGCATCTGATGCAGTAAATGCAGTCTCTGTTGTCAGTAAAAATTACCATGCATTATTAAGTGTCTAATAGAAGCGTGTAAATCTGTAACTTCATAGAAGCTCTTTCTCATGGAGAGAATTTGAACCCTCACATAAGAGCATCTATCTGTACCCTTCTTTTAAGGCCTTTCACATTATTGACCCCTTTAACCAATGCTTAGATTTGGGATTTCCTAAAAGCACCCAAATGCTACGAGCATGTCACGTTAAATAGAATTTTAGATTCTGCTCTACCTGATGAGACTAATGGTCCAGTAACCTGTCACAAACATTGGTCAGTACCAGATACTCAGGGAAAAGTACAAAAAAAAAGAAAAAATCCTGTAATGGAAAAACCTGGCAAATGGAGAATTTTCTCCCTGAAGTGTCATGTTCTGTCAGGGGTTGTGTTGTACCATATCAGTGCAGGGGTTGTGTCATACCTGCCCTGTAGCCCTGGGTGCCTTCAAGTTCTCTCCTGCTTTAGCTCCCTTGTTGGGACACTCCCAGCCAGCATAAGAGCATACAGTGAGTGTCTTCTAACATAAACCTTAAGTTATAAAGTTATAAAGTATCAATTAACAATAAATCAATAAATCATTTCTCACATAAACCATGTTTAATATAAACCTTTTTTTTTTAATAACCCTACATCATGTCTCATCTAGACATGATAAATTGATCCCTGAAAGCTCTGCCGTCAACTCCGGAACTCCACCAGTGTGAGAGGAGAAAAACAGAGTCGACGGAGGAGCCACGGCTGTTGATCCTGCTCCTTCGGACAGGAGGTAAATTGATCTAAGATATGTCGACTGCAGCTACACTATTCTCGTAGCTGAAGTTGCGTATCTTAGATCTATTTCCCCCCCACCCCAAGAGTAGACCAGGCCATGGTTACAGTAACATCTTTAATGTGTTTCATTATTATTTTTTTCCTACTTTAAAGTCATGAAGCAAGGAACATTCATGGGGTCTAAACTCTGTCTTAAGAAAGGCCCTTGTTCCTTTGACAGCACATAAAGTCACTTTAGAGATACACCTCCCCTTGTAGCCCATCACTAAGGAGTTAAGCAAGGAGTTTCTGCCTTAGCTCTGCTTATTTTTTTAATTATTGAATTTTAGGTTTAAATCTGAACTATCGAAATGAGTGTACTTCAGCATATTGTTGATTTGCATATGCATTCACAAGTTAATTATCAAATATGTGGGTTTCTCTGAACCTCCTTTGCCCAGAAAATGACATCTTGGCCCAGATCCTCAAAGGTATTTAGGCTCCTAGTTTTCATCTGGGCCCTTGTGCAATTAGGCTTCCTTGTGCAGTCAGGCTTTCCTGTGAGATTCCCATTATTGTCTTGTTATAATCTATGAGGTAAAGATGCACACACATGATTTGAAAAGCAGGAATTATTTACTGGAGAACTTCACAAAATTGGCCCCACTATGTGGGCTGTTGTATATTTGATAGGACTGTGCATGAAGCCAAATCCCAGGGTATACGATTTGGGGTCATAGCTAATTTGTGGAGTTCAGGACATTTTTTTTCTCAGAGAACTTCCTGAAAGCTATTTCTGAAATAAATTATTTCTGAGGGTCCACAAATATGTCTAAGCCCAGTGTTTCCCAAATTGTGGTCTGCGGAGCATTTGCTGGCAGTCTGCGGAAAGCTGGCTTGTGAGATGTGGTGCTGACTTTCTTCCTCTTTTATTGATTTATTTATTTTAAACTGCTTCTATAGGTGTCCAGACGGCAATAGAAAACCTGGGGCAAAATCAAGTCAGTGGGAATTTTGCCATTGGCTCCAGTTAAGTTGGTGGGAATTTTGCCATTGGCTCCAGCTGGACCAGGATTTCACCTCTGGAGTCCTATAAAAGCAGCTAGAAAAAGAAGCCAGCCTTAATATGTCAAGCCAGGCTTTCAGCCTCTAATAGGGACCTTTGCTATATAAGAAGAGAGGAAACAGGGACTGGGACTGCCAATCACCTGCAGAAGAGGAATGTCCTGGGGAGAAAAGAGCAAGGCTGACAGGCAATATGTCCAGAGGAACAGGGGAGAAAATGACTGTGTGGCTGGGCAGAGTGTCTAGGAAGCAGAGTAAAAGGAGAGAACCAAACTGCAGGGAAGTAAGGTAATAAAGAAAAGCATAATTGGGGGGAGCAACATAATTAGTGATACAGAGCAACAGCAGACAGTATGAAAACACATTGAAGTGAACAACTGAAAACACATAAATGTATTATCGTTTCCCTGTTAGTAATTGCAAGAAGGGTGTTATATTATCATGAATGGAAGGGGAAAATTCATCCATTTAATCACAGGGGGGAGGGATAGCTCAGTGGTTTGAGCATTGGCCTGCTAAAATCAGGGTTGTGAGTTCAATCCTTGAGGGATCCTTTAGGGATCTGGGACAAAAATCTGTCTGGGGATTGGTCCTGCTTTGAGCAGGGGGTTGGACTAGATGACCTCCTGAGGTCCCTTCCAACCCTGATATTCTATGACTGTAAGGGAACATGTCTAGGAGATAAGCTCTGTTTTAAGATGTGGACTATGCTATGGAAATGCACAAGATCTCCTGTCCTATCCTATGGGTCATTCTACTGAGCTCACCTGCCAGTGATTTCCACTTAGTAGAGCACCAGTCACTATGCTCCTGTTTCTTAAAATACCTGGTTGGGTTTCAGTCACTGGATCCCACCACTCAACAACAATGGGGACAGAGAAATGACAGGAGAAATATCCTCCTATTTGATCTTTTCGCCCTCTGCTTGGAGTTATTAATAAAAGACTGTAGCTCTATTGGCCACTCTTCCTTCTCTCCTACACCAGTCCCAACGCCACCTACTGTCCGCAATGGGAAAAGAGGGAGAGAATGGCCCTGTGCCCACACTTCACACTGTGGGGAAAAAGAAGACAAATGGTTTGCTTTTACTGCTGTCATGATTTGTCACTTATGTGATATGTTTTCTCCATAGATCTCAAGCACTTTACAAAAGTAAATATCATTCTCTCCTTGTCACTGGCAAAGCTGGAAATAAACCCAGGCCTCTAGAGTGCCAATTCCATACCCTATCCACTGAACTATGTTGTCCTGCTGAGATCAGGCACTTTTGCTGGAAGGAAAGTATCCAGCATAAGTTAGGTGTCCTTAAGAACCCTGATGTTGAATCCCCAATGAGCTTTGCTAAATATGACAAATTGTGACACAAAATTAATCTGGATTCTAGATCCTTTAGGATCAGTGTGTACGTCTAGTACTTTAAACACTTGTTCAAAACACTTTTTTAAATGCAGTAAGCCTTACTGGCTCCTTGAGAGAATGTTTTATCATTTTCTAGCAATACAAATGATAAAGTGCCAGGTTAATATAGGTCTACACGTGAAACTGCTGTGGGAAAGGTTACTGTGTCTGTACAGCATTTAGTTTAAAAAGTGTAACTATGCTTTCTAGCCTGGATGCTATGTTGTTTGCATTCCTATTCGTATTATATGGTTTTAGTTTGAAATATAACTGTGGACTGTCCATCCACAAAGCAGACTAGACGTTTTTTGTTTATAAATACTTAGGCAATCTTCCTCCTCCTTTTCCTGCTGCTATCATTTCAGCAAATCCTTTTGCAAATATATTTGTTTCTGAAAACAGAAGTTTTTTGTTTTTAACCAAGTCTCACAGTGGAGTTAATTATACAGCTGAAAATACAGCTTTGTGCTGGAGAGCAGAGACACCAGGCTTATCTATAGTAGTGTGGATGCTGCCACTATAACATAGGTAAATGAGGAAACACTTGTGATTCTCTTTGTAGGCTGGCAGCTTTGAAAACTGGCTTTCATGTGAATATCAGAAACTTTATTGCCTTGACTTGGGTGACCTCATCTACTAGAATGAAGTCATTCATCGAGCCAAGGAAGACAAACCTTCGTTCCAGAGAATTAATCAAGTCCATCAAGTGCTCTGCTTACATCCTTATCTCCAACCAGTGAGAGCGCAAGCAGTTATAAACTTGACAGCCACCAGATAGCCTCCTGTTCCTCATGTTATGCTAACATCAAAAAGGAGCAAAGAGGCTTCCAAAAGCTCAAACTTGCTACTGGATAAGCACAGCTTGACATAATTTCTGACTTGGGGATTACATTGTTTCAAATCAAGGTATTTCTTAGAGAACAAAAACATGGCATTCCAGTGAACTTTAGCTTCTTTTTTAAAAAGACTATTAACTCTGCCAGATAGGAATGCTGAGCACATAATTGTTCACCCTGCCTTTTCAGCCCAAGCTATCCCAGAACCCATAAACATTCCAATTAGGCAGCCAATTAAAATGAGAAAGAACCCTCCTGAATTATACAGCAGTTGGAGGCTGTTCTGCCTTTTTAGTTGTCAGCCAGTGAAAGGTTTTTATTGCATTTGAACTGAAGGAAGTGAAAGAATGAAGTGAAACAGTGATGTTTGAAAGGCCCATGTGAAGGGGCAGAGCAGTGATAATAGTTCTCAGCACTAGTGACAGGGAGCCATTAGTAAGCTATGAAAAGCTTTGTTATGCTAAGAGGCGGACATTAAAAAGGTAGAAGAAACCATTTACTTATTTTAAAAACAATAATACCTTAATTTTATTTGATTGTTGCTTTGGCAAGTGATGGGGGAGATGCATGATGCACAGGGGAATTCTGAAGGGATTGTGTACTGCAGGAGCTGAACGCCTCCTTTTTTTCCAATAGACAAACATTTTGTAGGGTTGTTTCCCTACTGTTCTCTGGGCCGTACTCTCTCCAAAGGGTGTCAGATGTTTCATCTCTTCTGAATAATTACTTTCTGTTAAAGCTACACACATTAAGATTTTAGATGCTGATTCTATGGCTATTGGCAAAGCTAAAGAGGGCAAGGTGAAAAGTTAAATGGAAAAGGATCTGCAGTATGAAAAAGAATTACAGCATAAAGCTTTCTCTTTGTTTTCCTCCACTGGGATGAGAAGGGTCCTACCATGTCCTTTTAGATACGACAAGAGTCCCCCTGGTTGTTCTACATTATGCTTTGGAAGCTCCATGACATGGCCATCGTACTGCTAACAAGCTAGGGATGAATAGGAGCTGCTCAATGTCACTCTTCAGGCAAGTTGGGGAGATGGCCATTATGGCTTGTGTAGATCATGTCTCCTTATGAAATATTTGCCTCACTTTAGCTCCATTCTTCACATACCTGCTTTTCCTCTGTTTTACTGACGTTGCTAATGATTTATACACACAAAGCTGAAATTACCAGAAATGTTGTTTATGACAAAGAAATGGACCCTGGCTGTTTGTTTGCTGCTGCTGCTGCTGTTGTTTGAGCAGGCTGAGATGTATAGTCACCAGTGAGCAAGACAAGGCACAGTCCCAACACCTACCTCCTTTTCAGGCAGACTGAGTGCTTTCAGACAAAGCACCCTAAACCCCCAGTATGCTCCAGCATCAAGAGTTTAGCCTGGTTCTTGCAGCATGCTACCCACCAGAACTCTGGGCAGGATCCAGCCGTCCCCGATTCTCACCTTCTTACCCACTTCTAATTTATTAGATTTCCTCCCTTAGTTCAGATGATTGGCTTCTGACACTCCTCACCATCTCAAGCTTTCTGCAATTACACACCAAATAGACAGATGAACATCTATCTATCTATAGAAAAGAAGGACTAGAGGGGAACTGTGGAAATGCCATAGACAGACAGACAGATCCCTCAGCCTGTCTCATGTATCTGAGCTATGTTCTTTGTCTGATTTAGGCTTTGTCTACACTACAGACTTTTGTCGATGCAAGTTAAGCCAACAATCAAAAACCAATATAATTGCATCATTTGTGCATGTTCACGCTACGCTCCTTTTGTCGGCAGTGCGCATCCACGCTTGGTGCTCTAGCATTGACAGTGAAAGCAGTGCACTATGGGTAGGGATCCCACTGTGCTACTCATCACTTTCTGAAGCTAAGAGTTGTGGGAAGGCGAAGTGGATCACAGTGGATCATGAGTGCGGGCTCAATGTCTCATGATGCAATTCTTTCCGTCCCAGCATTCCATGGGCTTCCGACTGCATTTCACAGCATTTTTTAGTGGCCCCTGTTTAATGTGCACCTGCCATCTCTGTCTGAAAGGATGGATCCTGCACTGCTCTCTACTGTTGTGGTCACTATCATGAATACATTGTGGATGGTTATGCAATATATCATGAGCTCCCAATCTGAACAGGAATCAGAGGTGCCTGACCTGCTGTGTGCCATGAAAAGAAGCAACACCAGGTTACTTTTGTCATTCATGGAGCAGCTGCACAATGGAAGACCATTGCTTTTGAGCTTGGGAAACAAGCACTGAATTGAGGGATCATGTTGTTATGCAGGTCTGGCATGACGATCAATTTTGGAGGGAGGAAGCCACCTTCCTGGAACAGTGTGCAATTCTCGCCCCAGCACTGTGGTGCAAGGACACCAGAATGAGAGCTGCCCTCTCTGTGAAGAAGAATGTGACGATCGCAGTGTGGAAACTGGTGACTCCAGACTGCTACCACTTGTATTTCACTGACATCAGCGCTGGGAGGTCCATGAACATGCATGACACATGCATCTTCAGGAACGCTGGACTATACAGAAGCTCCTAGCAGGAAGTTTCTTTCCAGAGCAGAAGATTCTAGTGTGGGATGTTGAAATGCCTATAGTGACCCAGCCTACTCCTTACTCCTTTCGCTTATGAAGCCTTATATGGGAAATCTAGACAGCAGCAAGGAGCACTTTAACAATAGGGAAGGATGACCATGGCATGTTCCTTTGGCAGATTAAAAGCACACTGGCACTGCCTTTATGGCAGGTAAAACCTAAATGAAGAAAATGTTCCCATGGTCATAGCAGCCTGCTTCATGCTCCATAATATTTGTGAGGCCAAGGGTAAAAGTTTCCCCAGGGTGGAGCATGGAGGCAAATTGCCTGGATGCCGAATTTGAGCAGCCAGATACCAGGCTATTAGAGGGCCCAAGGTGGGCTGTTTGAATCAGGAAGGCTTTGAGGTAACATTTTGATCATGAGCACCAGTAATGGTTTTCTATATAGCACTCTGCCATGCTTTAACTTGCCACCTTGCATGAAAATTGTGATGGTTCCTGACTGGGATTTATAGTCAGCAAATTATCAAACTGCCACTATGTATTAGTACCAGCAGCAGCCGCCATGTGTAGGAAATAAATAAAAACTGGTTATCTTTTAGACAGTTTGTTTTTATTAAATATCAATTAAAAACAACACACAAAAGGCTTGGTAGGAAGAGAGATAACTGTGCAGGGTAGCGTAGACTCTCATACCTGTGTGTAAGTCCAGCTATCATTTTGGAAGCTGTCTGAAATGATGGAGTGAACAGGGTACCAAGATCTTCTGGGAAGTTGCAAGGAATGTGTGGGAGGAGTTTGGAGAGGGCATGGGAAGCAGTACTGTATTGGCTGCAGAGGGGAGCAAGCATGCATGTGTTCTGCCTGGAGTGTGATTAGAGACTTCAACATCTGTTTGCTCCTCCATCACTTTTATCATCTGCTTCCCTTTACAATGTGCTCCTCACTCTCCTTTCTGTCCTGCCTTTCTATTTGAAAAAATTTCTTCAGGGTCTCTCTCCACTCCTTGAATTCTCTTTTTTTTTTGGCCTCTGAGGATTGGAGCACCTCTCAGAACATGTCCTCCTTGCTCTGCCTTGGTTCCTTCCTTACCTGTTGTAGGTGCTTTGCTAGCATGTAGGGGGCTCCCCTGAAGGCAACATCTGCAGAAGCATAAGAAACAATACACAGAAGCATGATTGTCAGTTCATGCAGACTATTGAATCATTATAGTAAAATGCACCTCTTTAACAGGCCAATCACTTTCTTACTGTCCCTTGGCAAGCACACATCTCGACAAACACCCTAAACGTGGTGAGTTTGGCCTGGGTGGGGGTTGGGTGTTCAAGTTGGGGCAAAGGGTCTAGGTGGTTTTTTAAGGGGATCAGTGTAGGCAACTAGGGACAATATTGTAGATTCTGCCACCATTTTCCAGATGGGAGTCATTGAAGCCAACATGTCACTTTTGAGGGTATGCAAGAATGCAAGGGTGCATCTCCTGCACACGTCCAACTTCAGACCCAGTCCCTCTGCTGCTAGTCTGTGTGCCACTTTGGTCTCTGCACAAGTGATTGCCAAGTGGCTGGAAAAGTTCACTACCATGGGGGAAGGAACAAAGCAGCTCTGCCAAGGTTTATTAGAGATCTCTCTGGAGGATTCCCATGAATTTTCAGTGTTCATTAATACACTGTTCGGCCGCACTGTTTAGCTGCACAGGGAAATGTGGAGCACACTCAAACACAGCTAGTCTTGTATGTTTCTAGCCCTTCACTCATTTCTAGAATATACAGAGCAAAGGACAGCTCTACTCATAACCGAGCAGCGTCAACTCAAAAGATCTCTTACCAGGGCTCTCTTCTCATGCATCATGTGCACCAAAGACGGACTGCTAGGACTGGCTGGACCTTTCTGGAGTAGGAAAGAGGTCCTGACTTGCCGTGCCACCAGACAACCCTGCCATATGCTCCACATTGTCCTCCAACTCAACCTCCTCATCCACGACTTCATCCTTGGGGCTAGGTCCACTGTCTGCTGCCTCCAGCCTCACCAAAATATCCACAGGGCTCTTGGTGGTGGAGGTGGGGTCATCGCCAAGGATGGTGTCCAGCTCTTTATAGGAACGGCAGGTCTTCAGCACAGAACCAAAGTGATGGTTTGCCTCTCTTGCCTTCTGATATGCCTGCCTCAGCTCCTTGATCTTCACATGGTATTCCTGTGTGTCCTGTTTGTAGCTCTTATCCATCAAGACTCGAGAAATCTGCCTGTAGGCATCAAAGTTCCAACAGCTGGAGCAGAGTTGGGTCTGCACAGCCTTCTCTCCCCACAGTGCCAGCAGATCCAATAACTCAGGTGTGCTCCAAGTGGGAGAGCATTTGCTGCATGGAACTGCCATGGTCAGCTGGGAAGATGTGATGTGAACTCTACACCGAGCAAACAGGAAGTGGAATTTCAAAAATTCTGGGCCTTTGCAGGGGGAGGAGCAGATGCCTGGGTGCAGGGCAGTGGAGTTCAAGCTATAGACCACAGTGGGACACCACCTGGAGGCCATTTGCAGTGATATAACCAAGCACAGTATCTACACCAATACTTTGTCAATATAATTTTGCCACAAAAAGCTCTACATTTCTCACTAAGGTGGTTCTATTTTGTTGGCAAAGCAGCAGGGTTTTGTCAGCAGAAGTAACAGTGTGGTGTGTAATGTTTTGTTGACGAACCCTGACTTTTGTCGACAAAACTGTGTAGCGTCTGTAAAATCCTTGATGCAGGAACTATGACTTCCTCTATCTTGTAGGGAGCTGAGCGTGCCTGAGGGTGCTTAATTAATGATAATAGGAATGCCTAGATATGCTTTTCTGGTGGCAGTATTTAATGTAAAAGCAGCAAATTGTCCTGTGGCACCTTATAGACTAATAGACAAAGCTCATTCTCCAATACGTTTGTTGGTCTTTAAGGTGCCACAGGACTCTCTGCTGCTTTTACAGATCCAGACTAGCACGGCTACCCCTCTGAGTATTTGTGTGGCCCTGAGGAGAGGAATGTATGATATGATGGATTTTCCCCCATGTTTCTTTGTGTTCCTCTGGCTTTGCCTTCTCTTTTTTTGGAATTGATTCCTCTCTTAATCTTCCACTCTTTTTCTCTGAGTATATTTTCTTCTTACCCACAATGTTTTCTGCCTCCTGTCCTGTTGTCCCCCAGTATTATAGTCCTTCACCGGCCTTGTTCCATGTTGCCTCTCACCTCCTGTATCTATCTTCTGTTTCCCTAACAACGTTTCTCCTGTATTTTCTGTTTCCTCCATTATTATTAAAATTTATATATACCTCAGAAAGACCCTAGATTCTGCAAGGTACCTGAGCAAAACCCATGGAGATTCACCTTCTCTTCCCCTACACTCTTGCCCTCTTGCTCCAAATAGAAGAGATCTGTTCCTACATCTTCAATCTGCAGGGATTAAGCACAATTCATTGAGGCTTGTTCGTGATCTCTCTCCCAGTATCTCTTCAGTTCCACCCTCCGATGGTAGCATGAAATCTGAGAAAACAGTTAGTGTTTCTGCAGGGAGAGTATGGTCAGTAAATTGGCCACCAGGAAAGGAAACATATGGGCTTTCTCCAGGTGAGAGATGGCAACTAGATGCATTTGGAAAATGGATACTTGGTAGCCACTGGAGGTCATAAAGTGCATGCAATCTAGTGTTGTTTAATGCATACAAAATCAAGTTTCTCAGTACACAGGAAATTTAATTTTTCAGAAAGATGTTTTCTTCTAACTCCTCCCTCTAAACATTATAAACATCTTTTTAGATATATTTTTAATTCAACAGCCATTTGCTTGTAAAAACAAACCAATGTATATCTGTGATACCTTATGCATGGTAATGTAAATAGGAATGGATGGGCCCATTTGAAACATAAGGGTATAGTGTACTTTGTTCTTTGGTTTCATATTTATTTCTTTACTTGTTACTGTTTACTACACTGTCAGCAGAGCTTGTTTGCTGAATTACAGACTTGCATTCAGTCAGGGACCTTGCTTTATTACATATGTAAGTAGCTGTGTTTGTGCAAGTGCATTTTCATTGTGAAAGGAGAGGTTGCTGATTATTTGCCTTCACAAAATGGTGGATGCTCTGAGAATAAAATTTCTTCTTTGAAATCTGTATGTAATTATTTTTAGTTTGTGTAGGTACCTCAGAAAAATTCAGTTCAAAGTGTCTGGATGAAATTCTATGGCCTCTGTCATGCAGGAGACCAAAGTATATGATCTATTGTCTCTTTTGGCCTTAAAAATCTATGAATCTATGTAAAAAGCTTTTTGCTTTCAAACTGAAATATAGCATTTTACAGACTGTAATCTGTTTCAATTTGATTTCTCTTTTGTAACATTACCATGTATAAAATACTAATCAAATGCTGTAGTCACTTGAATTGGCAATGCCCAAAGCATTGGCCCATCATAGAATAGAATATCAGGATTGGAAGGGATCTCAGGAGGTCATCTAGTCCAACCTCCTGCTCAAAACAGGACCAATCCCCAGATTTTTGCCCCAAATCCCTAAATGGCCCCCCTCAAGGATTGAGCTCACAACCCTGTGTTTAGCAGGCCACTGCTCAACCCGCTGAGCTATTCCTCCCTCAAATTCTGTGTCTCTTGAACTCACTGATAAAAGTCCCACTGATTTTAGTGGAAGCATTGTCAGACCACTGCTGACCACTTCTGAAAAACCCATTCTTCATTCATTGATCATAAGTAGCAATAACTAATTTCTAAGCTCCTGATCCATATAGCATTCAAGTAAATTAAAAAAACCCAGTTGACTTCACTTAGCTTTGGATCGGCCCCTAAATTAGCATCAAGACTTTAATTCACTTTTTTCAATGTAGTGTATTGAATACATTAGTTTGTCCCATGTGTCCTGAAGATTCATGATCCAGCATTGTACAATATAACAAATATTGCCTTCTTGACTTGCCTGGAGGAATTTTAAAACTCTTGTTTTGCAATTTATTTTAGGTGACCAGCTTGTAAGTCCCATCCATATTTTTTAAAGTTAAAAGACAAATGAAATTGTGCTATGATGCATAATAAAAGGCCTTGTTTGAGGAGCAGCATATGGAAGATAATTGCATTTTTATGATTTTGGACAAAACATTTATAGATTTTTACAGCTAATGGATCCATATTTCAGTTTGCCATTTTGATCTGTAATATAAGAAATTCATTTTTAAAACAGTAGAAAACATGAAAAATAGTCATTGTTGTGACTGTTTTTTCGTACTTACTTTCTTAATACTGGAAATTTACTGCAGAGATAATGGGAAGAAAGGATGACATCATGCGTATAAAACTGCCTTTTAAGCGCCAGGGCTGGAGGAACCACTTACAGTAATTAGGAAATCCTTAAACGAGTGTTTGTGAAGTATTGGCTAACCCTCACTGTTTGCTTTTTTTTTTTTTTTTTCTGGCATCAAACTAGAAAGGTTTGACCTTGAATAATTATCTACTCACTGACTTTCAATCCTTTCCAGTTGCTGGAGCACATAGGCTGCTGACTGATTGCTTCATTGTAGTATGATATTTTCCATATTTTAAAATACAGATATTAAGGCCTCAATCTAAAACCTTTACTCAAGCGACTGGTCCCATTGAAGTCAATAGAATTGTGGACATGTGGCAGGATGCAGGATCAGTCCCTGAATGGTTATTACTAAGTGGTATTTCAGACAAATTATATTAAGTAATATTCGATTATCCTTATACAAAATACTTCATAGTAAATGACCAACCTCTTTATGTTATATTATGCAAGTTTTTGCTCTATCATCATCTCATATAACGCTTAAAGAATCTTGATACAATATTTCTTGTTTATATTTGAATTTTTATCATAAGTTCCATTTGTTTAGCATGTTTTATGTTTCCTAAACAACTTGAGACTCTCCTGAGAAATATGTGCATCTTAAAAACAATTTCTGAGCCTATTCTGAATGATTAAAAAAGCTTCTTTAAGAAGGCTCCTAAGATGAAGGGTTAAATACAGCATCTTTTGTCTGATGCAGTCAAGTTTCAAACTTGTCATTTAAGTATTTTAAATTCATCTCCTTATTCAGCCTGCATAGCATTCAGACTTTGGACCATTGGATACAGAAAGCCTAGTTCACTAGTGCATTGAACCACAATGCCAATTGGTCAAAATCATTCTTTTCCAGAATTATATTAACTCACATAACAGGATATTTTTGTATCTGAAATCTTACCATATTTTTATGTGAGTGATGCAAAAATGCCTTTTGGACATATTGATAGAAAACAAGAAACCAAGTATTGCCATATGAATATTTCTTTCCACTGAATTAAATTCATATAGAGCTTTTTTGCCCATCCAGTAGTGTTTTTTAGGTTAAAAGGTATGCTGAGATCACTGTAGGGAAAATGGATTATGACATTTTCAAAGAAATCTAATTTTAAAATAAACCCTTGCTTTGGTTCAGCCTTATTTTTGTTTTAAATTGCTATTTCACCTCAGCTACTACTGAACAAATTCATACAGTTTTCATTTATAAAAACCTTATCTTATAGTAAAATTAAACTGTCACACAGTACTTTTTAAGGATCTTGTATATAATATATTTAACCATCACCACCATTGTCAAAAATAAACTATTTAAAAATGCACCTCTAGAAACATCTTTTAGGAACGATAGCACCAGTAAAGGGATTGAAGAATATGGCATCCTCTATTATATGCTTATTGTTGTTATCTCTTCACTGTGCTGGGCTTTTATTGTCTTTTATATCCCACATAGTGTTTGCATGGTCCTCATTGGCATTAGTGGGCTTAAAATTCAGGATTTTCTGTTCAGGACCCTACTGCTGGAGCAAAAGCAAAACCTCTGAGAGCTGGACTAGCATTACGACTTGCCATATATATTTGTGTTTTATAATTTACATCTAGATGATGATCAAAAACTAAGTAACTTATTACATAGGCAGTGAGTTACATGGGCCCGTGGTGCCCAGGCTCCACCAATATTCAGAAACGTGGGCCTGGCTCTACCTACGGTTGGCCTTATATTTTCAGAGCTGTCCATAAAGACGGGACAGTTCTGCTTCAACTCATTCTGGGCACCACCAAAAGTGTACAAACCTGGCACCCATGCTTATGTATAAGGTGAATTGCTTATACAAAAGTTTTTACAGTAGGATAGAGAAATCACCATAAAGACCGGAGAGCTATGGGAACAACTTGGGTTTCTCAATCCACTAGAAGGTGAAGAGTCGCTGCTGGGACTCCTTCCTTGGGCGTTAAACCTCGAGGCTGACAAAACAGAATCCCCCGTGAATAGCATGCAGAGCAGATAAACTGCTCAGGTTCCTCTGTCCTAATGCCTTTTTCCCTCTAGTAAAAATTATACCCTCATGTTTACTTAGCTTTTTACTGTCCTAAATAGAGCATCTAAAACAAACATAGCCAGGTGCTGCACAATAATTATTAGAACCACAGAGAGCTCAGAACTCCTAAACAGTTCTACCCCTCATAAAATGTTGCCTGATTTAAGGCATCTGGCTAACTGCAAGAACAAGAAACAGCTTTCTGCTCAAAGCCTGGTTATAGCAAAAAAAGCCTTGCAGCATGATCTGAAATTTGCCAAAATCAGGCTCTGATGGTCAGTCGTAGGGGACAAGTTCCAAAGGTGGAAGCCTGCAGTGAGGAATGTTGTGCAATCAGGAAGCATGTTATTTGTACAAAGGAAGTTGAAATGCCTTACAGTCTGTGTTGAGGTTTGTCCCCCAAGAGGGCTGTCTCATACTGCATTGAGGTTGGACACGAGGTGGGTCTTTTGTCTACAGTATAATTCCAGTTATCAAAATTCCCTTTATCCAAAAATCCTGGTTATCCAAAGCCACAGCGTGTCCCCATGTAGCCCTATGTTGGTTAATAGTACTTTGGATTTCCCCCAGGCCTTAATATAATCTGGAGTACTCTTTTGAGGTGGGGAGCTAAATTCAAATAACAATTTAGATATGTCCATATCCCTTGTAGGCTTGCCACTAGATTGCTTTCACAGGTTTAGCAATCCTGGCCAAATATTTCAAATCTCAGTGCTTAAATTTAGGGTCCTAAATCCATATTTAAGTACCTAAATAAAAATGACCTGATTTTTAAAAGGCTCCGAGCTGCTGGAACAGTAATGGACTTCAGTAAGATTGTAAGTGCTCGGCTTGACTTTGGAAATGAACTTCTACTAGATAGCTTGTGCTTTCTCTGTTGCTCCTGCAGCAGCACAGCATGATGCCTTGTCGACCCTATATAAATACAAATTTTTATTGTTGTGCAGAAAAAAAAGTCTTAGCATTCACCTGATTAACAATGTATATCTATAAACACTCATCTACAAAATATATATGAATCATTCCTCCACCACATTATAACAGTTTAATACAAAATAAACAGGAATCACTTCAATTAACACTAGTTAATCAGCCTCTGGGATAAAATTACTGTTTAACAGAGCACAGCACAATACATAACAGCTTGAGACAAGAAGTGACTAATATCTTATCCGCTTGAATTTACATCAGCAGAATCTTAACCTTGATGTCTTGGCCAAATTTAACTTGGGTAATCACCCTTTCTCATATAAAATAGCTATGAGATCTTTAATGACTACGAGGTAATCAGATTCTTTGTCTTAAATCTGATCTGAAAGATTGCATCTCCTGCAACACACCCTAAGAGCTTGCTGGGACTCTGGCCCAGTGCTGCTTCAAAAGGCAGGATTTCACTAACTGAGTCACCATCTCCACTCCCTGCATCAATTGGCTTTTCCTTGATGGACTCCTATCCAAGTGCTGATCCAGCTTGACTCTTACTTATGTATCTAACAGGATTTAGACATAGCCGATAGGACCCCGCCCAACATTTTCCTCCATTTCAGACTATGAATTATGGAGCACTCTCAAAGAACCCCTTTTTATGGCAATCAGTGGGAATTGAGGGACTCCTCATGCACAGGATTATTCCTGAACATGTTACTCCTCCACAATATATGTAAACTCCATTAATCACCTGACACAGGAGTCTTGCATAGTCATCTGAATCCCTATTCCCTCACTGAACAGGAGATCTTACAGTATCCTTTCTGGTTGCCTGGGCATGTAGAAAAGACAAATTATTCTTTGGTAGGTTTTTAATTCAGATTCAGGAGTCTGACTCAACATAAAAAAGGATTGAATATCTGCCAAAGTACTAATGTAAGTAATTGGAAGAGGTCCTAAGTGACTTTAACGTACAAATATTTTTAGCTACTCATTTTAAAGGTATAATACACTCAAGCAAAAGAGGGTAGAAACATGGTATTTACTTTTAATTTTTTAAGAAGTGCTTGTGTGTGATTTTTAGAGCTTGCGTAAGGCAGTGGATTGAGAGCCAGAAAGACCTAAGTCCTCAGCTCACAGAACAAGCACAAAATCTGTACTGCACTACTGAGATGTCTCAGTCCTACCTTGATGGGAAAAAAGTCTAGAGAATGAGAACAAAAGTCAGCCTCCAACCTTAGCCATTCTTTGTCCTCTTTGCTGAGAATGCCAGCAAGAGTGCTCGTTGGAGACCAGTTCTGCAAGCTGCTGAGACCCCCCTGAGACCCTTCAAATGCCATGGTTTCAGGAGGTAATCGAGTCTTGCTCAGGAGTTAGCTTACGGTGCCACTTGGTGGTGATGGTTTTTGTTGAACAGAATGTTGCCCGTTGGAATGTGCACTGAAACTACCCCTCTTCTTTTACCATTGAACTGCTATTAAATGGTAATTACTTTTGATCAACAGGCTTTATTTGAACCTGAGAAGCTTTATGTCCCATTGCTGATTTAATTTTTTATTATTATTTTTAAAAGGAGAAGGGAGGAGTGGTTTTAAAAAAGAGAGATTGACACTAAATACTTAATAGACAATAGTATAGAAAAAATAGTCTGTAGTATGTATGTGTGTGTATACACACACACACACACTGTCATCGGAGCCTTAAATGTGTACAGCAGATTACTTTTTTCTTTTCACAGTACTCATCAATATTGTACTTTTTACAAATCCCCAACTTGGTCATAAGATAATAGCTTTTTTTCCAGAGTGTTTCAGTCTCACAGTATTACACACCATTTTGCTTTGTTGAGTTTCTTGGCTAGTCCTTCACAATTTATTATTTCTTAAAAACTCTCACAATATAAAATTCAGGTTTCAGAGTAGCAGGTGTGTTAGTCTGGATCCGCAAAAAGAACAGGAGAACTTGTGGCACCTTAGAGACTAACAAATTTAGTTGAGCATAAGCTTTCATGGGCTACAGCCCACTTCATCAGATGCATGCAGTGGAAAATAAAGTAGGAAGATGTGTGTGTATATATATATATATATATATATATATATACACACACACACAAGGAACATGAAACAATGCGTGTTACTGTACACACTCTAACAAGAGTGATCAGTTAAGGTGAGCTATTACCAGCAGGAGAGAGAGGCCTGGTCTACACTATGCTGTTAAACCGATTTTAACAGCGTTAAATCGATTTAACGCTGCACCTGTCCACACTACACTGCTCTTTATATCGATTTAAAGGGCTCTTTAAATCGATTTCTGTACTCCTACAAAACGAGAGGAATAATGCTAAAATCAATATTACTATATCGGATTAGGGTTAATGTGGACACAAATCAACGTTATTGGCCTCATTATTTTACAGTAGCTACCCACAGTGCACCGCTCCAGAAATCGATGCTAGCCTCGGACCATGGACGCACACCACCGAATTAATGTGCCTAGTGTGGAGGCGCACAATCGACTTTATAATATCTGTTTTATAAAATCGGTTTAAGCTAATTTGAATTTATCCTATAGTGTAGACGTAGCCAGAGAAACTTTTTGTAGTGGTTATCAAATCTGGAAATAAAGAAGATGTTCATGTTTGCTGAATAATCAATGATGTTAGTGTTACATGTGCACTCGATATTCTACGAGGTACATAGGGTACCCTGCTCTTTGATTTTTTTCCCATTCCATTAAATTTATAATACAAATATTGATTATGAGCCTGAACTTCAGCTCCTTTTAAATCTCCATTGTGCTACCTAAAGCTGCCTTAATGCAGCAGCTGAGGATTTCCCTTGAGCAGGGTAATATGCTATCCCCTTCTCCCTCCCCCTGCAAGCAGCCTTAATGTAAGGGACATTTCAGAACAACATGAGGAGTATATCAAGGATGGGAAAGGGCAATCCTGAGATGGCAACATGACTTTAGGGATCATTATCTGCTTGTGTAAACTAGAGCATCCCTGAGGCTGCTCTAATTTGTAACAGGGGTGGTTCAGCCCCTGGTAACTTCCAGAATCAAGAGTGCAGAAAGGTGGCAAAAAATACTACTATTCTATACATATGGCACAAATGTATATCTAGCCCTGTAAAATTATGTCTTTTGTGCATCGTCTCATTTTTGCTTTCTTATTCTAAACTTGCATTTTGTACAACTGGATATAAGTTGTGTATTAGTAAAATTATTGAATCTTCTCCTAGAACATATGAGAGAGACAAGGTGGGTGAGGTAATATCATTTTTAAGACCAGCTTCCATTGGTGAAGGAGACCTTCTCAAGATATAAAGGGTACTACCTTTCCTAGACCTGAAGAAGATCTCTGTGTAAGCTCAAAAGCTTGTCTCTTTCACTAATAGAAATTGGTCCAATAAAAGATATTTCCTCACCCACCTTGTGTCACTCATATTGTGGGATCAACACAGCTACACCAACACTGCATAGAATACATAATGCATTTTAAGATTTTACATCCTTCATCTTAGTAAATAATTAAAAAAAGATTTATACTTCATTTGATTTTGTTTTCAACAGCTAAAAAATACAGTAGAACCGCAGCGTTATGCACACCTCGGGAATGGAGGTGGTTCATAACTGAATAAAACGTTATGGTTGTTCTTTCAAAAGTTTACAAGTGAACATCGACTTAATATAGTGTGGAAACTTTATTATGCAGAAGAAAAATGCTGCTTTTAGCCACCTTAAATTAAGTGACACAGTTTCTTTAACTTGTCAAATCTTTTTAGTAAACTTTCCATTTATTTTTTAGTAGTTTACATTTAACACAGTACTGTACTGTATTTGTGTGTGTTTGGGTTTTTTTTGTCTCTGTTGCTGCCTGCTTGTGTACTTCCAGTTCCAACTGAGGTGTGTGGATGATCGGTCAGTTCGTAACTGAGATTCTACTGTAGCACTAAAGCCACTGAAGATCTTCATAAATTTCCATAAAACACACGATGAGCAACATTTTAAAATGTTCCTTGGGAAATTATTCATTATGTTCTGCATTCAATTTATCCCTTAAAAAGACTCCCCCCCCCCACCCGCAATACGTGTGGTATCGTTGATATAATTTACATTGCATCCCTCATATTAATACTCTGATCAATCATTGCTGACGGTACAGTGTCTTTGTGTGAGGGGCTGTAGGACAAATGTTTTAGCTTGTGAGAAGAAAATTGTTAGCATTTGAATAGAGAACAGTACGGGAAGGATTAATAGCCTACTTTGATGGATTAGAATGTAGGGAAATTGCTCAATATTAATATGAAAATGTTTGTGAATTGGCTGCATGGTGCTGTCAATGGAAAATGAAGGCCAGTGATTATGTCTCCAAGGCCTTATCAGTTCAGACTTGACTCTCACCAAAGACTTTCACACAAAAGACTGATGAGAGCACTAGAAAATAGCTGAATAAGAGCTGCTACAATAACTGAACCATTCAACCACCAGTGTCACAATGTCAGTTTTTGTGCCCTTTATGTAATATTGTACATCTTTATATTAACATATCTGAATATGGATTTGTAATAAAAGAGGCAAATGAAAGTACCTGCCAGACATTTTTATTTCTATAATTTGAACTTATCTCTGAAATAGGATTGGAAAATGAACCAGGGCTAGTTGTAATAAACAATTCTGTTTACAAGTGAGATTTCTATTTATGCATTGGTTAAGGGTTTCAAATATGGTTGCATATTACACTTCTATGCAAGGGTTGTTTTATGGACCTGAATGACATTTCAGAAGAACTGTATGACTATTTTTTCAAAGTGGACAAAAGAAAATCTTTTTTCCATGTCCCTTGCTTTCATTAATGTCATTAAACAGAGACAGGTCTTTTTGTTTTTTCAATACCCCAAATGTAATAGTGTACCTAGTTGTAGGTCTGTTTAACATATTTGGTGTGTTTCAAGTGAGCTGAAATATTAAAGTAGCCAATTGTATTTTCTTTGATCCATTGTGCATATTTTGTTTTGTGACTATAGCAGTACATCACCACAAGGCTATGCATTACTAGGTAAATGGTGCCAACTTCATGTGTGTGATGTGAGGAAGAATCAAGAGGCATGCCGGTATGCTGCAATTACATATCCTGAAGTGTCTTGCAGCTGGTAGAGTATGCCTTGTTCATTTTAGTTCATGGTTAAGTACTGGAGGAAGTTACCAAGGGAAGTTGTGGAATCCCCGTCATTGGAGATTTTCAAGAGTAGGTTAGAAAAACAGTTCAGAGATCATCTAGGTTTATTTGGTCTTGCCTCAGTGCAGGCAGACTAGTTCAGTGCTTCTGAAAGCCGGACTGCCGCTTGTGCAGGGAAAGCCCCTGGCGGTCCAGGCTGGTTTGTTTACCTGCTGCATCTGCAAGTTCAGCCGATCACGGCTCCCAATGGCCCGGGCTGAGGGATGTGTGGCTGCCCTTCCCACAGCCCCCATTGGCCTGGGGTGGTGAACTGCGGTCAGTGGGAGTCGCAATTGGCCAAACCTGCAGATGCGCCAGGTAAACAAACTGGCCCAGACCACCAGGGGCTTTCCCTGCACAAGTGGCGGACTGGCTTTGAGAAGCACTGGACTGGATGATCTCTTGAGGTCCCTTTCAGACCTACATTTCTGTTGCTCTATGGTTTTTATATTGCATTTTTGTATAGATTTATGAAGTGTATCCATCCACTATGGAAAAATAGCTGCCAATATAAAGATAAGTATAAACAGTAGGGGAAAAGTTATAAATACATTTTTGCCCACTATTTTGCTGATTTTTTTAAGCCCTTCCCCCCACTTGGGCTGTTTGGACCCCTTCTCTTGACCCAACAGCTGAATCTTGACTTTCCTTTCAGGAGCAATTTGTGGCCCAGCAGCTAATTTCAACTCTTCTCTTAAACCCCCTCCCCCGAAACTACCCTATATTTGGAATATTAAAGAGTTCCCAGTTGGGCACCAGTGTAAGAATTTGGATAGACATGGAAAGTGAGTTCAAACATTCTGCTAAAATAGCACTTTGGAGCTGGGGGTGGTGTCAAATATTCACTTTGTGTCTCTGACCCCTCACTCCTTTCTCAATCCTAAATTCCTCTCTTTACCCCACAAGAAGGGCACCTTATTATCATCTTAGCAGAGTGCTCATACAGACTTTTAGTGCATTTCAGTGATTAAATCCCAGCTGTGCACCATCAGGACTTGGTGCATAATTGTGACATCAATAAGGCCCAAATGGCCAGTCAGGCTGGGGCTTTGAATGAACAGTGTCCCCAGCCATACTCCCACCTATAACAAAGCAACCTATAGAAAATGTGTTTAGGGCAGAGATGGTCCTTTAAAATGACACTGAAATAACACTGTTCTGTTGTATGTAATTTTAGAAATTAGAGCTGATTGAAAAGTGAGGGAAATTTCAGAATGTTGAATTGGATTCATTGAATTTGAAATAGGCCCATATTTTGCAGATTTTTAAATTAATATTTTAAATAAAAATATTCAAAATGGTGATTACATAACCCTGGATTTTGGCAAATGAAAAGTTTTGATAACTGTCTTGATTAGAAAAGTTGAGAAAAGAAATATTGGTGGAGGGGTGGAAGCCAACATTTTTCACAAAAAAAAATTCCTTTCTAAAACACCTTTTTGTTTATTTAAAAAATGTTCAGAAAATTTCAACCATCTGAATGAGAAATACAAGTACAGTATCAATAATTGTATTTACTTTTCACCAAAAAAGAGGAGATCACTTTTTGAGGGCAGCCAGCAAATTTGTGTCCAAGCCAAGCTTCCCAAACTGGAAAGAAGTTAAAAATACTGATCCCACATCAAGAATTTGTTTAAAAATTTACATCTAAACTTTAACAAGGTACAAAATTTCAGAAGTTGAAGTTGATGCAAACTATTAGATACATTCAATATTTCTGAATATCAGGTCATTTACTTACATGTCTAATTTTAGGATCTTATTTTTAAAACTTGGACCCCACTCTTTTTTTAACAGCAGTGTAAAACAAGACAAGGGCGTTACAACAGTGTAAATCCAGTGTATGTGAGAGAAGAATCAGGCCCGTCTGGAATAGTACATATTAATCTGTGTACTTTGGCATTATTTGGGATTAATCAAGTTAAAGGTGGGCTGGAGGCCATCAAGAATCAGGCTGGATAGTAATAAAATATATAAATGTGGGGATTTATGGGTGGAACTCTTTAAAAACAAACAAACATACACCACTTTTTTTTTTTTTTAGGTGTACATAGCTGGTCTTTTGAGCACCGAAGGAAGATCTTTCCCCTACAAGCTTTACCTGTAGTAAATGCACAGTTTGGCTTAAGGATAGGGTTTTGTATTTATTTAGTAATCTAGTTCCCTTTCCCTCATTGTAAATCTCAATCTCAATCTGGTGCTAAGGCACTGTTTGGCAAAAGGCTATTTGCAACGTACTCTGTTTAGTACTGGATCACTAAATCTTTGTAAATGATGCCAGGTCTCCTCAGCACCTAAAGAAAGATTGTGTGCATGTTGAGTAATCCTAAAGCACTAGACCAATGTTAAAAGATAGTGGTGGTTTTCCCTTAGAGAGAATGATTAGCAATGTTAGGGATGTGTTTTTGTCTTTCTTAAGGACAACAGCTGGCCAATAAGAACAGCAAACAATTTCAGTAATAATGGCAACATAATATTTAGAAAATGCATTTTCAAAAAAGACATTGGCAATGATGGCCCGATTTAAGTTAAAAGAGAGAATAAAAAGTTTTCATATGCAAAAAATGCACAGTCTATTCTGAATAATTTTTACATACACATATACTGAGTGTGTATTTTGCATGCATAAAATATACAAAATATTACAGATGATTTACTATCCTCTGTTACAGTTTCCACCTTTATTTAATCACGTTATGATCGTTGCAGGAATAAACTGATTGCTTCAATATTCATTTTATTACAGTACAAACAGTAATTAGAAAGAGCTGACATAATTATAATGACTTGTCTGCTACTGCCTATTTTAGATTTCTGAGGGTGGAAAAAACACCATGGCCAAATCCAAAGCAGGTATCAATGGGTGTCACTCCATTGAAATCAATGGAGCTGCTCCCATTAACATCGGCTGAGGATCTGGCCCCAAGCACTTTCGATTTCCCGTTGATATTAAATTCATCTCATTCTTATTAAATTCAGCAGATGAAGTTGTCTCTTTACAACAGCTAAAATAATTTCTTTTCCTGACAAGTTACATAGTGCTAGTGTTTGAAATACGGCTAAAGACTTAGAGCCAGACCCTCAGCAGGTGTAAATCAGTGCAAATGAGATAAGTCAATAACAGAAGCTGAAGAACTGACCCGTAAAAAGTATGTGAATCTTAAAGATGCTATTTTCTAATAGAGTAAATAGAATTGTGGTTTCATAATCTGGGGGGTTTAATCCATAAAAAGCTGTAGTTGTATGTTATTGTATAAATTCCAGGTTCACATCTAACCGGAACTAGGCTTTTCTGAGAAGCCTGTCCTTAGTGGTTTTAAAAGTTTTTACTCTTATGAAGAAAAACAGCAAGCTGACTATTTTAAGTTATACAGTAACAGTGTAATGTAGCGTACTCTATAACTATAAAAATTCCCTTTAGTAGGTTTAAATCTGATTTACTCAACTATAAAATAAATTAATACTTGGAATTGAAGTCATTGTAAGTGTGGTGAGTGGAGGCAAATGGAAAGTCATTGGTTCCCATTGTCCTTGTCTAATCCATTTAGAGGCCTGCAACATACAGTATATACTCGATCATAAACAGGTTCATTCATAAGCCAACTCCTCAAATATGAATAAGTAAAAATGGCAAATTTTTATGACCTGTTCATAAGCCGACCCTATAATTCAGGGGTCAGCAAACTTTGACTCCCGGGCCATCAGGATAAGCTACTGGCAGGCCAAGACAGTTTGCTTACCTCGACATCTGCAGACACGGAGGTAAACCTAAGTAAACAAAATATCCCAGCCTACCAGTGGCTTAACCTGACGGGCCGGGACAGCAACCAGTGGGGAAATTTTGGGGGGGAGGAGAAGCTGGGGGTCAGGGAAGTAACCCCTGTGACCACCCCCCACATGACCCCGCCCCTAACCTGGGACCTTCCCATAGGACTCCTCCCTGTGTAACCCCTCCTCGTCCCACCCCTAGCCTGGGACTCCCCACACTTTCCCCATCCCATCCCTTCCCATCTTACCTGGGGTGGGTCAGGGGAGGATGTCTCTGGCCTGGCCACAGCATGGCCGGGCAGCATGGCTGCAGCCTGCCAGCCCCAGAGCTGCAGCTGCTTTGGAGGCTGGGGAGAGAGCAGCATGGCCAGAAGTGGAGACACTCTGGCCCCACCTCTTCCCTTCTGACTCTGATGGCTGTGCTGCCTCTCCTTATTCCCTCTGCTGTGAGGGGCTGTCTCCCACCATTCCCTCTCTACACCTGTTCATAAGCTGACCCCCTTCTCTGATGCTTCCCTTTTTTACTAAAAAAATTCAGCTTATAAACAAGTATATACAGTAATTTGTGGACTCTCCCATACATCCACCAAAGCGATAGAATATTAGCAGGTTAGGAAATTTTATGCAAGTTTTAAGACTAATATCAAAAGAGAAGGTGGAGCAGAAAAACTTCTTTGGTAGAGTTTGAAAGGAAAACCATATTCTGCACTGTAATTAAAAATTTTAGGCCCTTACCTTACAAATACTTTATGCACATCACTAGTTGTTCTGCATTCAGTGGGACTACTCCTATCTGTAAAGTTTCTCCTGTGCATAAGTGTTTGCAAGATGGAGGCCTAAATTTTCTTGCAGCTGTGCGGCACCTGGGAGCCAAGCAATTTAACAAAGGACCTTTCCTGTTAAAGCTTAGGAGACCAAGTTTGGGAATGTGATCAAAAAATGGAGTCAATCAGGTATAGACCAGAAGCTTGGTTATGAGAGAAACCATTTTCTCACACACAGCGAGGGCTCTCTTGTTGTCAAAGCCGGTGGAACTGTGTCCCTCTAGAGTTGGGCATATGGAACAGCTCGGGACTTGCAGAGCTTGTGAATAGGAGTGTTCCATTTGGAATTAATGTAGCCAATGTCTTTAAAGTTTTGGTTTTTTACCAGAATAAGTGCTCACTGTGGCTATTGTCCATCACTCTCTGGCAATAACAGTGTGCAAATATTTTAAAAGTAGAACTTCATTCTCTTTATTCATGTACATATCTGATGATGACTGTATCTTTGGCAAATGTTTCAATCCCAGTAATGATGATGATTAAAGAATTGAAAACTTAAAATATAAAATGATTATAAGCTATTTAAATATATTAGACCAACTCTTTGTGCTGCTCTGGTGGCACACTGGTTTTACTGTCTAAAAGCATTTTAACTATCTGCCTTGGTATTCCCTCTGCTTAGAGGAAACCCTGTACGAGGTAAAGCTAACAGTACATTTGCTCCAGCAATCCCTAGTATAGTAGTAGAAAAAGGAACCATGGCCTGAACAGGGTTGCACTGTACAATTTTCATCTGCCAGAATGTGGTCATGCAGTGGGAGCAACTTACAGCAGTCCTTAAGCTTAAAGCTCCTTTAACTTCCACCTCTAAGTCTTGTGTTCTGTACATCTTGGCCAACACTCAAGAATCAAGCCAAATCTATATTTTTTCCTCTTTTTATAAAAGATGCTGCATTCCTGTATCAAAGACTATGTGAGAATTGTGTATCTATGTGTTAGTACTTAGTACTTTGTGATTTCTTGACTCATTTCACAGTAGACAACCAAGCAGCCATTTCAGTTTCAAACCCAAGGACATGAAAAATTTAAAATATATGTAATGCGAGTTTAATTCGGAGCTAAGACCAATTTTTATTAGCTCTTTGAATGTACTATTGTACCAAACTCTTGCATTTATGGAATGTCTGTTCAAGAGGTACGAAGTGATGACCTTAAAAAAAATGTAAGGTGATATGTAGATACTGTTTTGCACAGTTAAAGGTCACCTTGACTTTTAATCTTGACTGCCATACTTTTCCTCTCATTAAAATATTTGACAAGAATTCCTTGCATGAGTGAACATCACAGAACACCTTAAGGCTACTCAGTTTTTACTAAAGATGTAAATAATTGTTCTGTCAGCTAAAAATTATCTGTTACACATACATTAACAAATAAAACTTACTTTTTTACATAGTTATATTTTCTTGAAGAGCATGTATTACACTGCATTGTTGAACATATTTCTTAGATTTTCGTCTGACTATAAAATGGTGTTTATTAGATTTTCTTCCAACATTTGGAATCCAAACAATTGAGTATGTTTGTTCATAACTGATTGTAAGTAGTCAGTTCCTATTGTGAAATTTCTATTCCTAATTTCTCTTATCAAAAGCTAATTAACTTATTTTTCCTAAACATCTATCTAAAGACCTACTGGTCTAATGCCTTTTATAAAGAAGAACCTAAAAATACAAGGAAATTTTAATATGGAAGGTTTGTTATTTTCTATATCCAGATGTCATTCTGAAATAGAACAAATTCAAGTTTAACTGTCATGAAATTTGACATCATAAATTTTATACTGCTGAATAATAACCCAAAATGGAATTCACTATGAATAATTCAAAAAGTCTTGTAACTTGACCTTTACCTAAAAGAAATTATTATATGTAAAAAGGGCCTTGTGAATTAAGAATGTAATTCTTTTCACCTTCTGTAGCTTTAGGGATGCTATAGGCACTGGAGATCTCCCCCCCCCCCCCCCGCAAACAGAATGTTGTTTCCAGGGCTAGATTGTGAGGATTTACAACAGTGGGACTGAAGGAAAATAGGTCAGAATGTGATTGCTCTGTCTACCCTTCCTTTGAATGTGTATTTGCAGAAAAAGGTATTGTTATAGTATTATGTACTTTTGCTTAGAGATCATTAGCACATTTTGGAAACACAGATACATAAATAATTTACACCAGTGACTGGGAAAAATCCAATGTAGACTATCAGATGTTGCAAATTAGATTTAAGAGTCCAATCCAATTGGTGAACACAACTGTTAAGTTGTGAGAGTTCTGAACTCCCACTGAAGTTAGAGGAAGCTGAAGGTGCACATCACTGCTCAAAAATTTGCTTTGTGCATAAGAAGATTTATCCCAAAATGTATTTTGGGTGCATTTATATACTTAGGAAACTCATTGCAGTACACGGCGTATATAATGGAGTATTAAGAATAAGAGACTTCACTGACTGACCTGGAACAATGCTTCCTCAGCACTCGTCCACTCACGACCCTTCTCTACCTATGCTACTCTGATGACATCTTCATCATCTGGACCCATGGGAAAGAGACTCTGGAAAAATTCCACCACGATTTCAACAGCTTCCACCCCACCATCAACCTCAGCCTGGACCAATCTACACGGGAGGTCCACTTCCTAGACACCACGGTGCAAATAAGTGATGGTCACATTAACACCACCCTATACCGAAAACCTACCAACTGCTATGCCAACCTTCATGCCTCCAGCTTCCATCTCAGGTACACCACATGATCCATTGTCTACAGCCAAGCACTGAGGTACAAACGCATCTGCTCTAACCCCTCAAACAGAGACCAACACCTACAAAATCTCCACCAAGCATTCTCAAAACTACAATACCCGCACGAGGAAATAAGGAAACAGATCAACAGAGCCAGACATGTACCCAGAAGCCTCCTACTGCAAGACAAACCCAAGAAAGAAACCAACAGGACTCCACTGGCCATCACATACAGTCCCCAGCTAAAACCCCTCCAACGCGTCATCAGGGATCTACAATCCATCCTGGACAATGATCCCACACTTTCACAGGCCTTGGGTGGCAGGCCAGTCCTCGCCCACAGACAACCTGCCAACCTGAAGCATATTCTCACCAGTAACTGCACACCGCACCATAGTAACTCCAGCTCAGGCACCAATCCATGCAACAAACCGCAGTGCTAACTCTGCCCACATATCTACACCAGCAACACCATCACAGGACCTAACCAGATCAGCCACACCATCACGAGTTCATTCACCTGCACGTCCACCAATGTAATATACGCCATCATATGCCAGCAATGCCCCTCTGCTATGTACATCGGCCAAACTGGACAGTCCCTACGGAAAAGGATAAATGGACACAAATCCGATATTAGGAATGGCAATATACAAAAACCTGTAGGAGAACACTTCAACCTCCCTGGCCACACAATAGCAGATCTTAAGGTGGCCATCCTGCAGCAAAAAAACTTCAGGACCAGACTCCAATGAGAAACTGCTGAGCTTCAGTTCATCTGAAAATTTGACACCATCAGCTCAGGATTAAACAAAGACTGTGAATGCCTTGCCAACTACAAAACCAGTTTCTCCTCCCTTGGTTTTCACACCTCAACTGCTAGAACAGGGCCTCATCCTCCCTGATTGAACTAACCTTATTATCTCTAGCTTGCTTCTTGCTTGCATATATATACCTGCCCCTGGAAATTTCCACTACATGCATCCGACAAAGTGGGTGTTCACCCACGAAAGCTCATGCTCCAAAACGTCTGTTAGTCTATCAGGTGCCACAGGATTCTTTGCTGCTTTTACAGATCCAGACTAACACGGCTACCCCTCTGATACTAGACTTCACTGCAGCATTCCCCTATTCCTGTAGATAGTCAGATTCACTCTAAAATTTGCATGTTCAGTATTTTTTTGGAAGATATTCCTTAATTTTAGTTTTACAATAAATAAATGAGTAAAGGAGACTCTTAACTCTTAAAAAAAAAACCTGCAAGAATTTGCGTATTAAAATAGTGTCTGCTTTAGATACAGCACTTATAAGGAAATGAGAACTTCTGTTGGATATCATCAGGAGAAAAGGAAAAATTTTGTTTTTCAATAGAATACATTGCTTGAATTGCATCTTGAAGCACATCCATCACTATATACTTATTTCTCTAAAATAAAATCACTAGTTTGGCAAAAATTATGGCACGTTAGCGAAACCAAATATTAATACCATCAAAAAACCTACATTAAGAGAATATTAAGGTTGTGTATTTTAAGTCAGGAAATGAGAAATCTGAAGTTAAATGGGCAAACTTAACTCTGACTGTTGGCATACACTGTGTTATGATCCATCCATTCATGATCATTAACTATTCTCAGATAACACAATGCCATGCTATCATTCTTTACAAGATGAATATAGAGCCCCTGCTGCAATGCTGTTTATCTTTACTAAACTTTTCACTGTTCAGCTAAGTTAGCTACGCATTGCAAGGAGGCCCTCCTTAAATGTACACTTCACAGGCTTAGCAAGAAAAAGAGAAATGTTAAATGTGCAGAGCATGATTTTAAGAGGCCCATAACTTACTGAAATCTAATCCAACTTGTGCTGGATCTCCCCAAAGAACTTCTAGTGTAGGCCTATTTTCATGCCAAATACCAACTAAGTTATAGGAAGTTCTGAGTGGCTGGAAAACAAAAGGGTAGAATGCTAACTATTTTTCCAACAAAGTACTTGCCATCAATGGGACTGCTCACATGTTTAGTTGCACCTGTGCTTAAGTGATTTCCTGGTCTGAGGTGTTAACTCTGCTAGTATAATATCAAAAGTAAGCTGAGACATTCCAGTGGTTTTGAATCTAAGTTAAAAGCCCAGGCTTTTAGTTTCTCAATGGTGTAGGTAAATTTGTTTATTCAACGCAGCCCACAAAACTTCCTGCTAAGCCATCAACTCCTGAAATATAGCAGGAATAGCTCTGATTATCCACATTTTACTTATATTGAATGCTAGGCACAAACATATTGAGGGCTCCATGACAGTGATTCCTAAACTGCCACATATGGTAGACATATTAAATGAAGTACTGAGCATCTTTGTCCTGTCAGGTGCCTTCCTTCAGAAACGTGTCAACTGGATCAAAGTCAAATATGTACTCTTAACAAGATCTTTTCCCCCCAGACTAGAACACTGTATCATATTAAGGAGCACTGTAAGTTAAGTGATGATGACAGAGTTTAGCAGTTCATACCCTTAGAGCTGCCTTGTGAATAAAGGCAAGCTTTGGGACGTTTTCTACTGTATATGCCCTATGTTATACCTATGTTATGTTGAAGGTTTCTGCAACTGGCTATCCTCACTGCCATTAAGCAAGACTAACCTGATCTGATGCATTTTGTACCTGTTTGAGCAAATTCCAGTCTGTTGAGGAAGAATGGACTAACTGGCATGTAGCGGAAAGGTACAGTAAATGAACTGTTCTGTATATTCATCCTACTTGCCCCCAGTCCTCATTTCTTGGCAGGTGCCACAAGTGAGCAACTATATTAATCTGTTTTGTTTTCTTTGGCTCAGAGATCTCTTTCATCCTCACCCGCCAATATGTCAAGGACGATCTGTAGTTAATATGAGATGAGGATACCTTCATGGTGAACAACAGTGATGAGTTATCTGTAATCAAGAGGAATGCTGATATAGATGTTGACTCCTTTTCATATCAAAGGAGATTGAGCATGTATAAGTATCCATTACTAGGAAGAGATCAGGTGCATTGAGGAAGTCTGGTGTAGCACTAAATGCGTTCTCGAGCCCACTTCTCTCATCGTGGATAATTCTGATGTACAACTTGCTCTCTCAATGCACTTGCTTCATAACTGAGACAGTTTCTGGTGTAATGACAGCTAAGTTTTTAAATCTGTATGTAACAAGACATTTAACACTATCAGACTCTATTGAAGTGTCTAAAAGCCACATCACACTTGTTGCACTCAATCCTTTCTCCAGCAGTTCATCATGAGAAACCATCTGATATACATGGCTGATCTATCTCTCCAGAACTGAACATTGCCAATAGGACAAATGAAAATAAACATATGGACCTTGCCAGTGAAGAATAAGATGATGTCTCCACAATTTGGAAAGGTGAGGCTGTCAGCCTTGTCTCCGTAAAGATGAATGAGAATTCCTGTGCACAAACTTGACATAACTGTCCTATTGTTAATATCACAGTGAATGATATCATCATGATTTCTCCAAAGTTTCTAAGGAGTTTAGGATGTAGTTGACATATGCCATTGGGTAGTCTGTTCGCAGAGGCTGGAGGAGTAACTTCCAAGGAAGTTTAGTCTTTACTGAATATTGTCAGTTGAAGCTTGATTGGTTTGGTGTAGGAAGAACATATATGTGAATGAGAAGCATGTGCTGAAAGAGTCGGATCTGAACATAGATCTGAACAAACAGAAAGATGTCTTGTTGGAACCATGTTGTGTCTGTTGGTCCTGAAATTACTATTACTGCTGGGAGGGGACACAGCACCCCTTACTGAAAAGCCTCCTTGGAAGAAATTGTTGGCGCTTCCTATGGGGAAGATGAGGAAGTGAAGGTAGGTTGTGGTGGGTTAATAATAAGTCAGAGTAACTGGAATGTGCAGATATAAAGTGGGATACCGCTTGTTCAAAATACGTGTATCTTACAGAAGAATTGGCATATTGATCAGCTCAATGCTCTGTATAGATAGGTATCTGTCTGACAATTGCCAGCGGTTAGTGTTTCAAAAGAAGATGCAAGAAATCCTATAATGAAACAACCTGCCCATAGTGGAAGTTGTCTGTGCTCCTTATTTTCAGAGAGGCATATGTCTGATCAATATATTTTCTCCACAGGAAATCTATGTCCTTTTAAGCCGTTTTCTGGGAGTTTACAAATAGTTGACATAGTTTGCACTGAGTGAGTGACATCAGTCACATATACAATGTGGGTAATGTTTTCAAGTCCCTAAATCATGGTAATTTTTCAGATTCCTCTCTTAAGTTGCTATGAAGACTACCTCTTCTTTAATGATACAGCAAGTGTTAATAAAAAGTTGATATGAACAGCCTGTGACCCTTGTGTGTGAAATACTCTATATTCTGTTTAAGTTCTACCATGTCCATTACCTATGTTTAGTCTAAACGGGCAGATATGATGTAGATTGAAAAGTCATTTATTTTAAAAAAACACTTCACTTTGTTAGACCTTGTCTACTCTTGCGAAGGTGTGTAGGTAGGTGTAGCTAAACACCGCAGTAGAAGGCAGGCTGCATCCATACACACTGTGGTGTGTAGCTACAGTTAGCTGCCAGAGCCTTTCTCCACTGCCTCCCCACTGCCGGCACCTTTCCATTCTTCTGGAGACTTTGTTCTGGTGGGGAAAAGCTCCGGCAGTGGAACACTGCTGCTAAAAATAGCAATGTAGATGTAGGAGCCACTTCTTGGGTGTGTAGAGAGTTGTACAGGGTATACCGTAGGGTTCAGGTGTGTAGTGCACTCTACTCACCTAAGCAGTGCCTCACCATCTACACTGCTATTTGTACCCAGGCTAGCTGGGTGTGCGGTGTCTGTACTCTACACACCATCTTAATTGTAGATCTTAGTGTGCTAAGAACACATAGAGTAAGTGGTTGGCACAAATGCACAGGTCTGGTTTGCAGAATAGGAAACTGCATTCATCTCTGAGGGAAAAATGATTGCTTTCACTCAGCAGAGTAATTAAGAGAAAAAAGTTATTTTTAAGCCAGACTTAATTTAAAAAAAATATAATAAACTCATGCAATTTAGTAAAATCTTAGGGGGAGATTTTCAGCCACAAAGGGCTCTTAAACACCCAGTGCCCACTGAAAGTCAATGGGAGCTGGATGCCGCCTTTGAAAATCTCCCGCTCATTGGCAATGGCCCTGATTAAGAAAGGTACGTAAACACATATGTAATTTTAAGCATGTGAATAGCCAGCAGGCAAGTTACTGATCATTTGGAAATTTCAGCCTTCCCCCAACAGCTTCACAGAAAGTTAATTTCCTTTTTAACTTTATTGAAATTAATGTAGTGTTCCTGAAATGTACCAGACTGATTGTACTGGAAACTCTTCAGACCTCTCTTTTTACATGGTGAAAGGACTGCTCTGCTAATTTCCTCTCACACACATCACTTCTTGCTAATCTGGCTCAATCCCACACCAAGAGATGCCACTTTTAGAGCTGAGAATGTGGTTTAGTGTCTAGTCCCATTAATCTGGACCTTCTCCACTGAGGCTGCCCATGCGAGTGCAAGTAACAATTTTGGATTTTATTACATGGTCCCTTCCTGTATCTGCTGGAAACTGAAGCAAGACCCAAACCATTCCACATAGGTCACTGAATAGCTGCCTGGGGGTTACAATTTTCGGTCACTACTAACATGAGCCAGATTCAGAGCAGTGACCTCAAGGTGAAAGGCATTATGCCCTCATTCCTAATCCCTTAATCCGGTCAGTCCCCTACATATGGTGCTCGTATGTCTTTCCCTGACCCCAAGTATTAAATATGCCTTATTACATCCACCTGGGCATGGATTTTTTTTTTATTCCTTCATGTGCTTTGATAGGTGGGAGAAGACCTAACTATGAAGTAAATGTCATTAGTGCTGGAACAGGAGAAAGGAACTCTGGGTGTGAAATAATGGGATAGTTTCTGTTTCACTGTTGACTCACTTTCTCTCAGTTGCTGCTGCTGCTCATTGCTTGTGAAACTGTCTTTATATTTACACATGGTTTTTTTGTCCTGGTTATTGATGTCAGCAACTATGAGCTCGCAGAGGCTAAGTGATCTTTTATTTTTTTCTGGGCAACAGTGTCCAAGCATATTCTATGAACCAGTAGCTTCAAGAGGAAAGTGATCTGTCAGCAGAAAATTAAATTTCACTGGTATAAATTATGTTCTGGCTTCAAGAGTTTACAAAACAGACATCCTGCAGAGCTGAAGACTGAATTTATTGGTGGAATCTGATCTGACCTTCACCTCTGTGGAAGCAGAATCTTCCTGGCTATTGCAGGTGATGCAAAGAGAGAAGCAGCCCTGATAGACTCCTCTTAGAAGGCGTTTGAATATCAGTTGCCCTCATCCGATATGCTTCAACAATTGAAATAGATTGTTCCAAATCCACTGTTTATAAAAATCTCACAAAATGACACACTATTAAGGATGGGCCCTTATTAACAAGTCTTTCCCCCCCCCAGAGTGTTCTTTATTAGTAAACTGAATTGCATAGTGACGGATATTTAATAGGAGTGTAACAGTTTCTTAATTGGTGTCTTATTTCAGATTATGTACTCTAGTCAAAAATAAATCAGGATCTTGTTTGATGCAGTGGTCACCCTTAAACACTTCCCATTTGTCTGCAGATAAAATAATATTACATCTATATTTGCCTTATTTCCTTTAAGAAGAGTGTTGCAAATACTGGGTCACTGAATCTATTTATCCAAGGAAAAGTGATACATTTTAAGAGTGACCACTTTGTTCTTTAAAAGGATCAAAAGAAACTATATTTCCTATTATTTCTTTAATCCCCTGCACCTCTATACCATTCTTCAGCACTCTAAACATTTCATGAAATTGCTTTCTCTCTGCTGGAGTAAGAACAAGTGTGAGGTGTCTTCACTCCAGATGCCTGTTCAATATGGTGGCATTCTCTCATCTTCCTTTGAGTGAGCCGTCAGAGATCTCCCTTTCTGCTTGAGTGATTCCATATATCTCTTACATGGCGAGTTAATGGCAGTCAGGATCCCATTCTACACTTGAGTCTTCTTTACACCCTTCAGCGCTCCAGATCCATACAGGCAGTTGTAGTGCTTGTTGACCCTTTGCACTAGCTGTTGTTTCATATGGTAGAAAATTGTTTCTTCCTCTTAGTTATAGAAGAGACTGTAAGTCTCTCTGAATTGTGCATTGGACCAACCGCAGGAAAGTAAAGACAACTCTGAAAGCAGCAGAGACAGAAGTAGAGGCAAAAGTTAGATTACTAGAAGTGGTAGCTCTACTAGCAGCTTAAACAGCAACAGATTTGGATTCAGACTCTGTTACAGGCATTTTAATAGGGTGTAGCCCCTTGCCCGTGGGACATGTTTACAGGATGAAGTACAAGAATCCGTCCAGTTTATGCACAATGAGTTATGTCTTGTCCTTAAAAGATATAAAATATGTATATATGATGAATGGTATAATAGACAGTGAACTAAATCTGGAATAGGTGATGATATGGAATCCCATAAATTGTGTATTAATATCAGACTGTTGCTTACCTAGTCCTAAATCATGGGAGGAAACTTACATAAAAAAAGGTTTTTCTAATTGCATAGAAAACATCCCTTAACCTTGAAGGAATACAGTTGCTATATTCTGCAGTGTTCATTTTAACAAAAGAAAGTTTTTGCATTTTTTTTTTAAAGCTAGGCATTCCTGTTTTATAGGATTTCTTAATCTCTAAGCAGACTGAAATGTCTTTCTCCTAGACACCAAGTAGTGAAGCATTGTGTTCTCTATTAGGGCCCTTTTCTGGGCATTTGTATTAGTTACACGTTACAAATAATCTTGTCTATAAACATTGGTGCCAAGAGGTCTCTTCGTTGTTCCCTTTGGTAGTCAGAAGTTATAACACTACACATTTTTGCATTTTTCACTCAGATGTTAATCTATGTTGTACTTTTCCCACCCTCTTTTTTAGCGATCCAGTTGTATTTAAATGCAAAAAATAAATAAATAATAATAATAAAAAAAATCAACCCCAGAATTAGTTTTGCACACCAGCACTGACTTACAAGGCTATTTGAAGTTAAAGCTTTTTGCCAGTTTCCATTTTCTTCAGTGTTCCTTTCCGCTTCTGGTTTGAAAAAGCAGGGGAAAAAAAACGTTATTTAACAAAACTTGATCTGTTTGAAACTGAAAAGTCCTAGCTGTCCTTCCTGTGCTACCACAGACAGAATGAGAAATGAAGGCTGAAGGACTAGGCCAATTGCAGGAAAAAATGCCCAAAAAGGTCAGAGAGAAATGGGATCCTGTTCATTTTGTGCTCCCCGGGTGATATTCAATAACTCTTTTGGTCTTTATACTGTGGGACATAGGCTCATTTGCTCAATTTGGGGTGACAGCAGCATGTTTTGTCAGAACATAGCTGGAGTTTTAAATGAGTATGGTATTCTGAGGCAGTAGGAAACATCCTTTATCTTAGCAACAGGAGGGCATGGAAATGCAAGGTTTTTGGCAGCCACAGTATAAATCTAGTGTTTTTGAGGGGCTGACCTAGACCATGTGGAAGAAATGCTCAGTTTTCCTTTGACGGTGTGATTTCCTGCTTCACGTTTGAGAACTTGTCTGGACTGGATGCTGAAGAAAGGCTACATCAATTATTTGAAAGGAAACCAACTCTGCGTCTGAAAGTTTGGCAGCAGAAATATTCATTGTTAAGGTGGAGGAGGGGGACTAATAAACTCCCTTTTCTTTTATATTTTCAAAAGTTCTGGTGTTACAGAGACACCATTACTGCCACTGCGCTTAAGGGTCTGTCACAGCTCCCTTTATAAACACTCTTTTTAGGGGGTTTATAACTTGCCTGTTAAAATTAATTCTGAGACTAAACTTGAAATACAAGGTCTCAGCCTAGAACCATTTTTTTTTCCAGAAAAAAATAAGCTGTTTTAAAGATCGAGTGTCTAAAAAAAGCAAAACAAGACAACAAAAAAACCCAGAGGTAGTGGTGTTTTAGACTTTTTTTCCATTTCCCCAGCGGCAAAATCTGCTTAATTTAGTTAGACTTGGATTTTGCTGCTCTTCAATCTATGCTGTGAATATGAGTAGCCTTTGGATAGTTTAGAAAATAAATAGTAAAAATGACAAAGTGATCTCTTTTTTGGAAAGCTCTTGTGTAGTAACTCTTAAGCGGCTGTTACATCTTGTGCGTCAATAATCCTTGTATTACAGAGTCATTAAGCACTCGGTTACATGATGTATCGTAAATCTGTATTGAAGGGCTTTGTGTGTATGTGAAACATAATTTTGAGCCAATGGATATGTATGTCTAGACATGTATATATTGAATAGATTGTAATGCCTCCTAATGAGCCATTGTGGTCTGAGGTAAATAACTAATTAGAATTATAAACATTTGATACTTTGGTTCTTTTCATTCCCTTCTGGGTAAAAAGCCATGGAAGGAAATGTAAGCTTTTGGGACAAAGGACTGTCATTTATGATGTTTGTAAAGCACCTGGCACATTTGGGACATCAATGTGGTAGAAACAGTTAGGTGCTATGGTGATATTATTATTTATTCTATAATGTAATATAAAAATGTCATAATGGAGATGGGATTTTCATAGGAAGGATAGAAAGCAGGGCTGGTAACACTCAGGTAAGAAATTATGGATACTAGCTTTGCCATTTCTCCTCTTATTGATTTCTCCCCATATTGATGGCTCAGTGGCCATGTTACCATTGGCTTCTGTAATGTGGCTGCACAATAGATTCCCTCTAAGGGCAGGTACAGCCACAGAGAGAGAGTAAAGGCTGAAGTGAACATGTTGAACATGTTGCAATGTGTCTTGTAGGTTAGGGCTTGCACCTGTGAAAAAAAGGCACATAAGACAGCTAATCCTTTATTCTGTTCCCTTTGTGGCAAGCTTCATCTCCCTGATGGTGGGTGTATGATGATGTATATTGTAGCCATGAATAGGCTGAATGAGGCAAAATTATGCTGGTTAACTGCCTGTGCCCCCTGCCAGATCAAACAGCCTCTCTTCCACATTTTTGCTCCTCTCTGCAATCCTCCTCAGTCCTTCATGGGGTGTAGCATAATCACTCCTACATGGCTGGTCAGCTCTGTGGGTGATGGTGATGGGATAAGATGAGCCCCCAGGGGAATAGCAAAGGAGAAGTCCTTGCACTCCTTTGAGTACAGGAAATACAACTTTTCTGGAACTTACATTATTATTTGAATTACAATAGCATCCAGAGGCACCAGCTGAGATCAGAGCCACATTATACTAAGCACTGTAAGAGACATTTCTTGCTCAAACCAGTTTACAGTCTTGCAAGACAGAGGGTAAAACAGAGAGACAGAGCGGGGAAGTGACTTGCTCAAGGTTACACAGGACGTCAGTAGCAAAACTAGGACTAAAGCCCCAATTTCCTGACACTCAGTTCAGTGCCCTATCCTCTAGCTCACACCGTATCTCTATTTACTATTTACTCCTTTCTTTCCTATGGCACATCAGGCAACCAGAATCTGACCCATAATTAATGGATTAACTCCTGAGGGTTTTTTTAGCCTAACAATTCTTTACCAACAGTGTCTAACACCAGGGTGTATGCAATGTTTCATCTGCAAACCTTCCAAAGCTTATGATGGAAACACTGAATGTGGAGGACCCATGCAATATGTATGGAGTGCTATTTTACTGTTATACTTAAATTATTTTTCTCTTGTATTTTTGAAAATACAAAACTATCCAATTTTTCACAATTTTTCAGCCTAATTTGAAAACTGATCCTCCCATCCCCTGCACCCAAAACACACAAAACACAGAAAATGTTGCTTGTAAATCAGCAACTATTTTAACTGGTGGAAAAGTTCATACATTACATGGAAAAATTGCTGATATTCAAATAGTTCATTTGATTAATTGACTTGTAACAAAGTTTTTCTCCATATTGCTGAAGTTTCCCTATAAATAATTGCACTAGAAAATGCTAACAATGTTCAGCTAATGTAAGAGAAAACATCTTTGGATTGGTGTAAACAATCATAATGTAGTTTGTTAGAACAAAGTTTATATATTTTTATTATTATAGTTGTCACATGCACAATATAATATTTCAAGAGGAATCCCTAATTATATTTGATACTTTCTGCAAGTTCTGTATTGTGGAATATCTTTAAAGCAACTCTACTTTTCCTTGCCATTGGAAGCACTCTTCATTAAACACTTAATTTCTACTTTGTTTTCCAATCAGAGTTGCTGTGACTTTTTGAAAAGCATGAAATCTCTAAATTATAGAATCTGCGGTACTCAGTTTTCAACCCACCCCCCCCCCCCGGATGCAGGGAAACAATCTGAATACACAAAATTAGAAAAACATACACAGAATAGTTGTTTAAAATTCACAGCTGTCAACATCAAGTGTTTTGTATAAGAGAAAGAATGTATGAAACAGTGAGTTAACAAAATAGCTGCAGATGGATTGGTTCCCTGTGACTTCTCCCTGGTCATTGTCTGCAGTCTGTTTTTCAGAGATTCATTTGCATTGAAGTACAAAGGTCCTCTGTTGGAGACCCTACCCAGCATCTCCCCATACTTTGTCTTTAAGGGGGCCTTGTTATCCATAGTGTCAATAGTTTTCATTCCGCCTCTCTTCAGGAACCAACACAAATCCATTATTTTAACATAACATGCAGCACAAAGTGGTGTTTTCACTTAGAATAAAGCTGGTAGAAGCTATAGAATAAGGCCTTTTACCTCACAGAGTTGGTCAAAGGAAGCTGTCTTGAACTGCAGGGGTTGTTTATAAGAATAAAGTTGTTAAGTCTTATTCAGAATGCCTGCCTCTCGTTTATACTGTATACGACGAGAGAAATGACATCAGTGAACATCAAGTATCAGAATATGTAATTGCATATGCTAATTATAGCCCAAGCTTTCCCACCAACATTGAGGAAATGCATTATTTATCATTTATTCTGCTTGAGGAGGCATGAAACACCTTTTTTTAAAAAAAACAACTGAATAAATATGACTATGAATGATCCACACAAGACAGTTAGATGTATAGTTTAACTACTAGTGGATGTAATAAAATTATTTTTATGTTTAATATTGAATTCCAGTGATGATCAAGATATTTTTCTATGGAAGATTCTCATTCTTGCTGCAAACTTCAATAATATATAAATTTGATTAGAAAAGGATATTTCATCAATATAAATGGAACTGAAAATGTGTGTGGAGTTGAAATGACCTTTCATGTAATCCCAGAGATGAGACAGGATTTTTAACAGAAACTAATTTTAGTTATAATTTGCTGTTGATTTCGAAACTGCCAGTTTATACTACAATAACTAAGGGTTTGTCAGCATTTACACTAGTCTATTTTCAGGGATTTATACCTTCATATAAAATTTGTTCTAGGCTGAAACTTGGCAAGCAAGGTTGCATGTCTGAAGGGATTTAATATTTAGCTTGTTTGAATATTAACCTGATTAAGCAAAAAATTGGATGACTGTATTAACCATGACTTGATTAAAGGGTGATTAGTCATTTGTGTGCTTGAGAATAGCCAGCTTCTCTTTTTGGGGAGTGGGGGGGAGTTTTGGCTGCTCAGGCTTTGTTTTTATGCTTGGGAGTATATTTAGCTTTTTGTAGTAACACGTTGTCACAGTGCGTGTCCTCTAACTTAGAACTGGGAAAAATATTCATTAGGACTATTCCCCTCCCCACCCAAACCAACCCCATCTCATGAGACTTAGCCCATTTTTTCAGTTTTCGAGCGTTGCCCAAAATTATAGCATTTTTTAACAGTTTTGAAAAATTTTGGATGAACTTCTTTACACAATTTTTTCAGCAATATTTGCTGTTTGTGAAGGTTAATGTTTCAAATGAAAAGTATCCAGAACTCCTTTAGCAATTTGCTTATTTCAAACAGCAGTAAATGTAAGGTCATTCTATGGGGAACTAGCCACTTACTATTTATTTATTTATTTATTTATTATGTGACATTTATACCCCAGTAGCACTTAGAGACCAATCAGACTGGAACCCCATTGTGCTCAGTGCTATTGAAGCACATAGAAAATGATGCTAATTGTCCCAGAGTTAACAGTCTAAAATGATCATTGATTCTATTAATATTTTCATTCCAGACCGTCACTGTGTCATGTGCATGACTAATTGTAATTAATTTTTAAAATGTTGCACCCACTAAAGTCAATTACAAAACTCTTGTGGACTTAAGTTGGACCACAATTTGGTGATAGGGACCCACTCCTGAAGTCCTGACTCAGGGAAATTCTTCTCGGACTGCAGGATTTGGCCTAGTATTTGGTGGTTTTCTATTAACACATTGGCTAAAGGAAGATATGCTTTAGGGGTGAAATCCTGGCCCCAGGAGAGTTTTGCTATTGACTTGAGTGGGAGTAGGATTTCACTCTAGATATGTTAACCATTCATTACTTTCCATCAATTCTGAAACATACAGAGTTCAGGTATATATAGATATCTAGCAATGCTTCAAAATAACAACAAAGAGGTCAGTATCAACACTGAAAAGCATTTAATTCCTAAAAAAATGTACATAATGTTCTGTAAAGAGTATGTCAAATGTAATAGCAACATTATTATAACAATACACAGAAAACTAATTTAAGGTTCAATTTGAAGGAATAAAGTAATTTTAAAAAACACTTAAAAAGACACTGTACTGTATCATAAATACCTACATTTTTAGCAATACTCGTGTGTCGAATTTTAATTTGTATTTAGCTACATTACGTAGTAATTAAATCAGATGGGAACTCAACACAAACCACTCCAGAAAGGGAGTGTTCACATTTGCTAATTACTGCCATATCAGGAATGCATGATTAAACTTTGGGAGAATATGCAATTTCAAATGCATGCTAATAAATGGTGAAATCCACCACGTACAATTTGTATGCAACAGGAGGATGATTAAAAGTATACATATATATTAGCAGGCATATAGTGCTGTTTTCAAAACTTAGGACCTGATCCTGCAGTCATTTATATTAGTCACTTTACGCATGTGAGTAGTTTCACTGAGGTAAGCTGGACTACTCGTATGTATAAAGCTTTTTGTGTGTTTGCAGCAATGGGCTCTTATTGTAGAATTACTTCAGGCTTTGAAAATACAGCATTTTTTTCTTCACATGCCAAGAGAAATGAGCATTGCACATAATGCCCAGGAAAAATCACTTGCAAGCTCACTCTGGAAAATAATGTCTGTCTCAAATAGACTTCAAGAAATGTAGAGTTAAGGATCCAACTCATTCATTAACTTACTCACACCACGTCTCGTTATTATAGATAGTAGTGTCAGATCTTGATTAATTAAACAATGATTATTTAGACTTGTCAGTCTAGGGCTGCTATTGCCAGATCTTTCTTCCCTTCTTCTACAGATGATGTTTATTAGGGATAGGCAGACTAGTTCTGAAAAAAATAGATCCAAAATGTTTGCTCGATCCGGTGTCCAAGGAGTACCAAGCTCTGATCTTTTTCAGGCATTGATACTATTAGTGTGCAGCTTTATAATATGTTTAATTGAAGCGCGATATTTAAGAAGCAAATCAAGAGCAGGATGTGTTTTCTGATGCACAGTGGACAATCAACTAAATCTGTACGTGATCCTTGCTTGGCTGTACTTCAGATAATGGCTCTTATGATGTCACCTGTAAATAGCTGAGAACTTTGACACCAACTCTACATGATGCTATTTAAATCAGTGCCTCATTTATGGGATCCTGCTGCCTGTAAAATGGCTCTAATGGCATTATCCCCAGGCCTGAGGGGCAAGTTAAATAACAAACCTCAAAAGAGTCTCTTATGTTGGGGGGAACAATGCTAATCTCTAATAGTATAACCTAATCTCCTCGTGATCTGATCTCACAGGACTCAATACTTAGAGAAATTCAGCACAAAGCCATGGTTGCAGATAAGAGGGATGATGTGTGTGTAAGACTCTTAACCTTAAAAGAAATATTGTAATTACTAGAAAAATATGCATGAGCTCTTTGTAACCTGGTATCTTCAATGGACTATATTCTGAAAGCAATTAGAATATAATTTGTTGTTTTTATTCCAATAATTGTTTGTATATAATGGATTTTTCAGGTCAGAAGACACCATTATGATTATCTAGTCTGATCTCCTACATAACACAGGTCATAGAATTACACCTCTCTGTATAAATGGACATATGTAGTGTTTATATATGTACTGTGTATATACATCCATAACGGATGTGTATATATACACACATGCACAAATATTGTGTATTTAAATTTGTTTTACAAATGTAAGCCCTACGATTGTGTATTTTTTCACATTATTATTTTAAAATTGACTTTCTCAGATTTAACATCCTCTATTGTGCTATATGCAAAGTTTTCGTTTTCAGACAACTGGTTGCAGTTTGTTGCATGTTTGGATGCATGGATTCTTCATACTTTTGACCTCACAGTAAAAGAGAACAGTGGACGTAATAGGGCCAAATTCAACAGTGGTATAAGTTACACAAAGTTTGTACATTGATTTGAAATTGGGTGTAATTTATACCAGCTGGGTATTCAGTGAAATGCTGGATGGAAAAAACCCTAGATTGTTTAGGGTATTTTTAGTCATTACCCTGAACACTGACAATGATACTGAAGCAAACTATTTTGCCTCTTCTGCTCCCTCCCCCTGCATGTTCCAGAATGAAAAATCTGCTATTTTTCCTGGTTAATATTCTTTTTGACCACCGGACAAGAACCGGTATTGAATACTTTGATAACATTGTCGTTTTCTTGGTTGAATTTCACTCCAGAGTTCCACATTTCTATCCTTTCCTCATATTTTAGTAACTTGTGTCATACGTGATGAAATCAGTAGAAAGTTACTGTTAAATATGAAGGAAGGGTTTTCTTGACCATCACATTTCCAAGGACTATAAACACAGCAATTTACCTCACGCATCCTGCTGTTATTTGAGTTGTGATTGTTGCATGGTTAACACTAACCTTTGTAATGTTGCAACATGTTGAATAAAGTGGTGACTCCCAATATGAAACTGGCATAGTGATCTACACCATTTCCAGCCATTTACTACAATGTATGGCCAGCTCCATCTGTGATAGAAACCACAACATGCAAACCAATTGTGCTGATGGATAAACATTCACTGCGTTACAATGGGAAATTGCTTGGTGGCCTGAGCATCAGCTTTGAGAGTAAACTAACTGGAACCACAGATACAAATCTCAGCAGGATAGTTGCAGCTCTTGATCCTTTAGAGGTAGATAATGGAAAATGAGTAGCATATAATTTCCTGTAGAGGGGGATTTTAGATCCTTTCCCTCATAGCTGTACAGTATGTTGTGCCTATTTGGTGGAAACTCTCTACCCCGGGGTAGGCAACCTATGGCACACATGCCGAAGGCGGCAAGCAAGCTGATTTTCAGTGGCACTCTCACTGCCTGGGTCCTGGCCACTGCTCTGGGAGGCTCTGCATTTTAATTTAATTTTAAATGAAGCTTTTTAAGCATTTAAAAAATCTTATTTACTTTACGTACACCAATAGTTTAGTTATATATTATAGACTCATAGAAAGAGACCTTCTAAAAAGGTTAAAATGTATTACTGGCATATGAAACCTTAAATTAGAGTGATAAATGAAGCCTCAGCACACCGCTGCTGAAAGGTTGCCGACCTCTGCTCTACCCCTAAAGGAAACTTCAGTTAGTGGGTGTGACAAAGGCCCATTGTTGGTTAGGGAGTATATTTAGCTTTTTGTAGTAACACGTTGTCACAGTGCGTGTCCTCTAACTTAGAACTGGGAAAAATATTCATCTGCAGCTATAGGTAGGACAAAGGCCCATTGCTGGTTTACAATGAAGGTATATTTGCATATAAGGTAAACAAAGCTAACAATGGGGGGAGAAGACAGCATAGTGTCTACACCCCAGCAGGAGAGAGAAATTTTGTCTGGGTTTACTTTTCAAGGAATACATTTCAAAGGTTTATTGGACTATAACAAGAAGAGGAAACAATCCCATAGTTATCCTTCACCTGAGGAGTCAAAGAAACTAGCTTTGAGCTCCATGTGTTGGGTCCTGGATAAAGAACAAGCCAGCCACAGTGGAAGAATGACTGAATGTAATAAGAAAAATGTCTTTGAACAGAAGACTTTCTAGTTTCCTACACTGAGTTTTAATCTTAGACATGTATTTTTAATTTTGTTTGTTGTAATCATTTCTGTGCATATTCAGTATACTTGGTACACTTAAACCTTTGTTAACAAACTTGTTTTACTTTTTCCATAAATCAGCTCCGTCCTTTGATTGAAAAGGAGGATTTGTCAACCCCAGATAAGTTAATAAGCTGCTATGTGTGGTCTCTTTAAAGGGCAGCAAATTGATACAGTTTTGTGGGTATTACAGGGAGAATGGCTGAGGGGAGAACTCAGAGCTGGAAGGGTTGTTGAGACCTTCCTGAAACAAGTAACAGAGTGGTGACAGCCAGTGGGTGACCTGCATGTTGGTATGCTAGCTGGTATCAGGGCTGTACCACAGCAGCATAGCATTTAAGGCACCCAGAGTTGCAAGGCAGATGTTGATTGAACCCGACTGGCCTGGGTGAAACCCAGAGTGTCACAGTGTGCGGGAGAGGTTCATGTATAATTTGGATTTTTAAGCTCTTTGGCATCCATTATGATGAAAAGCCTTCTATAAATGTCAAATACATTTCTGCACTCTCTCGGAGGTGTTTACCTGAAGTACTTGCAAGAGATCCAATGGCTCCCACCAGCCAGTCCACTGTTAATGAAATTCCAGTACATGGGATTGCATTTGGCTGGATGCCAGGGATCCAGCCACCCTCACTCAAGGGAAGTGTTTCCAAGGTATTTTAGGGCTGTGGTGTATAATACTTTCTGCCTGTATCCCAGGTTTTCTCCACTCCTATTATGAGAAACGCAGGGATTATCAAGTGACTTTCATTCTTTTTCTGCACTTTTTGAAGCTCCTTATAGATCTATGGACTATAACACTTTTCCTTCCTGTATTCTACATCGTCTCTGGCTTTTTAGGTCTACAGGTGCCAGTGCAGGAACTCTATTTAGACAGTTAACAGAGCTGTCTGAAGGGCAGGGCTCTAAGACTTCCAAATCAGGCAGACAGTTGTAGAGAACAACGAACTATTCCAGGGAGAAGAAACTGAGCCAGCATGGATAGAAGAAGCAAACTTGCCTGCTTGAAGGTGTTTTTTTCAGCAGGATGGGCCTTAAGATAGACGCACAGATAAGCTTGGGCAACGTGTAATTTCTCTATAAATTATTGTGAGCCAACTCAGATACCCTTACTCAGGTTGTGTAGTACGTCACTCATTGACCAATCCCTTTCAAATGAATGGGACTAGTCAGAGAAAAGAACTATTTGGTGTGAATAAGGGTGGCACATTTTGGCCCCCATATATGCTATTAAAAAATACCACAAAACAATTCGTGGATGCAAGCGTGTTTTAAACAGTCTTATTTTTTAATGATAAAACTTACTTTATTTTAAACCTACTTTCATTCATGAAAGGTGTAATGTAGTTGAATCCTTTATTACAGAGCTTGCATACCTGTTTTCTGTTAGTATTCATTTAGTGATATTACCTAGACACCAGAAATATCTGAGACCTATCTTAGTGTTAGAATTTGGTAGACCAATATGACAGACCTGTTTACAATCTCAAATTGTGAATGGACTTGTTCAAACTAATACTTTCCAGATGCATTTAAATATTAAATTACCCTTGCTCTATGAGATACATGTTCATGGAAATATTTATATTGATGTTCTTAGTACAATTTCAACTGTCTGACCTCACGTCAGTGGTTTCTGACAGAAACCTAAAATATACCAGAACTTCAGATTGTACTATAAAATCCATGCTAAATTGTGGCAAATTACTGTTGCAGAATAAGAGCTTTTGCTGGTGTTTTGCACATAGCACTTAAAAATGCTAATCTATCAGTGTGAAATTATATCCCTTAATTTTTAATTTATGGAGGTGCTCAAAATCTATTTACTTGCATAAAGCTCACATCCTTCATTGTAAAGAGGAAAAATATCTAAGCCAAAAAGCATAGTAGTCTGTTATATAGGTTTGACATTCCATAAGCATATAATGCTAACATGTACTTGCTAAATGGTGTGAAAGTGACGGTTTATGAGGATCAGATCAAGAACTCAGAATGTTAGTGTATTTTTAGTACAAATGTAACTATATCAAATATATTTAATAGTGTTATCTGAAATTAAAACTGAACACCATATCCCATGGATATTACTATCTGAACACTTTGTATAAAGCTATAATAATAATTATTTTCATTTTATGTGGTGAACAACAGTCTTAAAACTAATTCTGCTGAATGAAGAGTTGTATTTCTGGGTAACTAACTACCAGTATTTGACTGGTGTTGTAAAATTTTATTAGGCAATACATCTGACCTCAAATTGAAAATTTGTGTTGGAACCAGTTTAGGAAATCATTATAGCTCTGTTGTTAATTTTATATTTGTGTAATAAAACACAGCAGGAACAACGTGACATGACCTAATGTAACAGAAGCAAGCTGTTAGATGTGTTTTTAAACCACTGTTTTCTACCTTGTTGAGGGTCAGAAAATGGATACAATTTGGCTACAGAGTTTGCTTTGTCTCTGATGGGAGCAAATTGCTGTTCCATAGTTAGTGCACTGAGAGGGAGATCAGTGTTAAATATAATATCAAACATTTTTTTGAAAAGAAGTAAAGATGTATATTCCTATTGTTAGATATGCACTTGGGAAAAGTGTTTTGTGGTGTTTTGCAGATAGCATTAGAAGCGTCATTAAGGAAGGCAAGATTGAACCTGTCTAGTTGGGAGAAAGGAACAAAGTATACTTTTTACTATGGGAGAGAGCTAGTGATTTAGTGCATTTATGTGCTTGTGAATGTCGTCTGGGCACTTGAAAGCCTGTTCTTCGGTATTGTAGAATCTTATTCAAACCATATTGCCGAGGTTCCAAGCTTAGTATAATTAGGTCTGTATTAGGGGTACTTAGCGGGTGAAAAAGATGAAGGATGGGAAACAGAGCTTTTCACCTTTGATCCAGTCCATGCATTACTGCATTACGACTGTCATTGACAAAGTATTACTAGAGATAAGTTCATGGCAGCCTTAAAGCCATCCTGCAACCAATAGGGTACATAACAAGTATTGCAATCTAATGATGATTTAAAAAAAAAAGGTAAAAGGACATACATGAACATGAAGAATAACTGGTTGTTTAAAAATACTTTAAAAATAAACTCTTTTTGCTAGCTTTTTTCTGTTACTTACAGTTAGTGCGTCATATTCTGGTCTATAGGAATATTTGCAAGATTTATGCCCTTGCCACGGTTAGCCTTGATTGCATAAGCAGGCATTGTTCAACACTTGCACATGCAGATCTACATTCATCCTTATCTGAAAAACTACTGTTACACATTATTTGAAAGGGATATTTTGAACTAAAAAGAGAAGTGTGAAGTTGGAGTCAGTCTTTTAAATGCGGAATATTAGCATTTTTTTTTATTGTATAAGAACTTCTCAGAGCCTGTTCTGCATATGCTGCAAGCTGTTTTCCTCTTCGCCAGACACCCATTAGTATCAGGGCATTTCAGGAGACTAATGGAATTGCATCACTACGGAATAGGAGTAGGGACTGATCTATAGAGCCATATTGTATATCTCACTAAACTGCTGTAGGAATAGAAGAGACAATAATGAAGTAGGCACTTCATTGGCTCCATATCATTCTCTGCATATTTTTCCTTTTTGGAATCACCCTTTTGGGCACCATTCTGGATTATGTATGCTTTCTAGTTCGCTTTTCCTCCCAAGCACTTGGAAACACATTGAGAGATGTTTTCTTTCTTTTAGATTATCAAGTTAAGGGATAGATTAGATTATTTTGTCAGTGATATTGCTGATTTATCTTATTTGTATGGAGAAATGGTTGACAATTTTCATAATATTGTTTGGGGTTTTTTTAACCATTCAAAATTTTGAAGATGACAAATCGTGGACATTTTGCAACTAACTCTTCTCCCATGTAAGCAGAACTGAAAGAACAAGTCACAATTTTTTCTGTAAATTTAGCCCTTTCAATGTTTATAAGTTGTCTGCAGACAGGCTGTTCTTTTCATGAACTTGCTCATTCTAAATTGCTTGGTTAATATAATTTCAATAGATGGATTATTTTTGAACTGTTTGTAGTGAGTGTTCCTTCAGGTATTGGGTATTCTAGAGTCAGTTTTCAAACTGTGTGGTTAATCATCTAAAAGTCACATGGTATTGCTTCTTTCCTCTGACAGACATTCCAGGGTGGCCACTTATGTGAGCACTTTTCACATGAGCAGAATCTCACATCACCTATAAGACCTTCATAAGCGTATGATCGCTTGCACAAATGTCTGGAGAAAACTAGCAAAAAATGTCATGAAGAACATTGAAATAAATTTGATTCAGAGTTTGTCAAAATAACCATGTGACTTTTTTGCAGAATTCAACCGGCTGCACCTGAAGGCTTCTGCTTTATTTGAAAGTAGAGGCAGTGATGACAATCCTGAAGAAGCCTAGAGAGAACTCTTCAGCTTAATATCCAATTTAACTTTCCTTTTTGTAGAAGGCTGCCATTGAAGTCATTATCCAGTTTTAGGTTCATTTTCTATTGAAGACTCCATAGAAAATTTTACTGTCTATATTTGGTCTTTCATCCAGCACTTTAACTGACCCAATCAGTTCTGTAATGACCTACATGTGAGAACAGACCAGATTTCTCCTGCAGGAGCTTTACCAATCTTAAATATAATAATTATATTATAATTTTAGCAGACTCTCCAGCAAGTAACCCAGGGTTAAGCATGGATTCCTATGCATGTCTTTATCATTTTTTATCTGGGTTATTGGCCTTTCATTAGTGGCCTTGACACTTCTCTAGTGCTTTGCAGCTTGCAGGTAAACTGGCTGCCATATTGGTCATAAAAGAGAAAGTTTCCATTGATATGTTCACGATTTGATACCTATTTTGTTTGCATCAAGATTTTGTGGAAACTCTGCACTTCTAAAAACCATGCCACCTTTATTTATGTAGATTTAGAAGCCTAATTTGAGGTATATAGGGTCAAACATAGTACCTTCAGTTTTGTAATGGAGGGGTGAAATCTTGATCCCACTGAATCCAATGGAAGTTCTCCCATTTATTTCAATAGAGCTAGGATTTTATCCTGAATCTAAATCCTAGCAGTGACCAGATGAGATTTGCACTGTTGAATGAGAAGCTTGGGTTCCATTCTCACATTCATTGTCCTACTTCGTGGCTCACTAGGTAGTGTTAGCAATTGGGCTTGTTTATTTTATACTACTAAACAGAAAGATTGGTTTGCCTTTCTTACTACTTAGAGATTGCAGATATGAACACCAAATTAAAATGAAGCAATGGACTTTTTAAGACTATTGGAAAGAATGCTCGATAAAGATCTTACTAGTTAACTAATTTGTTTTTCATTTCATCACATTCAAATCTATTTATTGAAAAACAGAATCTTGTCTTTTTTTTTATAAAGCGTACATTGACATGCTAAGTGAAAAACTTCAAGAAAAATTACAACAAATTGAAATGTATTTCCCATGAGATGGAAAATGTTAGAGTGGGATGAAGGAGGGAACTAACAGAGATTCTACAAACAGACATGTTTATTTAAAGAATAAGCTTTTGGGCAAATATAATACTGCAGTCTCCTGAGGAAAGCTGTGTTAGCTGGTGAGGGACAATGACAATTAAAAAATAAAACAATAAAACGTAAGTTTGTCATTAATTTAAACTTTATGTAGATTAATCCTGCTTTTTTCATGCTATATTCTGCTGACTTATCACATGAAGAGAGTCCATGCTTTCCTTCCGCAGATAATAATTAGTTTACATTACCAAACATAAATGAATTGTGTCTGCTGATCTAAAGTACTCGCTAACAAATCAAACCTGCTGGGAACACATTACCATTCTTCTCAGACATTAACTATCTGACATTGTCCTAAATGTTAAATGTCAGTCTTTTTTTCTACAAGATTTTTAACTCAAGATGACCAGAAAATACATCTTTAAGACAAATTGCCTGGTGTTTTCCTTTGTTCATACAGGATTTATAGGATATTTTTAAACACAATTTTCATTAACAATTCTTTATTGTTCAATAAAACAAGCAAAGGAACAATTATTGTCTTGAGACTTCTCCAAGCTGTTAATGATATGTAATAGCTCAAACAATTTTGTGTGCTTTTCACCTATGAAACATGATCTCTTCGTAAAATGCTCATGAAAATAGTGACCTTGTGATATAATTCACAATTCCACTATTTATCATCCTTATTATGTGAAATCACATTCAAATATAATTTCCTAACATGGAGAAAACTAGATTGCATTATCAGGAGGAATGTCAATTGGGGTTATCTGAAAAGTATTTCAGAGTTAAATTTTATAATTAAATATAAATATATTATATTTTCTTAATTCTAAAGGAGAAGACACTAGGTCTGATTTACCATGGCAGGGAATAGTTGGTGGGGAAAAAAAAAATCATGACTTTTTTACCTAATTCTAATCACATGGTTTTCAGGCCCTTGAAAATGAAAGTTATATAAAATATTGAAGATCCAGTAATTTCACAGGTCAGCTTTCAAAATCCATTTCTGGTGCACAAAAACTTGGTGGGGAGAGTTCTTTTATTGGAGTGGGAACTCATGTGACAAAGTCAGCATTGTTACCCTCGGGAATTACATGAGGTTTGAGATGAGTGTTGGTGGAGATTCTGGCTCTTCCCATCTCAAATCCTTCCCAACTTGTAGAGAGAGGGTCAGGAATGGGAGGATATTATATTGTAGTCAGCACTCTTCCCCACCTATACCCCACCTGAGAGTTACATTATGATTGGACCTCAGATTATTTTGATCCTTGCTTTTAGTCTGCACCGTTCAGACAGATTTTCATCCCAAAGCCACCTTTGATTACTAGTCACATTTATGAAATGCAAAGTCTTTGCTTTCCTCTCCTTCAAGATTCATGAATCCATGTATTCGAATGGATGTTGGAAAGATGAATGGCTAAGGGAAGAAAGAAAGTCGTGTCAGTGTTCTTAGTGTAGGACCAAAAGAGGAGTTTATAAAGGCAGAATGTGTGATAGAGATAAAAACCAAATGAAAATTAAGGCTCAAGAAGAGTCCTAGGTGATGGAGGAGAGGATGGTGGGAGGGAGAGAAGGAAATCTGAATATTTTCAGTTAATATCCAAAAAGGTGAAATGTAAAAAAGGCTCCATTAAATCCCATTTCTCCCATGCTTTGATATTTTAATTTCCGATTTCATTTCCTTTTTATAGTTTCCTTCTACCATTCCCATGACACACACACACAGTCTCTGGTGGAAACCTGCTGTGGCAAATCATTTTTCCAGAGACTGGGCTTCTAACCCAACCGTATTCAGTGTCTATCCACTGAGATTTTGATGCATATCAGGGCAACAGCTCTAATGAGGGATTCCCACATTTGTACTTTTGACCTTGTGACTGGAAACTCAGGTGTGGTTAGTGGTAATAGGAACGGTACAGCAGTTTAAAACAGCAGTGAGAGGCACATGCTACTTGAAAATATAATGGCTAAATTGGGACATATAAAATACACATACACTTTGAATCATTCACATGGGATCAAGTATATGTGCTAACAGTTCCAGTCATTTAGTTTTGTTGCTGTTTTTTAAAATATAATAATAATTTGTCCATTCGGATGTATATTATTGCAGCTAGGGAAACAAGCCTCAATCCAGCAAAGTACATAAGCACCTGCGTATTTTAGAGCACGTAAGTATCCCATTGAAGTATATGGAACTATTCACATGCTTAAAGTTAATCAAGTGCTTAAGTGTTTTTCTGGATTGAGGCTATCATGTAAGAAGGACTGTTTCAATAGTGTTTGCATTTTTTATGTGTAAACATTACAGTCTGTTTGCTTTTTTTAACTGTAATCTTATTAGCAAAATTGGCGGGATTATGAGGATATTAAACAGAATCTGTATGTTTCCACATCAATTAAACTCTGTACTGTATTTCAATGAAATACAGAAATGCTGTTGTACAATAACTGGATTTTAATGCAATCAAAGTCACTTATGATTGCATTAAAACACATTTGTTAAATTACTTGGCTGCTTTTAACTAGTGGGTTGGAAGTGATAGCTCACCGCTGCTAAAATATATAGAGGCCTTTTTGACAGTGAAATATTTGTGGGAATTTCTGCAGTTTGTCTTCATCAATCAAGCTGTGTTTGTTTACCAAGCACCATGCTGTCAGTGTTAATTTTATGGATATTCTAATAGGTCCAGAACAAAGTCATCCATCCCAGCGGGCAGTTGGAGTAAACTGTCTGTTGCATTGTGGGTGCTCTAGTTGGGGAAGATAATAGACATGGTCAATTTTATGGTTGTATTATTCTTATCTTGGGGAAAACCCTCCACAGCACCTATTTTCCCTACTTTTTTTACATCTCAGCACTTTGATTTACAGTTGTTTCCAAGAACAAGTTGTAGTAAAGCCAATATACTTTTGTTTGTACAGTACTCAGATCTGAAGGTCTCCTTGTTCCTAATGAAGAAACATTGCTAACAACAAGAAATTGAAAGCAAGCAACATAAAATAGATAAACCAACCAGCCTAAAAAAACTCCCAATACACCAATCACCATTATAATAATAAATAGGCCCAGAAAAACAGAAACTAGAAAGTAAATAAAAATGTCTTTAGCAGTAACATTTTAGTTATTTGAGAACTGCCTCCTGACCCCATTACAGTGAATGATCTGTCTTTTCAGAATGCATTTAAAAATATAAATATTAAGATTTCAGCAAAAAAAAATTTTAAATTTGATGTTTAAAATTTAGCTGATATTTAATCTTTCATTGATATTTAGTTAATGTTTTTACCAATAGATATTTCTGACTTTTCCCATTTTTGAATGTACTTTTTGCTTCAGTAACTCTCCCACTGCTATATTTGCTACCATGGATTGGCTTATTACCTTGTATTAGCATCAGAAGATCTTCACAGTAATTTACACCATGAAGTCCTAATCCTCAGATCCACTCAGGAACATCCCTGCACCTATGTTCAGTCCTACTGACTTCAATGGACTCTGCTCTTAATTCTGACCACTCCCACCCCATCTCCTCCACTACCCCAGTGAATCTTGCTTCACCTTCCTTTTACTAATCCCACTCTCATCTTCACAACTGCTTCCACCTCAAACTGTCTTCCTATCTCAGTGCCCCAGGTACCCACCTTCTTCTCTTTCAAATGGCTCCTCAAAGTTTTTGCCATAAAGCTTATAAGCACTAGCCCACATCGATAAAAGGGCTGTCACTTAACACTATATTTACAAAGATGGAAGGACTTCCGATGTAACCTGCCACTGGGACTCCAATGCATTTCGTTTTATCCCTCTAGTTATGCCCTGGCCTTCAATCAACACTGCACAGGTGGAGAATTCTGGCTAGGCTGAAGGGTCTGCCTGCAATGATTCAGTTGCAAGATGAGGACCTTAGGTTGTAAGCTCCTGGGAGTAGAAGCCAGGTCTTTTTCACCAAGCACTTGTTTATTTACTGCCCTTGTCAAATAACGAGTGATCCTAGAAAGCAAAAAGTAGCCCACAAAGCTCCATGGGCCTCCCTGGATGGGCTTCGAAAAGGACTGCTCCTTCACTAGTGGTCTTACATTACAGTAGGCATTCCATGGCCACTGTGTACCATACCTTTCTCAGAATAGTCATGGGGACCACCAATCAGATTGCCATACAATCTGTAGTAATTGGGCTATGGGACCGGGCAAGGTTGTCCTGTACTTGTATCTCCTGACACTGACATCCTATTGTTATGCTATGGAGAGAGTTGAGGCCGGTTCTCCACTCAAGAGTGAAGTATCAGTGGTCCATTCAGGCAAAGACAGTATCTCTGTCTGGAGAATAGAGGAGCCTGTCTGATAAAACATTTCTGCTCCATTCTTGCCACAATCTAGACAACAATAGGAAGGGTATTGATGCAGGACTGACTCAGAAGTGGCACTCAGGCCTTTGGCAATTGGAGCTTACCCAATTCTTATTTTATGTTGCCGTAAGATAAACTGTAGCCCCATGTGGAGTCACTAGTTCTCTGTAACCTTCCTGGGTGTGTGTGGAACAGAAGGTCATTGATATTTTCTGCTGACCTGGCCCCTGAGTGCACATTAAAAACAGCAATAGAATTTTCATAGAATAACAATACAGGAAAGACTTTTAAGACATGTTTATTAATACAGAACATATTCCACCAGATTGAAGTCAGTGGTATCTTCTTTCCATGGAACAAAGTTGACAGTGGTAGTCAGTGCAACATCTCTTTGTTGTACTATCCTGCACCAAAAGCTGCCTTTGTGGCTTAAATTTCAGGATGACTATGCAGCGCTGTTTGATGAAAAACGTTGAGTCGCTGTGATGCAATTTCTAGGATCTTGCAGTGTTTTCTACTGAAATGCTTTGATCCTGCTCTGTAGGGTGTGGAAGTAACAGTCGTTACCACTTGTAGAAGTACTCTCTGCTTTTTCAGCAACTAGTTCAGTGCGTCTGACAACAAGATGCAGATTTTCACAGATCTGTTGCCGGTGGAGACTCCTACCCCCTCTAGCCTCCTCTGCTTGGAGTTGGATACAGTACTGTTTTGCCCACTTCTATACATTGACTCTGAGTGTATCTTCGCATGTCTGCTTTGCCTTATCCTTTTTCACATCTCACTAGCTTCCTTTCCCTGCCTTCTTGGCCGACACGCTGAGAACTGAATCAGAGATCTCCAGAGCTGAAATCGTGAGTATCTGCAGCTTGCGCTAAAGAACCAAGCTCTGTAGCTGGGTGCTAGAACAGGCACAGAGGGGGACATGTAACACTGATCAGTGAGTTACACCGAGGTGGCAATTTACATCCAATTTGTGCTCTACTGCTACAGGTATATTCTTTCTAAAGGGCATCAATAGCTTCCATTAACATTAAAGAGCTTAAAGAGGCAACTGTACCCCCCAAAAATTGTTATAACAAAATTATTTGTCTAAGCTGCCTGTGATGGAGTGTACAGGCCCCACATGGAGGAGGAAGAGGCCTCTCTGGTGGCAGAAGTAGCCCCACCCCTCTAGCCGTGTCAATCATGCGTGATAAGGAGGAGGCCTTTAAAAGGGAGGAAGCTGCAGTCAGCAGAGGGGGAAGGAGAAGGCTGCAGGAACGACTCCCAAAGCTGCCGAAGGAATTCCTGGGCAGGAAACCTTCACCCCAACACTGAGAAGAGCAAAGCTGATTCCCAAGCTCAGATAGACTGCCTCAGAGACCCAATCAGCGGGATTTCTCCACGCACATTGTGCTGGGGCTGGATCATTGGCAGTGCTACAGACTTGCCGCACACACAGGCCTGCCCTTTGCTCGGACTGCAGGGAGGGAGTGTCCCTAAATGTGTGACGGTTTGTGACTTTCATTTTGATCTCACAGCCAGGGAGACTTAAGGAGGCCCACAAAGGGCAGACCCCTCCCCCACCGCCATTCTCCCACCCCAGAAATAGTGGAGAAGTGGGGCCCAGGTTGTGACCACCCAATGTAGCTCACTGGACATGATTCGGTTTCCTCACCCCCTTGTGGGAGGAACCACCAAGCACTCTGTTACACTGCCTCCTTATACAATATGGCCAGGCTTTCCATCTCTAATATATTTTCACAACTTTCGTCTTTGCTGTTGTCCTAAAGTATCAGAGCACAGCATCACTTTCACGCTGGAGTTAACTTAGTTGAGTTCCCATTATTTTTAAAGACATTGGACCCTATTCAGCAGTCCTCACACCTTACTCAGCTAACTCCACAGTTGAGTTTGATGGGAGATCTTCTTGAATACTGAGTAGGCACCATTTTTTATCCCTGTACATCATTAAAAGCAGAGAGTTCTCAGTGAAGTGTACCACATGGACTGCGGATAGTGAGCTATGCCTCGGGGGGTGCACAGTACATCAAATGGGGAGGGGACTTAGAGCAGGCAGAGCACCCGCAGCCCACCCCACCACCCTATGCCAAGCTGCAGAGCTGGCTGGCTGCACAGGGAGCAGGAAATATACTGCACCTCATAAAGGGATGTGCACCGTTTGTATGTGTCCTCCTGAATACTCTTGAGCTCTGAGAGGCATTCTCTCTCAGGCAGAATACCTCTAGTGCTCCCGGTGGAGCGGTATGGTTTCACACACAGGGCTACGTCTTACATGTACAACTGACTCCTCACTTGTTAATCATCATAGCTAGTAGCAGCATGTGGCAAGTGTTAAGGAGTTAGGTCACATCTTAATTTTTTTTTAAAGTGCAAAAATCTAGAGCGACTGAAAAATTAAGGCTGAAAAATCCAGCACATACAAGTAAGGAAATTCTAAAAGTCATGAAATGTTGACTCATTTACCTACCACACATTCCATTTTCTACTGCTGTTTTCTTTGCAAAATGGAATCTTTAAAACATGGGACCTTAATTTTTAGCATCAGGTCATTGCTGCTTATAGCCCTAAGCCTGCAAAGGGATCTGCTCAGGCTGACTCTGACACTATTGTTGAGTCTCATTGGCTTAGTAAGACCAGGGTCAATGATAATAAGTGTAAAATCCTGTCCCCAATGAAGTCTGTGGCAACATTCCTATTGACTTCATTGGGGTCAGGATTTCAACCTAGGTTAATTGTAAAAAAGATGGGATGTGGAAAATGGCCCATTTTAACTTACTGAACTTCCTGGGTTTTGTGTGCTCAGTTTCTCAGCCTTCCTGTTGCCTTAGAGTTATATTGTCCAGTAAGTGCAAGCCATAAATTAAATTCAGTCCCCAAAATGGATTAAAATAACTTCCATCAGAAGTGAAATTTTTAGGGGCCTTTTATCATTTTAAATGTTTCTGCTTAAATAAACAAACATATGCTCTCAGATGTGTACAGATATAAAATATATATGTAATGTCTAGATATTATTAATGTTTCTCAGAAAAGAATGCCACAATATATTCAAGATGCAGTTATTTATTACTTTTCTTATTGCTTTAAAAAGCCTTGAATTCTTGAAGAATATGGTTTAGCAGGTCAAACATCCCCTTTCCTCTCATTTATCAGCCTTTTGATCTCATGTCAGCTCTAAATGTTGGCATGCCTAGGCCATAACAGTGTGCTGCAAGATCACAAAAAAGCATAGTTACATCTTTAAAAACTTATGGGCATCCCGGTGCTACAGCCCAGCCCAGTTTAGCAGATGTGGTATTGAGTTCCCCCCAGTCTCCACTACCCCTTTGTCTATTATTATTTTATAGTTTTGTTCTGCATTCCTTCTACTCAACCTCAAGTCGATGGAAGCCTGTTACTTTATTACTTACATATGTCTGCACCCTTTTACCTCAGCAGGGAAAGACAAAATATTGAGGAGGGCTGTAGGTTTGGGATGGCCAGCTAATCCTTCTCCACCTTGAACTAATCGGCAGGCTGATGTGTTATTCTGCTGAGCCCTGTTCTGCAGTGCATAGCCAGTGGGGTTTCAATTTGTAGAAGCATAAACAGATACTAAAGTAAAAGGAATGGTGCAATGATTTGTTAGCAGAGTTCAGATCAAATTATCACAGTGATCCCCTGCTGACAGTCCTAACAATTCCCTCCTTTTTCTTGGTCTTTTAAATGTTTTCTGTTTCACTCAGGCCTTGGTAAATAGTATACTTCTCACCACGTTTTATTTACTTACCTACAGAGCATCAATTCTTTTCCCTTATAATTTTTGCTGAAAGGACTCACCAAACTTTGTATAGATTTTATCCTAACTTACATACATTAACAAGTTTGTGTTTTCTTAATGAAAAATTCAATAAATGCAAATGAAAATTATTTCAGCACTGAACTGCTTCCCAGTTCACAAAATTTTCTATTCCTTCTTGTACATTTGATCATAATTCTGATCTCGGCATACTTTAAAATCTTTTGAGAACAAGTGAAGAGAGAGCATGCCGTACAGCGTATAATTATGAGAGTCAGTGTTGAGAATATTAAAAAAGTCATAGGCCTTGGAGTAGTATTCTGAAGGTGAATTAGTTGTATATTGTCAGGTATCGTTTGTCATTTCTGTGCACTTAAGATTACTTGAAGTTCTGCAAAAGTTACCTAGAATTAACTTCAGCCTTTACTTCCAACTCTTTTCCCAACCCCCTTCCCGATTTTCAACTCTTGACTTTCACTCTTGCATAGTTACATTTGTCTGCTTCTTACAATTCTACTGAGACTGATTTATCATCATTTGCTAACATATCTGTCTCAAAATCTGAGCTTTGATCAGCTTGTATTTTATAACTTACATCTGTTCTATGTTTAACCTTTTGTAATGCTGTTTTTCAGAAATATTACCTGGTCTAACAAAAGAATCATGTTAGTCCAAGCATTCTATTAAACCTAAAGAAAAAAAGAAAACCCTATGTACCTGTCTAATTTGCCATATTTTTGTTATTGTTTCATAGTCTCCTTTTCATTAAATCTATAAATCTGTCACTTTCTAACTTTTCCCTGTGACCCATGTTGAACCGCAAACTCCATCTTCCTACTTCACCCCAATCTCCTTTTCTACACTCTCAGCCTGATGGGAAATACACCATGGGAATACAATGTCACGACGGGAAATACAGCTGCTTAGGTCCAACTGCTGCTGCAGGGTCCAACTCGTGTTTCCAAAAAGGTAATTGTTGCAATTAAAAATTTTTTCCTTAAGGGACTGTTGGGCAATTTGACAAGCTTCTTGTTTTCAGTTAAGTTCTGACCTGACTTCTGCACTGTGCAAGCCCAATAAGTGATTCAATACGAATATGGGATACTAAGTTAGGGGAAGAGTTTGGCCCTCTCTGTTTAATAAATCTATATATATTTGTATGGCTTACTCTGCCTTTGGGAAAAGAGGGAAAAACAAGTAAAATGACTCACTAAGGGTCTGACACTCCAGCCTTTATGCTGAGTAGCACGTGTTCATGTGACTTTGGTGACAGCTGAATAATCAAGTCCCACATTAGACCTTATAACATTGTAGACTATTCTCATGATTATATATGAATAAAATTTCAGCAACATTGCCTAACACCAAGCATAAGGTTAACATTCACAAAATAATAATAGCCGTACAAAATTCCATGAAAGGATTTTTTTTCTCCTATTGTTTCTCTCTCAGATCTGATGGGCAAAGTCATCCCTGTCCTACGTCCCTTTTGTGCCAATGTAGCTGGCATGAACAGACCATCAAAAAAGCAAACTGTACTGCCCCTCTCCCCAGTGCAGGGGATCTGCACTGCAGTTACTCCTCCTCTGGTGTCAGGATGTACAGGAGAGAAGCATGCTGAGGACAGAAAGAGGCATCGCTGGGGTGGGCCTACCTCCAGGGCCGGCTCCAGACACCAGCTTAGCAAGCAGCGGCTTGAGGCGGCACGTCTGGGTCTTCGGCGGCAATTCGGCGGCAGGTCCCTCACTGCCTCTCGGAGCGAAGGACCAGCTGCCGAATTGCCACCGAAGCCTGAAGCGGCGGCAGTAGAGCTGCAGATTGCGACCTCGGCTTTTTTTTTTTCCTTTTTGCTGCTTGGGGCAGCAAAAATCCTGGAGCCGGCCCTGCCTACCTCCCAGCTATTCTCTAGCTGCTGCAAGGCCTATTGGTGTAATGCATCAAACCAAGCCACAACCCCAGGATATCAGAGCCACAGGCTACTTGAACCTGGCTCTGTACCAGTGCTGGGATGAATCCAGCCCAAGAATGGTAAATGATGAACACGGAAATGCACACCATGGTCAGGTGATGCTAGCTTGAATGCATGTGCTCTCTTCTCTATGCTTGCAAATACAGTAGTTTCCTCATCAATGGGAGCTACATTTGGGGTAGGATCTAAATTCAATCCTTATGTAAATGGGTGGTGAGGGAACTGTGCTTGTTTGTGTCAGGGAAGAACTTGGTCTATGCACTGAAGAGCTGTCGCTTGCTTACTTTTTTAAAATGACAAGGAAATTACAAGGACAGCAGAAGGGCAACCAAAATGACATCCAGTCCTTCAAACAGATAATGCACCGTGTAAAAAGATTAGCTACCTTGCCTTCATATGGCTAAGAAAAGGTAGACAGGTAGTTGAGAATGAATGCAATGGGCTGGTGCCAACAAACACTTCTCTATAACAGTTAATTAGAAATAAGAACCATGGACTGAAATTTAAGATGGAAAGTAGCACATAGCATAATCAATTCATTTAGAACTGATTTGGATAAAAGGGCAACATGGAATACACAATTAGTAACAACATAAGCAGTTAATAAAAGAGTTGAGCACATTTTTAGACCATAAGACTAATATTTTGTACTCTTCATCCACTTACACCACGTCATAATAAAGAGGAAGCATTATTATCCCCATTTTACAGATGAGTAATTCAGGCACAGAGGGATTAAATGATTTGCCTAGGGTCACGCAGAAGTCAGTGGCAGATCCAGAAACTGAGCTCAGGTTTCCTAGGTCCCAGTCCAGTGCCATAACCACATGAGTCCAGGACCCTACAGAAAATCCGCATGACAGAAACTCATCTCAGCTCATATTTTTCACAGGGACATGGCTGCTCTCCATAGATGGATCTCAGAATCATGGACTGCCACTAAAATGTTGACATCTCCACAGGTATTTCTTTAATAATATATATCAATTTCTTTTTGTGTGTGTGTGTTTTATATTACTCATATTTAAAAAGAACATTTACCTATCAAAACATAATTTGTTTAAAACAAAACCAAACCCACCAACAACAAACACACTGAAATTTTCCTTTAGCAAAGTCTGTCTTTACTGGTGTCCAACAATTTTACTCTGCAACTGGTAAGTCACTTGAGCTCATTCATCACCTAATGCTTTTGATCTGTGACCGTCACAGGTAGATCACAGACTGGAGTTGTGAGTTCCTGTACAGCAACACCCTGATGCCTTGTAGCTTTCGTATTGATTTTTGTTTTGACAATATACCTGTGTATGTGCCTCCTCCCTTGCAGATGATATAGAAATGCTGACTAAAAGTTATAGAATGTATTCCTTGCTCAAAGGACTTCACAAAATGTTAATCTTTGAAAAATGCAGAAGCCCATTAAAGATAAAGAACATAAACAAGCATAAAGCACTTCTTAAAGTCTTTCACAAAGGTCGCAGGTGTAGGGAGGTCAAAGTGATATCTTGTTCTTCTAAATATTTCAACAGATAGACTGACTTTTGATTGCATTATCTATTAAAAAAATTGCTTTGAACCTTCCGCCAATCCAGACCACTTGTGCTTTCACAAACCAACAAACATTCGGTCAGAAGATAAGAATTTCTGACCATGGAAGGGGCAGCTGCTTTCCTTTCATCTTTTCTCTGGTGTGTACATGAAATGTTTGCTTAGCCTGGCCCTGCTATCATGAGGGCTTCCCCCGCTCCTCTCCCCCCCCTTAATCCTCCCACTAATTTGAATCCTATACCCAATCTCCAGATAAAACAAACAGAAAATTTAGATTTCAGGAGCACGGACTCCATTCTGCAAGGTGCTGAGCACTCTGTCCCAATCTGGCAAATCACTTATGCACATGCACAGTCAGATAGCACTACTCAGGTGCTTAAAGTTAAACTTGGCTTAAGTGCTTTGCTGGATCAGGGCTGCAGTGCTCAGCATTTTGCAGAATTGAATCCTATAAGAGCAGTTTTCTTACCGGCACTTTGCTTTGTTTTTCCCAAGCACATTTAAATATATCCCCCAATAACCTGAATGATTCAGTGTTTAACAGGGAATGGTGTTGAAGCATGTGCTGTTTTAAAAAATACTCCACCATTTAATAAGAACTTCCAGTCAGATGTGTGAGTTCAGTCCTGGGCCCAATCCTCCACACCTCTTAAAACATTTGTTATTCTCTCATTAAATACCTCCAAAGCAAACATAAACTCTGGAAATTTTGCCACTGATATCCAGGTATATCACTGAAGAAATTTAACCCATGTGTGATATTAATGAGAAAAATGTTTAGGCAGAATGCATTAAATTGTTTCCTAGAATGGTTCAATCTATATGTAAATGAAATGTTGCATTCAAGAGAACTAGGTAACAATGTGCTCAAGGAAAGACAGTGTTCAGATAGACTCAATCAGTGTAAATGTATCCTTTCAGATGCTGCAAACGTCACCATCAAATGGATTCCTAAAGGAAAATTTCATGTTTTATTTTAGTTCTTTTTCTAGCAATATAAACTAGCTAATGCTAATGCACAGTGTAGTATGATGAGCAGGATTGGAGAAAAAGAGTCAGGTTTGAGGAAGGATCTAATTTTCTGTGACACAGGGAACTCAAGAACGCAAGCTGGTGGCCTGGCAGCTGCTGGGCAAACTGTGAGACTGGCTTCCATTCATTGACTTTACTACAGCTCTGCCCGTGTGCCACATCACTTACTGCTAACAAACTATACGGTTCAAAACAAAATTTGAGTATATGTTTTATCAGGGAAGGGAAGTGCATCCTATATGTATACAGAATCTCACCTGCATCAGATAAAGACCCCAACTCCTCGCTTTATGTCCATGAGGGGAGAGGGAAGCCTGCAGCTACATATCCCTGCTAGGTGGTTAAGGTGAAAGCCAGTGTTAGCACCTTGCTGTCCTCCCGCCTTCCTGCTAATCCCATGGAAGCCCCTTTGTATCTTTCTGAAGCATTCCACTTTTGCAGATTAAGAAGGGGGAGGAGGAGAATGGGGAAAATCATACAGCGAGAAGGAGCAATTTATGTTAAGAAAGATAGAATTTTCCCAGGTGTCAGGCAGTTTTTTGGAAGTGGGGGTGGAGGTGGGGGTGTTTTTGTCTTTTTTTCCCTAAAAAAATTCTGATAGTTTTAGTTGTATCTTAGGTTTCATTAGGCTCAAGTGGTTTTGATTTCTAAGTGGTTTCCTCTATGTTCAAAATCTGGAAGAAGAGCTGCATGCTATGATACACAAATACTGTGTACTAGGCCCGGATCAGCAAAGTACTTAAGCAAATGCTTGATTTTAAATGTGTGAGTACATTCACTTCAGTTAATGGGACGTAAGCATGTGTGTAGGTGCTTTTTTGACGTAGAACCTTAATGATTTGCTGGGTTTCTCATAACTTAGAAGGAGAAAGGGATGAAGAAAATGATCGGGGGGTTGGAGCTTATTTTAAGTTTTATGTATGATTTTATCTTCCAGTGGGCTAAATAATTTCTTGCCTATTGATTTAAATTCTCAGGCTGTTTGAATATGATAATTTTTCCTGAGACTTGCATTTGCAGTTTTTCTAAAAATACTCTTATTTTCTTCTGTGATGTTATTATTTTGTGTCTTTCTGCTTTCTTTAACATCTATGCATTTAGTAAGTAATAGCAGGGGTCTACCTCTAGCATCTTTTTAATGGAGGACTTTTTCTGCATCTTACGTTCCACTGTATATTTTTAATATGACATCTTGTATATTAAAATCAATTTTTGGTTATTTTTCAGATTGTATAAATAATAAAACCTAACTAGCTAATTTGACCTAGATTTTTATTTTTAAAGACACATTTATTAGCTCCCTGTTCAGAGAGGGTGAAGTTCAGCCCTGTGCAGGGAGTCAAGCTCCATTTACTGATAAGTACTTCAGTTATAGTTAGACCTTGTGCTAGCTTTTTGCACAGGGGTGAATTTCAAAAGGACTCGGGTCCTGTACCAATGAAGTCAACAGGAGCTTTGCCATGATCCAGGAGAGCATGAACAAAATAAAGACGTAAATAAGTAAAGCTCGTTTTTTTTTCCCCAGACAGTGGCAATATGTCAGTTTAACTTGGCTTTTTCTCTTGCTTTCTCATCTTCAGTCTTCTTAGCACCTTTGGACTTTCTTCCCGAGTTCTGTGTGGAGAATGAAAGATTTGTTACTGCAGCTTTTGTGAGTTTCTCATTTTCATAAATGCCCATTTTCTTGTTCCAGATTAAAACATTGTTTCGTCTCAGGTTTAAATGTACTCAGGGTCTGTCAATGAAGAACCAGGGCATGGCTGGGTGTGGCTGAAGAGTGAGAGTGCAAGTGGATTTTGCCACTCACTTGTATTTTAAGACCAGAAGGTACCATTAGGTTTATCTAGTCTGGCCTCCAGCATAACACAATCGATAGTATTTGCAGGGGCAGCTCCAGGCACCAGCGCACCAACTGCCTACCTGGGGCAGCAAGCCGCAGGAGGGGGGCAGCCTGCCGGTGGCCATGGGGGTGGCAGTCAGACTGCCTTGGGCGGCATGCTTGCGGGAGGTCCACCGGTCCTGTGGCTTTGGCTGCAATTCGACGCGGGTACGCCGAAGGCGCGGGACCGGCGGACCTCACGCAGGCACGCGGCTGAAAGCCGCCTGACTGCTGTGCTTGGGGCAGCAAAATACAAAGAGCCGCCCCTGAGTATTTGATCCAGTGGCATATGAAGGCTCTGTGATAGGAGCTCATAGACTGTCAGATAGGGATGCTATAAGGGAGAAATGGGGTTAGCACTGCTCAAATACCAGAAAAAATGTTAAATTCTTTGATTAATATTGCCATTATTCATTACATACAAAGCAATACTGAGAAAGAAATATTGTTTGACAGTTTTGTGCATGCATGCCCAATAGATCTATGATTCCAATGACCACAAACCCCTGTATTGGAGGTGGCTATGACTCTTTAGAGTCCTAGTCACAGAGAGGCAACTGAGTTGCTCCACATTCTACTCACAAGCTGGGTGGATACTGGCCCCCAGAGTCTAGTTCATTGCACAAAGTCTATTTGTATGCGGGTGGTGGAGTGGTAAATCTCAGCCATAATGAAGAAATACAGCACCGCCATTATTGTATTTGCATTTGTTGAGCCTACCTGAACAAAGGTATCCTGTGTTTGTATTAAGTTGCATTTTCATTTTCAGTGTTCAAAGGATAACATTTTTATTGTGGCAATATTTCAATTGCTGAGATTTATTTTGTTTATACTGATCAAAGTAAGCATCATTGATCATACCACGCTAAGATTGGCTATGATTCAGTCTTATGCATTTTCCTCTGCCATGTCTAACCTTTTGTTATGATTAAACATCAGCAGAATGCTTGACAGTGTTACATCATAAAAGGTTTTATTCAATGCAAATTAGCACTTGGTACATTCCTCTGTTTTTTGCTCCAATGACATATGTAAATAGTACGTACTCTAATGTTAGCAGAGAAGGTACAGGAGCATGCAAATCTCCTAATGGATCTGCATATGCTGTACTTAACATGAAAAGAAAAAGATGTATTTTCCCCATTAATTTTGTTATATGCACATATTATGTTCCCCTCAGCTTGCTCAACATTGAGATAGCAGGTTCAGATTTATAGAGCCATTGTGTTCATAATGACAATATATCAGAAGTTTGCATGCATGCACACTTTTGGTAACAGTATGGAAACCTTTACATCCATAAGGAAAAGGAAGAAATATAGGGGTTATTACATGAACGTTAACCTTAATAAATTTTTCCATTCTTTATTTTTTACAACTGTTATCACAAGAATTATTTGGCTATTTTTATTGTAATGTAATTTGCAATTTTACAACATGAAGTTTTCTCGCAAAGCCTGATGGTTTTTGTCACTTTATCACAATTTTATTTTTGTGGCAGCATGCCCAAATGTAGTTGTGTATTGTATTTTTCACTAAATTGATTTTTCTTGTCATCTAATCTACCACATTCTTTTTTTATTTAATAATGTTGACTTGCTGGCTTTTAAAACACTCCTTCATGAATATATTTGAGTCTGTATTAAGATGTTACATCATAAAGAGTTTTATTCAACACAAATTAGCGTTTGGTACATTCCTCTGTTTTTTGCTCCAATGACATATGTACATCACACACATTCTAATATGAGATGGAAAGGTTTTATTCAATATAATTTTTTTAGTATTCCATTACTAAAGGCTTTACGAATTAATCACATGCGTGTATTCTGTCAACCCCTGTAACCTGAACAGTTACCATAATTTATTACTTTACTTTCAATGGAAGTTGTGTGCCTAACTTCCTTCTGTGCCTCCTAAAACACATATGGTACCAGTGGGAACATAAGAAGAGCCCTACTGGATAAGATCAATGGTCCATCTAGCCCAGTATCCTCTCTCTGACCATGGCCAGTGCCAGAAGCTTAAGAGGGAATGAATGGAACAACACAATTTGGGGTGATCCATCTCCTGTCATCCTACTTCTGGCAGTTGGAAGTTTAGGGACAACCAAAGAATGGGTTTGCGTCCTGATCATCTTGGCTAATAGCCGTCGATGGACTTATTCTCCATTAACTTATGTAATTCTTTTTTTAATCCAGTTACACTTTTGGCCTTCAACAAATTCCACAGGTTGACTGCCTGTTCATTTCATCGAGTGACCCCTGATTTATGTGTTATATGAAGGGGTAAATAACACTTTCCTATCCACCTTCTCCACACCATTCATGATTTTAGAGACCTCTATCATATTCTTCCTTATTTGTGTCTTTTCCAAACTGAAAAGTTCCAGTCTTTTTTTCTATGGAAGTGGTTCCATACCCCTAATGATTTTTGTCGCTCTTCTCTATACTTTTTTCAATTCTAATATATATTTTTGAGATGGGGCAACCAAAACTGCATGCAGTATTCAAGGTGTGGGACTGGAGTTTTGGTTGCCCCATGGATTTATATATTGGCATTGTATTTTCAGGTTTATTATCTATCCCTTTCTTATTGGTTTCTAACATTCCATTAGCTTTTTTTTACTTCCGCTGTATATTGAGTCGATGTTTTCAGAGAGCTAATCACAATAACTCCAAGATTCTTCTTGAGGGGTAACAGCTAATTTACACCACATTATTTTGTATGTATAGTTAAGATTATAATTTCCAATGTGCGTTACTTTGCACTTACCAAAATTGAATTTCATTTGCCATTTTGTTGTCCAGTCTCTCAGTTTTGTGAGATCCTTTTGTAGCTCTTCACAGTCGACTTTGGACTTAACTACCTTGAGTAATTTAGAATTGTCTTCAATTTTTGCCATCTCATTGTTCACTCCCTTTTCCAGCTCATTTATGAATATATTGAACAGTACAGATATTTGGGGGCCCTGTAATTCACCTTTGTCGATTGTGAAAACTGACCATTTATTCCTACCCTTCATTTCCTATCTTTTAACCAGTTACTGATCTATGAGAAGACCTTCCCTCATATCTCATGACAACTTACTTTGCTTAAGAGCTTTTGGTGAGGGACCTGGTTAAAGGCTTTCTGAAAGTCCCCTGGAAGAATTCTAATAGATTGGGGTGAGGCTTGATTTCCCTTTACAAAAGCATGTTGATGCTTCCCCAACATATCGTGTTTATCTGTGTGTCTTATAATTCTGTTCTCTTCTATAGTTTCAAGCAAATTGCCTGGTCCTGAAATTAGTCTTCACAGCCGTAATTTCCAGAATCGCTTCTGGACTATTTTTTAAAAATAGGCATTACATTAGTTAACCTCGAGTAATCTTGTACAGAGGCTGATTTAAATAATAGGTTACACATCACAGTTAGAAGTTCTGCAATTTCATATTTGAGTTCCTTCAGAACTCTAGGGTGAATATCATCTGGTCCTGGTGTCTTCTTATAGTTTAATTTATCATTTTTTTTTCAAAATCTCATTTATTGATACCTCAGTCTGGGACAGTACCTCAGATTTGTCACCTAAAAAAAAAGACTCAGGGGTGGGGATCTTTCCCATATCCTCTGCAATGAGGACTGATGGAAAGAATTCCTTTAGCTTCTCTGCAACAGCCTTGTCTTCCTTGAGTGCTCCTTTAGCACCTCAATCATCCAGTGGCCCCGTTGTCTGGTTGGCAAACTTCCTGCTTCTGATGTACTTTTTTTTAAAAATTGCTGTTTGATTTTTGTGTCATTAGCTAGTTTCTCTTCAATTTTTTTCATGGTTTGCCTTATTATACTTTGACATTTGACTTTTGCCCATGTGCCTCATTGAACCTGTAGAGCATTTTAAACTGTTTCAACTAGGCCAGAGAGAAGACTGGGAAACGATTTTTGTGAATGGTTATCCAGATACAAAACAAATTTCAATTTGACATGTTTACAACAGCTTTTAGGTCTATGCTGAATTCCCACCGAATCATATAACAACTCCCTTAAGCTCCTTTGGAAATCCTAGCCAACCATTTCATGTTCACATCCCATGAACATTTGAGCACTTGAGCTTTACTAGCGTAAGAAGCAAATACCCAGCAAACTCAAGTTTTGAATTGTACACTGGATTGTAAAATTCACAGATTGCAATACAAGAACAGATACAATACAACAAATGGTAAATCTTTTCAATAGATCTTTTTATGAAAGATCTGCAGAACAAGGTATATTTGCTGAAGAAATTCATGAGTAAGTTAAAATAAAAGATACATTCAAGAATTTCATGATCTTTTAACAGACAGAAAAAATATGAAATTGGTCAAGGAAATTATCCATTTAGCTGTAGTTTCATCTTAAGAAATAGATGAACCCACACGTTTTAAATCAAATTTTGTTTAACATTTTTTGGACGCTATAAACTGTCTTATTCAGTTTACAAGCCCAGACAAGCATGGTCCTGAACAGCTTCGACTGCTGTTGATTGAATGGGAGTTGGGGACACTTGTTTTTGTCCAGGTTCACAGTCCCAATTGTGCATGCATAGAATTCTTGCAAGAAGCAATTTTAATGAAGAAAGATAGTATATACAACTTCTAGGGAAAGAAGGTAGTTGGTTGTGAAGCCAAGGGGTTGAAACTTGCTCTGTGCCACCCAATTACAATTCCTGTGGAACCAAAGTAAAATAGTAAATAATATGTAGATATACTGTAGTTTTAAAAAAAAAATCAGAAAAAAGGCAAACAAATTGAAAATTTTCACTCTCCTTGATAAACTTTCAAAAATGTCAGGGTTTTAAAATCAATTGCAGTAAAAAAAAAAAAAAAAAAAAGAGAGAGAGAGAAAATGTTTGATTAAATTTTTTTTTACTGAAACCGTCATCCATTTTTAATGGGACATTAACAATTTCCAACCAACTCCACTAATATTTCATAAATGTGTATGAATATTTCCTTTTAGCCATGCGACCAGCTCATTTCCCTTGCCTATGCACGTGTGTGTGTGTGTGTGTGTGTGTGTGTGTGTGTGTGTGTGTGTGTGACAGAGAGAGAGAGAGATTCAACATCTTTGAAATGTATTGTGACAGACCCAGATCAGTGGGGTACAGGAGTCTGGTAGAGGACAAATATACTGGTCACCGGATGAGTAGTTTTCTGTTCCCTGAGTGACCAGAGCAGGGGCTGCATTAGAGTAATCAGGAACCTGCTAGAACCCATTAAGGCAGACAGGCTGATTAGATCACCTGCAGCCAATCAAGGCAGGCTAATCAGGGCACCTGGGTATAAAAAGGAGCTCACTCCAGTCAGGTGAGGAGGAGCCAGAGAATAGGAAGTGTGTGTAAGGAGCTGAGAGTGAGAGGGTGTGCTGCTGGAGGACTAAGGAGTACAAGCGTTATCAGACACCAGGAGGAAGGTCCTGTGGTGAGGATAAAGAAGGTGTTTGGAGGAGGCCATGGGGAAGTAGCCCAGGGAGTTGTAGCTGTTGTGCAGCTGTTACAAGAGGCACTATAGACAGCTGCAATCCACAGGGCCGTGGGCTGGAACCTGGAGTAGAGGGCGGGCCCGGGTTCCCCCCAAACCTCCCAACTCCTGATTGGACACAGGAGGAGTTGATCCAGACTGTGGGGAAGATCACTAAGGTGAGCAAGTCTGCCAATAAGCGCAGGACCCACCAAGGTAGAGGAGGAACTTTGTCACAGTATACATTTCAAAATTAATGACTTCCCAAAAATATTGATCAGTGAATCAACCATATGGCAGTATGGGACTTACAAATTACTTTAGAGGAAGTACTAAGCATATGCACTGCCACCCTCATTGGCTTGGGATGTCAGTTCCTCCATGGATTGCAGGCAGGCAGCTATGGAAAAAAAAATTAAAGGAGCTGTTGAATATGACCAGAAATATGCTGATGGATAGGCCGCCAAGTGGGAAAGAAGAGGGTAGACTAGGAGAAGATTAAAATTACCACTTCCTACAATGATGATGGGAAGGGTAAAGAAGGAAGGAACCTGCTTCCCTCTCATAACTATCCCCAACACACACCTTCATTGGGAGGCCCTGGCCAAGAACAGTAGGGTTTGCACCTTACCCACCCACTCACCCTCACCCCCTCTTGGTGAGTGAAGAAATTCTCCAAACTTCCCATTGGATTAGTGATGAGCAGGACTATCAACCCTAATGACAGGTAAGAAGTTTGGGTTTGTTTTTTCTAAAGAGATACTAAGGTCCTGGCTTACTTTCTCTTTCTACACCCTGCAGAGACTTTGCAGGAGACCGAGAAAGGAACTGAGGTTGCCTGGAGATGAGAGGGATCATTATTTACATGAATCCCTTCTCCCTGAGCAGTTTCTCCTTGCCTGCCTACACAGCAGGTGTCTGACATTCTTTGATCCCTGTCCAGCCAGATGACCTTCTCCTGAGTAGGCTGGGCGGTGCACAATCAACTTACACAGGCTTTTGGGATATACTGTGTATCTCGTGGCTGATAGGGCTTTGAGTCAGCTGAGCCCCTTTAAGAAGCAAAAGTCTGATACTGTTTCTTTTAACATTAGTGGCAAAACTCCTACTGGCTTCAATGAGAGCAAGATCAGATCTGAAACCTCAAATTCCACTCATTGCACTAAGACCTTCTTGACAATGTCGAGGTCACCTTTATTCTCTCTACAAAAAAAAAACCATTCTCTGGTTCCCATGTAACGTAATATATTTATTTCAGTGGATATCAAGGAGTGCAAATGCTCTATTACAGACCCAGTAAATGTTTTTAGCCTTCTCACTGGGGAAAACAGCAAACTTGATCAATAGAAGTGAACTTTAATTTTTTTCTCATCTAACCCAGGCTTAGACATTTGCGTTAAAAGAAAACAACTTAAAACAATATAGTTATGATTTTTCTTTGCCTCAAGGAATGAATGATGTTTCTTCAATTTTGGTTTGAGTTAAACTTGATGCAAACATCAACAATAAATGGGTCAGGCAGTCATTAAAGTGAACAGTTGGCCACATTTGTGCTAACTCTAGTCTTTTTGTTTTTTGCCAGAGGAAAAAGAATTCTAATTTCTATCAGTCTCAATTGTGCTGGGCAGCATTATCAGCTGGAAGGAGCCCTCTGATTTGACAGGCCCCACTGTATGATGATTAATTACTACTCAGCTTCATTGGACTTTTCTAATTTCCTTTTGCCACTAGCTATAGGCAACAAGCGATAAGTACTGCTCTTATTATTTTGTGCAAAGGAAAATGTCTATTACTGCTCTGTCCTACAAGTAATCAGAATAAAGAGACAGCTGATCAGGAAACCTGTGAGGATCATTCTGTCTTTATTTATCCTACCTTTCTTTATTTCTATGCTGTCTCTATACAGTTGTTGTTTTACACAGTTGCCTGTCAAAATAAGATGATAAAATCATAAGCTCTACTAAAGTAGTTGACATTTTGAAATTTGTATGATGATTTTGTGGGAATTAATCCTCAATCTCCAAATAAATCCTCCTCAAAATGCTAATATAACTAGAAATTTTATACCACAGAATGTAAAACAATTTGTAATCTGCCTTTTCTCTGTTGCCATAAATGTATTATATCAGAAGGCTGCCTTGTAGAGAAAAAAATTACAGTATTATCGCTGAATGCAAGAAGGATAAGTACTTTACAAACACCCACATTATCATCAGTTTTCTGCTTTATATATTGTGGCAAGCTCAAAGTGTGCTCCTGATAAATTGTCAAGGGCCAAATAGTGTCAGAGATAATGATGCTTTGCAACTTGTATACATTTTTTATCGAAGGATCTCAAATTGTTCTGCAGGGCTAATTAATTTAACTCTACAGCACTCCTCTGAAGTAGTGATGTATTATACCCATTTCACAGCTGCCAGAGTTTTCTTCCATTGATAGTTGAAGCATTGAATTTTTTTCAAAAGAATCTAAGTGTCTTAAAATCCTAAGTTCCAGTTTCAAAACTGAGTTTGAGCACTTAAGGATAAGATATTTAAAGATATTTGGGATCTAACTTCTACTGATTATAGTTTAGGCATCTAAATACATTAAAAAATCTGGGCATTAGAAGCCTAAGAATAAAATTTTCAGATGCAAACAAGTGGTTTAGGAGCCTACATTTTATTATGAAAAGTGACTTAGGCACTTGAGTCAATGGGACTTAGGGTATGTCTACACTGCAAAAAGTGTAGCAGTGAGTTTCAGAGCCAATCAACTGACTCAGGTTCCTGGGACTCTGAGACCTACCATCCTCACAGGGACTCAGAGCCCAGGCTCCAGCCTGAGCCCAAATGTCTACTCTGCTGTTTTAAGTCCCGTAACACAAGACTGAGTAAATCAACCCAGACTTTGACTCTTGCTGCAGCAGGACTTTTTTGTCAAGTAGTCATAATTCTAGAGTCCCTACTGCTCTTTTGAAAATAGGACTTAGGGTCCTATGCTTGGTTTTGAAACTTTTTCCTTTTGCCTCTTTTCTAAAGATAAAAGGTATGGGTAGGTAAATATAATACCAGTATTGGAACCCTGCCTGGATGACTACACCATAGGTCTGTATTGATCTCGACTTCTCAAGATTCATTTGCTCTGGCTATTCAAAAACACTCCTTTAGGTCAGATCCTTTCTGCATTTTTGCATGCAGCTAGACTGCAGATTTGAGGCAAGCTTTTGACAGGAGCATTCTTCTAGAGCATCAGCAAGAGTGGTGCGGAAAACAGCTGACATATCACACCACGACGTTGTCATTTAAGTACAGATGAAAAATAAGACAAGTATAGGTGAGATTTCCTCTTTGACAACATTTAGAAATGATGTAGCTTGAGGGAATGAAATATCAGGGGAAGTCCCTATCCATTAATAATAATAATACCTTACACCTATGGTATATAGTTCTTATCACCCCAAAGTACTTTCACAGGGTGAAATATTCAACCCTTGTGCAAAGCCTTTGTAAACGGGCTTTGCGCTGTTGAAAAATGCAGGGGTTTGGAGGAATGGATCCAGATTTCTCCTTGCCTGCTTTCTGACAACAGGATGTGGGGCACTTGCACATCAGTTCCGTGACGGCTAGTTAGTCCATAAGCCATATTAACAGTGCAACACCTGTCCTGTCCTTCCCCGCATGTTTGAAGGTTTGTGGCCAGCAGAACTGTGCAGGTTGGGACCTGCTGGCATTGCCACTGTCCCATCCAAAACAATCCAATGTGCTATATTAGGCAGGCCTCCACAGAAGGAGGCTCCATGATTCAGGTCATGTGGAGTCCCACAGCGTGGCGGCATGCCATTGGTTCTACCACTGGCCTTACTTTACCACAGTGGAAAAAAGAGAAACGAGTATATCCAAAGAAATTAAACAGCTCTATATGAATAGACGGATAGGAAAGAAGGTACCTGGCCACTATACAGCTGCAACTGCTAGCACAGTTGTCTCTTTCTAATTCACATCTAAATGTATTATTATCACAGCTGATTCTGAGCCTGAGATGGAGTCATAATTTCTCCACTCCCCGCTGTAATTATCAGTGGTTTTATTTTGTAGCCGGCTAAGGTAAATGTAGTCATAGCTCCTCGTACTGCGTTGTTCGGTACAAAAAAGTGGGTTTTTTAATTTGTAATGCACTGCTTGTGAAATTGTCATCAGAACGGCAGCCATGATTTTATAGTTAGTGACTTTGAGTCACAGAATGTAAGGGCAGAAAGGACTAAAAGATCATCTAGAACTTATGTACATACAGTGTAAAGGGACCGGATATGTATTTTATTCCCCTTTCTTATCCTGTTTAGCATCTGATGGTTCCTGTTCTCCTGGTTTAGAGTGAAAGTCTTACCCTTGATGGGCAAAGGCTACAGAGTAATACACTCCCTGATTAAGAAAAATACTGCACTTCTACTTTTAATTTTGTGAGGTAATGCTTAAACATTATGGCAATGGAAATCGTATGACTGCACCTAATGGACATGTTTTACTCCTGGTATACAACCATATGGCAGCAATTGTGAAATTAATAGTTATTTTAGCAAGTCATACAAGGTGTTCTTTAATTACTATAGATTACAGTGGTGGTACCATTTATAGTACTTACTACAGAGTTCCAGGGAAGAGGTTGGGGTCAAGAAGCAGAGAGTGAAAGAGCAGTTATATGTGGTGACTGTAATAAAAGGTAACTAAGGCATCTTGTGTCACCACCACAATTTGAACAAGCCAGCATGACTTGAGCCTGTTCCCAAAGATTTAGATAGACACTCAATAGCTTTTGATCATTAAGGTGCACACTTGTATTACTGTCAGGAGACATGACTTACCTAGGGGTAACTAGGAATGATTAAGTGAAACCCCAGTAAATGAAGATGTAATACCCATATATTACAGATTGGTGTTGACCGAAATTTTCCTTCTCTATTGGAGCTGTGCCATGGCACACAGAACCATCTCTCTAACCCAACTGTCTATTCAAATACAGAGCGAGATTGTGGAGGGACCCTCTACAAGTGTACAAGGGAGAGTAAGGACTACGAGAGGATGTAGTGACCAGCAACAATTTGAGCTCCTGCACTTTCCTGAGCAAAGTGACTGCCCCTGACAAGCTAACTGCCCCAAAGAGTGGTGAGAAGGAGGTGGGGCCACTGTCCCAATCCACACAAGAGAACATGAAGTGGTATAGCAGGGGTAAAATCACCAAGCACTCCAAGGAGCCTTGGGAAGTATCGGGCCCCTAGAAGCTAATTGAGCTCTGGTTCTCTTGCTGAGGTGGTTCATTTTTGCACCACTCACGATGCAGGGCTGTTCCTAAAATTTGCACTTTTTAAACAATTACATGTAGTAATTACATAGTGCTGTCCGAGAGCAGTGAGTCTGTGGCAGAATTGGGGCTGGAACTGAAATCCTGTTCTTGGGCACGAACCACCAGATCTCTAAGTATTTCTGGAGATTAAAATATAATTGCTGCCCTGTATACACAACTGAACCGCTCTTCTTGGAGCACAGCTTCTGCTTCCTTAGGTGATTCTTACCACAATCTAATTTTTCATGTTGTTCAATATCTACTTTTACAACGTAAAAGTAGTGGCATGTGTTCCATTTCCAATATGAAAAGAAACAAGTTGGTTTAAAGAGATCCTCAAATCAAATCACATGGGATGTGGGGTGAGAAGGACTTCTAAACAGAGCTAGAGGAAAATGAATTGCTGATATTATTAATGCTATTATTTTAATTTGAAGTCAACAGTTTTTGTAACATTTACAGAGTAATTCACACAATAATTTTCTGTGACAGATAGGCCAAGTAATTATACTGTTAAGAGTTTTTAGTTTAATTTGAATAACTTTAGAAAGTGAAATATATAATGGTACAGCTGCTTTGTTCTTTTTTCTAATAAAAGATAGGAGCTTTTAAGCGTTATTATTAGGCTGAGATAAGCGAGGCTTCTGTATAGCACAATTTTGTATGTCTGAACTAGCAAAAGCCTTTTCAAGTCCTATGAATCCTTCTGCTTGTTAATTCTTCCATTTGTTTGATTTTTGGTACAAAGAAAATGAAAGAATATGATGAGATTATGGCATTTTAAGTCAATATTTATTAAAAAATCAATCTAGATGAAAATCTGCCCATCCCTCTAATTAGATGAGGCAACTTGAGGTTGATTTTTAATTGCAAAAGTAATTACATGGAGCAGATAGCCAGTGACATTTGATTATCTAGGTGATTGATTAAAAAGCCTAGCTCACAGAGCAGATTGTCAGCCAGGGGAATCGAGACAAAAGAGCAAATTAAAAAAGTTGTCCTGTTAGTAATCACAAAATTCAAGGATGAAATTACAAAGCCAAACACCTCCAATCCTCCTCATCTTCATCACTCAAATGCACACAGCATGCCTTAGTTTAAAATGGGGTGATAAAAAAAATGGATTACTTTTAAAAGCAATTGAGGAAATATAAAAATGGGAGAGTAAAATCACAGCTGAGGATAGGGAGTTTAACCACAAGAACAAAGAAGCAAAAATGTCTCAATTCTAATAAAGAGTTTATTTTTCTTGGATTCTCACCAAGGTGTACGAATCACAACTAATATTAGTTAAACGAAACACAATTTTTGGTAGAAAATATATATAATGAATGGATTCTGGCAAATGTTAATGATCATTTTGGTAATCTAGTCTGTCCCCCACTCCATCATATATACCTCACAATGTGAATTCATTCAAAAACATTAACCTCTTAACTATTTAATCAGGATAAATGTACACATCTTGTGTTAAATAACTTAACTTGGTAGTGTTACAGCTTTTCAGTGAAGATTAGTATAAAACATGTTTGGTAAATTTGTATACAATAGCATCTAAATGAAAAAGGAAATGGAAGTAGAACAATGTTGAATATTTAATTCCTTTTCTTTTTTCTATTTTTCTACTGTATTGTACAGTTACAGTGGTCCAGAGAAATATGATTTACGTTTATGAATTAATCCATAGGCCCTTAGAATTTGTGGCCACATAATGAATTATGATGTGTTATTTACCATAAAGCAAAATTGGTCCCAATTTTTAAAAAAAATGGCAGCAAAAGATTTTGGTGGTGTGTGGTCTGATCCAATCAGTCTTTCCATTGTCTTCAGTGGGCTCTGGGTCAGGACTATGCTGTATGGGTCTGTTGTAAGAGTGAACTGTTTTGTATGTTGTCCGACTCCTCTCTGATGATATTTTGGCTGAACAGTCCTCGGCAAAACCTTGCTACTTAACAAAAATGGACTTTAAGAATAAAACTAATTTATGGCAAAATGGGATTTTCTGAAAAGTTAGTATACTTGTGGACTGAAACATACTACTACTCACTACTGTTTTTATGTCGTTTTAGAAAGTGTTTGGTAAGAAAGTATCACATAGGTGGCTGAAATGTTATTTAAGAGATATGGTGAAGTTGAATAGCAACTGATATAATATTTTAATATGTGATTCTTCAATCCAAAGCAGAAATGTGCAAATAGTTAACTACTTTGTATTCTCTTTTTTTAGGTCTAGTCATGTATTTAGCCAAAATAAATCCCCCTCAGGGAGAGGGCAAAGGAAGAAGTGAGGTCATTGTCCCCAGACCTATTCCATACCAGACTGTGTATGGAATGGCAACTTTATTTTTCACACTACAACACAGAATGTGGAATCCTGCACATTAAGGCACAATTTGGGTTCTGTTGTGTTAACATTGAGTTCAATGGAATCATGATCGGGCTCTTCCTCCATACTGTAGGAGTCAGTCAGTGCAGTCCAGTCCTTCTGATGTAGTTAGTAATTCCACAGAAACATTCTTTTTCTTTTATTCCACAGTGGGAAAAATATTACTAGATTGCTGGATTTGTTAAATGCCAGCTCTGTATTATTCTTTTGTTAGGCCCTATTACCTGTTATCTACCAAAATTTAACTTAAGAGTGAAAGTAAATTCACTTGGTTAAAGGCATTTTCTTCCATAGTACAATGAACTACAGTTTTCTAGGTTCTAGAAGTCCTTTTTAATAAGGAACATATGAACTATAAATTGGAGATGGAGTTTAAGCCTTGTTTTGTTCTCAGTCCTTCTGACTTAGAAAGATATGAAGGAAGGCAGGTGTTTATACCAATAAGACAGTGAAGCCCATTGTGAAAATGTAAAGTTGCAAATCTCAAGAGAATCAGTCAAATTAAGTAATATAATCAAACATCAGTATCCAAGTTTAACAGTATAAAATGAGCAAGAGTATGCTGGACAGTTTGTACCACTGCAACAATAGTCTTTGTTTCTCTTTGAGCTCTTTTTTTGGTGAGTGAGGGAAAAGGGGAAAGACGTTCCATGGGGGCCTAATTACAGTCTTCAAGTATGCTAAGTGTTGTTATAAAGAGGACAGGGATCAATTGGTCCCCATGTCCACTGAAGGTAGGACAAGAAGTATTGGGCTTTATCTACAGCAAGGGAGATTTCAGTTAGACACTAAGACATTTTTTCTAACTATAAGGGTAGTTTAGCTCTGGAATAGGCTTCCGAAGGAAGTAGTAGAATCCCCATCGTTGGAGGTTTTTAAGAACAGGTTGGACAAACAGGTTGGATGGTCTGGGTGTACTAGGTTCTGCTTCAAGATGGGGCTGGACTTGATGATCTCTTGAAGTCTCTTCCAGCCCCACATTTCTAAGTTTCTATGGTAAGTGCAGTTGTACACTTTTTTAGCAGACAAAATGCTTTACGTAACTTGATAGTTTCAGAGCATTCTACAAACTATCACAGCTCTGTTACTTCTCAGGCTCAGACCAAAACTGGAGATTGGGCCTAGGTTTGCAGTCGTTTTAAAGACAATATTCCCATTGTGTACTAAATCCTATATTAGTATACTATTTACTACAATGTTCACAATGGAAGTTTCACAGTATGATCAAGTATCTTTGTTTGCAGTTTTCAAGCTGAATAATCCTTACATGGTCCAATTTTCAAATGCTATTTCATTTTCTCACGTATAAGCCATTTTACAGAAATGAACTCTTACAATATATATTAAGTATGGGCTCCTTGTCCAAATTTTAATCAAAGCTATAAAAAGTTAGTCTTCAGTTCCTTGGGTGATCTAGTATCTGTGATTTTTTTCTGACCAGTTCTCAATCTTTACTGATTTAAGTACCTCTAGTTTTGCATTATCCTTCATTAAACAAGAAATTCAGATGTTGGTAATTAGCAGGAGTTCCCCTGCTGCCAGCCCAAATTCAATACCAAAACCCCCTGTATGTTGCTAGTTCTGCATTTGTTAACAGTGTCCAGACAACAGGTCTGCAATTAGATTCCCATCTGTTAGGTTTAGTGGTTTAGCATTGCCAATGGATGCAAATGAAGTTGGTTCTCTCAATGGACTGGATACCTAACTAGAAATATTGTAGAAATATAACAGTACATTGGGGGCACAAACATTTAACACAGCAGTATTACAGCGATTAATAGAAAAATAAAAAAAATAGTCTTGTTACATACGATGAGACCTATAACAAATCTAAGGTAGCAGTGTTTTCCTCTGTCTAGTATGCTGCATAAGATTGAAAAAAATAGTAACTTTAAGTGCTGATGTATAATGTTTAAAGAATACATTATTACTATGCAAACCTATAAATGGTAGAATTCTATGCCAGATGTTGTTTGAGACAGTTACAGGGATATTTTAAAATATTTGAACAGAAAATGCAGAAAGATACGTATTTAGAAATTCCAGTGTTTAATCTCAAACTGAAATTTTGTATCAGTTCTAACAGCACTATAATAAGCGATGATCCTACAAAGTCTATAGGCTGTGAGTTGGGGGATTAGCTAAAGCTTGTATATTTAAATGTTCCATTTTCTACTGGAATGTCTATAAAATAGACAGTAAAGCCCACTTCAGCTAATACCTGTTGAAGGGCTAAAATGGTGAGGAGGAAAAAAAACACCTATGTGTATATTCAGATCTTGCTCTTAAGTTTTTGTCATATAATTTTCTTACCCTTTTATAATTTGAAGATCAAAAAAAACCCACATAAAAGAGAGCATTTCAACATACAATTTGAATTCCAATTATGAATTTGAATAAAATATGCAGCAAATACAGTTCTATCTACCTACACAATACATAAGGTTGTACTCGCCTATATTACTTTTTGTTATTGAGGGTATAATTTAGAGTAAGCAATTTCTAAACCAAACTACTGGGTGGCAAAAGATCTAATATATTTTAAAATTCCAAATGAATGGTTGTAATTGTATTTTTGCTAGCTCAATAAAATGAGAAGGACATTCTACCTTAGGAAAATTAAAGGAGAGGTTTTTAAAATGATTTACATGTTTGTTATCTATAGAGTCCATATTAGCAAAGATGATTATTTAGCTTTATATTTTGGTTTCTTTTTTCTCCTTTAGAGATGATGTATTACACTTCAAAGGTGAAATCCTGAGCCCATTATAGTCAAGAGTTTTGACACTCAGTTCAAATGGACCTGGATTTTACTTCATCGCTCTCTCTTGTGTATAAGAAAATTTTCTTTAAGAAGTTCCTAAAGATTTGGAAATAATTGTCGATAATAAAATATAGGTGTAAAAATTATTTACATGAGATTTACCAGCCTGTTTCTGTCTTTGCCAATTTCTTTATGCATAGGCAGAATATAGTTCTCTATTGCAGAAAGTACTTGCAATTTGAAAATACATCTGGAAGGTTTATATATTGTACAAAGGGCCAGATTTGTTCCTGGTATAATTTCAGTGAAGTCAGTGGAATAATTATTATCTATATAATAAGATTCCAAGACTGTCAATTGGAAGCATAGAATGTCTGTTGAGTCAGTGTGAAGTGATAGAAACAGCTACAAGCTTGGTTGAAAGCTCTTTTTGTTCAGAATACCATCAGATTCAATCATCCTGGGAATTTTTGATCCGTTACCATCCAATTTTTAAGTTTTTAGCCATTTTAGATTTACAAATTATACCCATGAGGTATTCAGTTACAGTAGGGCATGTGTATAGGCTATGACAAGAGTCCATTGTGATATTAGAGGTAGCTCAACCAATCACCATCCCTACTCTATAGCCAATTTGCATTCAACAATTTTATTTGTTGTATGGAGACTGAACAGATGGTGAATTACTTTGTCAAACTGCCATGCCCATGAGACAGCATGGGCTTTCAGCTACTAATTATTTATACTGCAGTAGCACCAAAAGGCCCCAATCAGGGTCCCATTGTGCTAGATGTTGTACCAAGATATAGAGATGCTGTACCAAGATATAGTAAGAGACGGTTCCTGCCCCAAAGATCTTACCACAATGTAGATAAGAAAGACAAAGGGGTGACATGATTGACAGAGCTGGAATTAGAACATACATCTCCCGACTCCTAGTGTCTGCCCTATTCACTAGGCCACATAAGTTACACCGAAGAAACATGACTATTGCCCATTGTTCATTCTTCTTAAATCTCTTCATCATAAAAGCCACTCATATTTCCCATTTTTCTAAAGTCAATTACAAGATCAGACTTTATACAGCTTCAGTTAGAGCAGGGGTGGGCAAACTACGGTCTGCAGGCCAGATCTGGATCATCAGCCGTTTTAATCCAGCCTTTGAGCTCCCACTGGGGAGTGGGGTCTGGGGCTTGCCTCACTCTGGCATTCCAGCCGGGGAGCAGGGTCGGGGGCCATGCCACGCAGCTCCTGGAAGCAGCAGCATGGCCCCTCTCTGGCTCCTACTCTGTACAGAAGGCTCTGCTCTGTATGCTGCCCCTGCCCCAAGCATCACCCCTGAAGATCACATTGGCCAGGAACCATGGCCAATGAGAGCTGCAGGGGCGACGCCTGCAGATGGGGCAGCAATCAGAGCCCCTGGCTGTGCTGTCGCATGAGAGCCGGAGAAGAGACTTGAGGTAAGTTCTGCCTGGAACCTGCACCCCTGAGCCTCTTTCCATACCCCAAACCCCTGCCCCAGCCCTGATCCCCCTTCTGCCCTCCAAATCCCTCGGTCCCAGCCCAGTTCACCCTCTTGCACCCCAAACCCCTCATCCCCAGCCCCACCTCAGAGCCCACACCCCCAGCTGGAGCCTGCCCCCCTTTCTGCACCTCAACTCTCTGCCCCAGCCCTGATTCCCCCTCCTGCCCTCTGAACCCCTTTGTCCCAGCCTGGAACACCCTCCTGCACCACAAACTCCTCATCCTCAGCACCCAACCAAAGCCCTCACCCCTGCCTCGCCCCCTGAACTCCTCGTTTCTGGCCCCAGCCTGGATCCCTCACCCCTTCCCACACCCCAACCTCAACTTTGTGAGTATTCATGGCCCACCACACAATTTCTATTCCCAGATGTTCCCTCAGGCCAAAAAGTTTGCCCATCCCTGAATTAGAACTTTGTGCTGTCATGTGTGCTATTCAGGTTCCATATTGATAAGAGGGTATCGTTATGTTATGAAAATAGCACAGTTCTGGTGGAGAGAGTGAGCTTTGATCATTGCTGGACAATTAGAACAATATCAGCAAGGGTGTGCTGTGTTCTCCACTCAAGGATAGCTCTGTTACTTGTGTGCTTGGAGGACTGATGGAAATCTGCCTACTGGAAGGATGTGCCCTATGCTGCAGAAAAAAGTCTGACTTTTGTATTGAATGAGAGTAAATGGGCTTAGAGATTTTTGGCCCTTAAAGGAAACCTGCATCTATTTATTTCAGCCAAGCTAGCAGTGTGGAATTGCACAGAATAAGCATAGTACTTGTCACCATGACTAAAGTGCAGATCCTTGCCTCCATGGGGATTCTACTTCCCTGAATCTGGCAGGAGATGTGTGGGATTCAGAATTCCCTTCCAGGCGAACTCTTGGCCCAGGCATGACTACAGTAGGGTGGGGGGCTTGTGAGTGCCTCATCCAGAGCCTGCTAATCTTCTAGATTAGTCCGTGCTTCCTCCCCAGGGGATAATAGGCCAATCATCAAGGAGCAAGAGCAATCCCTCACTCCTTCCCAGACAAGCCAATCGACTGGTAGCAGCAGCAGCCAGCTGGAAAGCTCACAGCGATACTGTCTGGAACCAGAAGTGTCTGTGGTTGTCAAAGGAATTGGGATTCAGTCAGTCACACCTGTTCTTTCCATTTTTAAATAGGTGGGGATTGCTCAGATACTACGGTGATGGTAGGAGTCAGGGGCACATTAGTACTTTAATACCTAAACAGAAACCCTTCTGGAGTGGGGATTTCAGGCCAGCAAACACAAGCACATTCTCCTACAAGCTGAAAGGGTTATGGACCAAGAGTGGCTTCAGAGCTTATGTGATGCTGCCACTTTTCAGGCTGAACCCCACTGACAGTCCTCTGATCCCCAAGGACCCAGTGGCCAATGAGGTGCAGCCCTTGGGAAAGTTTGATTCTTCAAGTGAGGGTAGGAGGGAAGAGTTCACATCAGCTGAAGTCAGAGCTATCTACATGGAGCACAGGAGACAGATGTAGCAGATTCCCTATCTCAGTTATTAAGGTATTCAGAGAGCTGGCTGGGGATGCAGATGGATGCAGAAATATAGTGGCAAAAGTGAAGGGGGGAGCCCTGATCCAGCTCTGATATGGCTTCAGGCGACTTGAGCTACTGGAAGCAGTTGTGAGAAGAGGCCCAAAGTGGCCCTTTTGGAAACCTAGTTGACGCAGCAGTAGCCAGCTGTGTGATGATGTGAAGCTGGGAGCACAGGGAGACCTGGGTGATTGGAACAAAAGCTTTTTCACCAAGTAACTTTATCTTCCTCTCTCGGGTTTTATCGCTGTTCTCTCCACTCAGGATCAGAAACTGGCAGTTCCAAACAGTGACTACTCTGGACATCAACCTTTAGCCTGTTCCTTTTCTCTTTGTAACACTTCCACCTGCTGTGAAAATTTGCCTAAAGTGGCACACAATCCTACCTTGTGGGTTCTAGTCCAACTCTGCCCTGAACTTCCTATGTGACTTTCAGGAAGTCAGTTTTAATGTCTCTGTGCCTCAGTATCTGTAAAATTGAGATTAATAAAACTCTCTTTGTTTTCTTGTCTCTTTAGATCATAATCTACTCAAGCAGACACTGTCTCTTACTGAGTATTCGTAAGCGGTCTAGTGCAATGGAGCTCTGCTCTCACACGGAGCACCTCAGTGCTACTGTAATAATAAATGATGCTAATGATGACAGTGAGCAGCATATTGCCCAGGAATGGTGGGTTTCTTTCCACATCTTCCACAGGTTTTGATTGTTTGTTTCTTGTCTCCAAATTCTTCTGTTGGAATTGCTCGAGTTTGTTGCTTTGCAATTCTTTTCTGGTTCACGTGCGTTGCATTGAAATTTCCATCCTTGTGTTCAGGGCGGATAAGGGGGGGTTGGGGGGGAAGCTGGTACAAATTACTGGGGTCTGGTGGTCTGGAAAGGGGCCCAGGGCCCGGCAGTCCGGAAGGGGGCCTGGGGCCCTGCTTCCCTGGCTTCGTTGGCTCTGTTTAGCTGGTCCATCCTTGCTGGGGAGCCTGAATTTTCTTTTTTCACCAGGGCCTGAACCTGCTCTCGGCAGCCCTGCTTGTGTTCCCCGTTGATATGCAGTAAGAAATAGCTCAGGTTTCCCAGTGAAATGCATGTCACACAGTTTGGTCACTGTTTCACCAACGTTCTCCTGATTTGGAACTAGACTTGATTACATCAGTATGATATCAGCATCAAATTCCATGGTCTGGGAGAGAAAATTAATTTGGTATTCATCACTTATAGAACCAGTCTAGAAGGTATATTAATAGGAAATACAACCTTGCAGCCAATGCAGACAAGGACTGTTGTGTGGAGCTTTGTGGCAGCTGGATGTGATTAATCCTTTAGATCATTTTCTAACACAACCTAATTTTCTAATAAAAACAAGATCTTATTGATAAGCCAACACAAACCACTCAAAATGCCATAACCATTTAGGCCATGCTGATTAAATGGCAAAATTAAAGCTTATTTGAGACATTATGGGGAAAATTAGCTCCACTGCCATTGGAAGTTATGTACCATTCCTTTATAAACCATTACTTATATTTTTCCTTTCACTGGTTCTGTGCTCTTAAGACAGTTTGGGTTTTATTTTCCTTTCTCCCTGCCCTTGTGGTGATGCCTTCCCCCACCTTTTATGTCTGGGATCTGGGCTTCTTTGTTGCAGCTGCTCTGTTTCTGGCCAGCAGACCAGTTTCTCTGTGGAGACTCATCTTAGTGGAGTTTACTTGTCCCTGTTATACTTGCCTTCTTACTTGCTTCCTCTTTAGGCAGGGGCCTTCTTGTTCTCACAGCCCTCCTCCTTATTTGTCAGTTCAACAAGGGCAGCACAGCTAACCTGTACCAGGGGCTGCTCCAGTGACTGTTCCTTCTCCTCTCCTTCCCTCCCATCTCTGCAGAGATGCTTAACTTGCTCTCTTTTCCTTATTGTTCCCTCTTGTTTTCTTCTCTTTGGACACAGGATCGTGTTGTGTTCTGGTGCAGGCTGGAGCAGGGACAACGGAGATGCCTGGGTAGTTTGGATTAGTAATACATCAGAAGTGACACTCCTTCTGGGTGTAGTGAGACCTACATTAACTCTTTTGAGTGACTTGCAAGCAGGCTATATGTGACGCTGAGTCAAGTGGTCCCTGTCCCTAGAAGGCAGGCCCTTTTACTGTGTTTCTTTAGGTTTAAAATAATGGGAGTCAATTCTTCATTTGTGAAAGGCACTCAGATCTCTCTGGCAGAATGACTGCATCCATTCCCATCTGGGCTACCAACAGGGCAAGCAGACCCTCCTTTTGTGGACACAGTTTGTTGTCTGAAATAGAGCTGTCCATCCTGGCGTTCTCTGGTTCCCCATTTGACTGATTTCTCCAGTCACTGTGGCATCTGACTATTCAGATGATTGCATTGCATGGTTCCCTTGGAGTACCATTCCCTATACACAATGGCCTGAGGAGTGGATGTCCACCAAATGGAACTTCTATAACTGTACTCAGAGAGTAGTTATTAATGGCTCCCAATCCTGCTGGAAAGGTATAACAAGTGGGGTTCCGCAGGGGTCTGTTTTGGGACCGGCTCTGTTCAATATCTTCATCAACGATTTAGATGTTGGCATAGAAAGTACGCTTATTAAGTTTGCAGACGATACCAAACTGGGAGGGATTGCAACTGCTTTGGAGGACAGGGTCAAAATTCAAAATGATCTGGACAAATTGGAGAAATGGTCTGAGGTAGACAGGATGAAGTTCAATAAAGATAAATGCAAAGTGCTCCAGTTAGGAAGGAACAATCAGTTTCACACATACAGAATGGGAAGAGACTGTCTAGGAAGGAGTATGGCAGAAAGAGATCTAGGGGTCATAGTGGACCACAAGCTAAATAAGAGTCAACAGTGTGATACTGTTGCAAAAAAAGCAAACATGATTCTGGGATGCATTAACAGGTGTGTTGTAAACAAGACAGGAGAAGTCATTCTTCCATTTTACTCTGCGCTGGTTAGGCCTCAACTGGAGTATTGTGTCCAGTTCTGGGCACCGCATTTCAAGAAAGATGTGGAGAAATTGGAGAGGGTCCAGAGAAGAGCAGCAAGAATGATTAAAGGTCTTGAGAACATGATCTATGAAGGAAGGCTGAAACAATTGGGTTTGTTTAGTTTGGAAAAGAGAAGACTGAGAGGGGACATGATAGCAGTTTTCAGGTATCTAAAAGGGTGTCATCAGGAGGAGGGAGAAAACTTGTTCACCTTAGCCTCCAATGATAGAACAAGAAGCAATGGGCTTAAACTGCAGCAAGGGAGATTTAGGCTGGACATTAGGAAAAAGTTCCTAACTGTCAGGATAGTTAAACACTGGAATAGATTGCCTAGGGAAGTTGTGGAATCTCCATCTCTGGAGATATTTAAGAGTAGGTTAGATCAATGTCTATTAGGGATGGTCTAGACAGTATTTGGTCCTGCCGTGAGGGCAAGGGACTGGACTCGATGACCTCTCGAGGTCCCTTCCAGTCCTAGAGTCTATGAGCCTATGAGTCTATGAGTATTGCAGTCAACTAGTTCATTAGTCACCTCAGTTGGTCAGGTCTCTATATAGCACTTACAGCCCTGGCTGAGGCCCTCTGGTGGGTTCTTACCAGGCTCCTGTGTTTAGATCCAACCTCTGGATCCCATTTGTTCTTAGGCTTGGTGGGTCTGAGTTTAGATACTGTCTTTGACTGTAGACCATGAGGCACATTCTTGGGGTGCAGATCCTCTATCCAGCACCACATATGGGACACTGCAATCCTGCTGCGTAGGCCCTGAAATCAGTGCCAGCTGCCCCGCAGCAACTGAACATTCCTCATGGTTCCACCAAACCTGAAAACCCTCTTGATTACTGTTTCACCCAGCAAGGACTTCATGACAGTTAAAGTAAGTAACACAGATTTTTCAAAGACATATCTAAAGCACGCACCCTTTCTCACAAACTAAGCACAAGCACACATCTGTGAGATCTTCCTCAAGGCAGTAGGAAGGAATATTCTTCCCATTTCCTCCAGGATACTTCTCCTGGCATAGGCGAACCTAATTTATGGGAACGCTTTGCATAGTGGATCTCCAAATCCAGTACCAGAGCCTTTAAGAGCATGCCATAACCTTAGTTTACTATAAGTGGTACATTTCAAACTAGAGTGAGAGATACATCTGGGTCATGTACAAACCCTTTTAACCCTTGTTTTCAGGACTCTCTGTTGTGGCTGGTACAGAATGAAGTGCTAGAAGAGTTTAGACTAATACGTATCCTCTCTGCTCCTATCCCAAGGGGTGTCCCACCATTCACTGGTCTAATTTTGCCCTATATTGGTCAGACACTATCTGCATCTCTTGATTTAGGTGTGACCGAGGTCATACAGGTAAACGTGCAGCATGGCAAAGTACAGCATAAATAGGATTTCCCTCTCCACCCAAATGATTGTGGTAGTTGGGTAGTTTTCCTCAATGGACAATTTTATTTGGATAAGATTGATTCCACAGATGGTTGATGAATGAATCACACACTACGTAGATGATCTTTTGGCTTGCAGGGAGTGGGTGGAGGTTGCATTCAGTGGATTTCAGCATCTGTTGCCATAATTTCAGGCCATGTCCATAAGGCTGGGTTCCCCATGAATGGAAAAGACTAAGAAGTCCTTCTGCTGTTAGATGCTGAGGTGTCTCTAGTTCAGGTTATCTAGGCTACCTAAAGGGGGACTACTTTGAAAAAAGCATTGATTCTCTCCAGTCTTGTGTATAAAAGGTCACACTGTGCCACTTCTATAAAAGTAAGTGTGTATGTGTACATAACATTGTACAGTAATAGACCTGAACCCCAAACACTGGAGCATGGTATGTTGTAGGATACAATATTGTAGCACGTCTCTAAAAGATCACATGCAGCTGATTCAAAAGCATCTGAATGTTGTATTACAGGGGGATTAAGTGAAATTGGCACAGAGGCTTAGTGTAAGAGGCTGCCATATTTCTGACTAATGATGGAATTTGTGGCATTGACAATATGGGAGTACAATGCAAGGGTCTCTAAACCAAAGTCCAGCCTGCTTCAAGAATGGTTTGACAATTACAAAAAATAATTGTCATGGTTTTTATAATTCATATTTATTATTTGCATTCTGGTAGCATCTATACAGTGCTAGGTGATGTTGGCAAAGAGAAGGATTGAGTTCCTGCCCTCTAGAACTTATTGTCATTTTTAAACCAATATTGAGACACTGAAAATTGGTTTACAGTCTCATTCACAACCACTGTCACACCTTGTGCCAAGATCAGGGCTGTCCAGAGAGGGGGGCAAGTGGGGCAATTTGCCCCAGGCCCCACAGGGGCCCTGCGAGCCCTGGCCTGGTGGTGGTCCAGGTCTTCGTTGGCATTTCAGTGGTGGGGGGCCCTTCAGTCGCTCCGGGTCTTTGGTGGCATTTTGGCGGCAGAGGACCCTTCAGTGCTGCTGGGTGAGTACAAGCGCCGCAGCTCCCCCACTTTGCCCCAGGCCCCCTGAATCCTCTGGGCGGCCCTGGCCAAGATGGCCACCTCCAGGAGTAAACCTCAATGCCAATGACAATCAAATACTTTTTGTTTTAAATATTGCACCATGATGTAGTGATAAGCAAACAAATACACATAATCTTGGAGATGGCCAATCGAAACTAATATCTTAACATACTCATACATTTCACAGCTGGTTGATACTATTACTGCTTATCCTGCAAACTTTTAAGCTGTTGGGATGAGTTTTCTTTCAACTCACTGCATCCAAAGGTAGCAGTAATTGTTTTTGAAATGTTTCTTTTTATTAAGTATGTTCATTGTAGAGCTTGAAATCTGGATTGGTCCTGCTCTTATATACGTCCTTTTTTCACTACCATGCCTAAGGTGCCATCCACACATTTTTCACAAATGTATAGTCCATAATTACCCACTGGAATCAATTCTGGATTTTAAAATACCAGGACTGGAAAAACAAAACCAGAATAATGAGCTGCAATTCAAACTATCAGGAAAATGCAGAAATACGTTACTTAGGAGAGATGAAACACAATTGATTCTAGCCTATCGTAATACAAGTACTTCACATGTGTGCCGGCCTAGCGACTCAAACAGTGTTTGAAAAGATGTGTTTACAAAGTAATGCAGTTTACCAACTGACAGGATCCGCTTTGAACCACATCCTTACCTCCAGAAACTATTTGCCTTTAGGATGTACACAGTATATACCCTCTTCAGCTGTAAAAGCCCCAGGCTTAAGTAGCAGCAGCTACTGTAGCTTCCAAAATAATACTTGTAAATTATCACATGTGCCTCCCAGCACCAGGCTGTTTGCTCAGCGGGCAAACACAATGCAGCAGCATTATTAAATTTCCATGAAGTTTACCAAATTTGCAGGATCAGTAGGGTAGACCCAATGGGGAGCCTCTTCCAGTGCCTACAGCACCTTTAAAGCATCTGATGGTGCTGCTGATACTTTGCATTCTGCTGTTACTCCACTGCTGTAGCCATCTAGTTAATCTCCACAGCAAAGATTAGTTTATTCGATTAAGTCTGTTCCCTATAGACCATCCCTGTAGCTCCTTGGAAGGCATCAAGACTGTGAGTTTCCAACCTTTTACCAGCTAAAAAGATTCAATAAAGTAATCTTTCCCCCCTTCCTTTTATATGATTGGAAAATAAATTGAAAATGAATTTCAGTTATTGCTTGTGTTTTAAATATGAGATAAAGGTCAGCCCCCTCTAGCTATCTCCATAGATGGAGATTAACATGAGCATGTTCCATTATAAAATCATATAGCAGTTTTGCAAATCTGTCAATTCATCTACAAATATATAATTAGTCTGTTAGATTTTGAAATCAATAAACAATGACTTTTCAGTCCTGTGTCTAGAAAGCCTTGCTAGAGAGTGCTTTAAGCATAGGAGTCTGAATAAAAAAACAGTTCGGGCTCTCTCCATTAAGTAGTTATCCAAATCTTTACATATCTAAGGTCAATTGAAAATTAAAAGTACATACGCTGTCTTATTAGTTAAAAGGAAAGCTAAGTCGCCTCTGTTTTCTTGCCCTATTTTTAAGAAAAACCAATTTTAAACTTGGAATATTTTTTTTAAATGTTCTATCAAACAATGGATATTTTAAGTGTAAATTTTACATTTTCCCTTTTACATTCAGCAAGAATGAAACAATGACTGTGAATGTTTGTAATGCAACATTCATAGACATATTTATACAAGGCATGTGCTCAACGTTTGTCATCACTGTCACAGAACATGATTTCCCGGGTCAGAAAATTGACTTCAGAGCTTGACCCTGAAGATTTGACTTGCCTGTTTGCTTATTCTGGTTCAAGATGTGATGTCAAAAGCTGTCCTATTAGTGGCACCTTTTCACATTTAGTTTGCTCAAGTTGATAATAATGATATTGGAAGGACTGCATTTTGATGTTGAAAGAGATAGGGGAAGGAGCACTGCTGAAATTGATGGTGTTGACAGTAGAAGATCAGACTGGGAAAAGATATATTAAAATGTGGATGGCACTTTAAGTGACAACACTCCTTTGGTAGCAGGCTATACATCATCATCAAATTAATTTTATAGGGGCCTCTGTTCCCTAAATTAAGGAAGAGATTCTTATCTTACCACAAACACTGTATCAACCAGTTGCAAATTTACACATTTGCTAGATTCATTCCTATTTTAAAACACGCTGGGATATAATTAAAGTGGACAACAATATTTGTTTTAATTATTCGTTTTAGCACTTGAACCCTTTTCTCTGAAGTCATAATCGTCAAGTAATGATTTTTCTCCTATCCTTATAAAATCAAACATGGTATCACTCCCCTTCTGATTACATTATCGTGGCATTACTACAGATTGCAGGATGCACATAAGTATCAGACTCCAATGATCTCAAAGAATGAAATATTTTAAAATTAGATTATTAAAACCCTTGAAGAAGATGACACTTATAGCAGGATAAATGTCAAATCAATAACAATACTATCACAGTCTTTGAAAGATTGAGTGTGTTTGGTTTCAGCTAATTATCGGTAGTATGTGTTGTGGATTATTGTTCTAACATGAGCCATCAATGAAGCGACTATAGAAAAGTTAGTAAAAGTGTGATATTAAAAAAAAAATCAGCTGCAGTGATATTAGTTTTAACCAATATAAATAGAAACATGACAAAATGAAATCTGCTAATATTGTCTCACTAATGTTAAAAGGCTGCGGCTTCCCTTATTAATATGGCATTGTAACAATTACATTATTTAGAATGTGACCCTGTATAATTTTGAAGGTATTTAGCTGTCTCATTGTGGTTTACCACAACTAAATGTAAAATACACTTCTATGAGGTCACGTACAAAAGAGAATCACAACTGTGGTACATGCTCGGGTTGTACATTTAATCAGGGCTTGTGTTCATGGACAATATATTAACAGTGACATTAAGGATGTATTTAATTATTAATATAATATTGATTTTCATACTATATATATTTTATGATTACAGAATGTTTATTTGAAAACAACAGATATGTCTCTGATATTTATCTTACATTTGTTGTTCAGTTCAGAGCTTTATTGGTACAAATTTCCCACAACATCGGTATCCAAGATCATCATAGGGATATTTTGTTTTTCCTAAATATGTGTGTGTACTGTGCAATGTCTGCATGACTTTATACAGTATTCTTTGTACTTTCCTGTACATAGAGTATGCTGGGGTAACTGTATGTAGTTATCTATGCCAGTTGGCAAGTTTTTAAGGGTCACCATCTGTAATTTCAGTCTTATCAATTGAATTACATTAACTGAGTTTTACACTTGTTTGTCTTTTAGATTCCTGATTTTACAGTGGTCTGTGAAAATAACTCATTCTATGCAGTGTATATACACAGGGCTTTATTTCAGTAAAATGGAACAAGCTACAGGGGCCTCCAAGTGTCTGTTCAGTTAATCTAACAATGAAATTGATGTTTTTCTTCAGGAAAGCTAACACAAGAGAAGGACCAGCTGACCAGTCACATATTTGTAATCCAATCCATATTATTGAACAGCGCATAGCTGGCAACTGTCACTCCAGCCCAGATGGTAAATATTCTGATTTTTTAAAATGGTTATTGGAAACACTTTCCACCCTATATACTTTTAGATTCATTGTAATATTTTTGGTTTAGACAATTCAAGAGCTGAATCTGAATATATATTTTGAATACGGTGACCAGACAGCAAATGTGAAAAATCGGGACAGGGGGTGGAGGGTAACAGAAGCCTATATAAGAAAAAGACCCAAAATCAGGAATGTCCCTATAAAATCGGGACATCTGGTCACCCTAATTTTGAAATAGAGAAATAATTTCATAATGTTATCAAAAGTACAGTGGGAAACATAGTAGGCAAAATTTTGCCAAAATATACAACCTCATTGACTTCAATGGGGCAGTATGCTTGTAACTCAGGTCCAAATGTACATCATTACATCTGTGTTTGTTTATCTATAGATATACATAGAAAGGACTTGATTCTCCACAGCCTTGTATCCTTGTATAGGTATTTAGTTTACACCTATGTAAAGGGTGTGTGAAGCCTAGTAGTTTAGAATGGTAAAACACTGACCCTCATTTTGAATATGTGTAAATGGTGCTTAGCAAATCTGCTACATGGCAAGTGCCCAATTCTGCCACCCGTATCATGAGGTAGCTTACAGTGATCTGGGACTCCTGGTGGAGGAAGGTACTATATCACATGAGCAAGGGTGGGAGAATTGAGCCCATAGAGACCATATGTAGGGCCAAAATCATAACCTAATGTAATTCCATTGGAGTCAGTGGAGTTAGTCCCGGGATAAATTTGTCTAACAGTCTGTATTTATAGGCCAGATACTTAGCTGGCGTAAAATCACTATAGCGCAACTGAAGTCAACGTAGCTAACTAAATCTACACCAGCTGAGTAACTGGCCCTCACTTACTCTGTGTGCCTGTATATATCTACGTGTGTGTCTAAGTATTTAAGAGGAGGACAGTGCTTAAATAGTATATGTGTTACACAAAAGTTTAGGTAGACCATTTATGGTGATGTTGTCGTCTTCCTACTTTTTTAAAAACCAGCTACATCAGTAAGAATGTGATTCAGACTTTAAATGCCGAATTACCAGTGTTTGTGGTGTTTGTTCCTCCCACCCCTTTCAAATAAAGAAAAGATCCTGACACCTCTCCAGTGAGAACATGTTAGGAGGGAAGAAAGATGTAAAACTAAATCAATAAAAAACTGTTAAACATAAAAGGGTTGGAGTATTGTTTTTGTTTTTCACTTGATTTGTTGTAATCAGAGAATTTTACCTTCAAGAAAAGTCACCTTGACTTTAGAAATTAAAGAAATCCTGAATGATATGCTAATTAGGATGCATCTCTTTGAAAACCTCTAAATGGTGCCGAATACATTTGTTTTTCTGAAACGCTCTTCTGGTTTAAGTAGTTCATGTAAAGTTCTTCCCTACTTTTTTTGTTTTTGTTTTCTAAAGAGAGTTAGTTGGTCAAGTTGATCCCTTGTTTGAAATTCAATCAAGGGCATTAAAGTGTAAACCAGTTGGAAAAACAAAGAGCTTAGGGAAATCAGTTCCTTAAACAACAACAAACAAGCTCTCTGTAATCTTCTTATAGAAATTAATGAAGGGAAAAAACCCCTCAGCTTGGGGGGATAATGATCCTCAGCTATCATATAACAAGCCTAGAAGGTTTAGGGAGAAGGTGAGAATTAAGAAAGCTGGATTAAACTGAAATTCCAGAAGAACAAAAAAGAAATTTGGGATAAAGATCACAGCTCTCCCAATTTAAGATTGAAAAGTAGTTCTAAACTGGAAGCAGCGGTCTGGTTTAATCCTTTATGTAAATCTGTTTAGAGTTAAGTTTGCATCTCAGAATGTTTTATTTCTCAGATGCAGTTAATACAAAAAATGTATAGCCACAAAATACTTTTTAATACTTAAATGCTCTGGAGAATTATTTTTCCTAACACTCATTCTATGAAAATAAAGTCTTTTTATCAAGGAGTGTTGTATGATTTGAGAACCGGAAGAATTTATGCTTGTTTTTAAATACAAATTTTTTTACTAATTAATCTCCTCAAATTATTTAACTAGCAAAATGAGATCTCTTTACATTTCAGCCCTCCACAAGAGGGTGGTCATAAGGGGGTTGCAGATAAACTTAACTACATTTAATTAGGTATCTAGGTACCACATGTTTATGCTTTAATAAATGTAAATACTCTTAGCAATTTTCCTAAGAAACTATCTCCACTTCAATAACCCCCCTTTCTAAAGATATGCAGAAAATGCTTTCATTGGTACAAATAAGATATCACAGATATTTTTATTTATAAAATCTTGACTAACAGTTATGTAAGTATAATTTTAAACCATCTTCTTATTTATATTCTGTTTGAACCAGCTGATGTGGTTTCTGTTGTAAATTAAGAAAAAAAGACAGCAGTGCAGTTGTTGATTTTGTCTCTACCTCCCCCCCACCCCAATCTTAAAGCTAATCAGATCCCGAAGTTTTATTTTGAGTTAGTGATGACTCAAACCAAATGTTTAAGAAAATAAATGTTTTGTTACTCTGCTGGCGCAGATAGAATGATCACATGCCAAAATATTGTGTTTATGCTATTCGAATAAAACAATGTCCAGACTTTTGGTTTGGAATTTGTGCTCTGCTCCTAGATAGGCATGGGAGATCCCAGTTTGGGAATCTCCAACCTAGTCTCTTTTTTTTCCAGTATCATAGAGCTGAAGTGTGGAATATTGACACACATTCATGTAGGCCGAATCCTATAAAGGTTTACTCACTCACTTAACTTTATGGGACAATTCAGTGTGTCAAGTTAAGCACATTCATCTATATGTCTTTGCAGGATCGAGACACTGCCATCAAACTCCTAGCTAGCCAATGTTCAGAGCAATGCTGGCTGGCATCATGAGATATGTGAGTAGAATTTGAGGCTATCAGTTAAACAGTCAGGTCTGTGATACATACTAAGTATGATATAGACTTTACTAGAAAATACTACACTAGATCCTAGAAAAAGAATAAGCCATAAAATTCTGATCAGAGCAACGATAATGACTTTTAAAGGTTAATACTATGCTATCACCTTTCCATTAAGAATAAATACCTAACAAGGGAATATAGTTCATGGCCTCTTTGGCACAGTATTTCTCTTAACTGATTGTTGAACACATTTAAAACATCAAGTCAATGAGATGTAGTTAGCAACTTTTCAAAGTTTTTAGAAACAGATCTGAAATCTTGCACATTCCAATGTAAAATGAGATCAGAGTGAGTAGAAATCACTATACATGAAATATCCTAGAGTAAAATTTATTTAAATCTCTAATTTTATTTTATTTAACTGAGAGGGTTAAAAAAAAAAGAAACTGCATTTGGATTTTTTGTTGTTTTTTTCATTTCATTTCATGGTATGTGGATAACTCTCTCTGTACTACTACTACTTCTTCCTCTTTTTCCCCTTATTCCATCAACTGCAGTCAGGTCATACAAGCATCTGCCATCTTCGTCTGTCCAAGGTAGCATGAAGGTCCATCTTCCTACCATCTACTTTGAAGCAATCCATCCATCGATTCCTTGTCTTTCCTCAAGGTCTCTTTCCTGCCACCATCTGCCATGCTATCTTCACCAAGTCCCCTTCATTCATCCTCTATGCATGTCCAAGCCAGCAAAGTCTCCATTGACAGCACACGAAAAACAAATTGTTCATGGTTTTTGAAAGTTTAGTGTAGCTGTCCAGTTAAAGTTTGTATATTCTGGTTATTTTATTAGATTTTCACAAGATGTTACATGGAATTTTAAAAAGAGTACTTACAGTAACCATCATGGGCGATGTCCAGGCAGCTACAGACCTTTTGACAAGATGTTCATGCAACCAAGAATAAACCTCAACTTTTGTAAAATTTGTAGATTTTTTTTTAATTAAGAAGAAATTGTGTTTTGATTTTAAAATATCATTAAAAAAAAAAAAGATTTCCCCCTAAGCAAAAAATGATATTGAAAGAAGAAGATTTAAGGCTCAATTTCCTTTAGCCAGCCTATATACAGTACTTATTTCACCCACATCAGTATAGTATCTGAGTACTCTATAAATGTTGTAATGTATTCATCCTTATGACATCACTGTGAGATAAGGAGGTGTCATTGTCTGCATTTTACTGATGGGCAACTGAGGTGCAGAGATGTTAAATCACTTAGCCACACTTAGCCAGCAGAGCAGATAAATGAATCCAGGTCTGCCAAGGCCTAGACTACTGCCCTGATTTCTGGACTACTGCCCTGATTGCTGTTGATAGGGTGTATACTTAATTAGACTTGCTCCCTCCCATACATGCACACACTCTCCTCTCTGCTTTTCTTTGGTCCTTAGCTGCCCTCTTCAAAAAGTCCTCATAGAATACTCATCTCACTGGATGAAAGGCCCTTCTTACCTTCCCAAGATGTGATGGATCCATATTTGGTTCCAAATCTGTCTATCTCATGACTACAATTTCATTGACCCCATTTAGACATACTTATCCATTTCTTCTTTGTTTTTCAGTTGCCAATGGGCAATTAGCCCCAGTGGCCTTGAGTCCATTAGCTGCCAGGAGATGGAAGTCCTAGTCACAGCCCACTTGTCAACTGACCGTGACTTTGGCTGGTCCTTGTGAACAATATCCTTACACAGAGGTTGCCATTAAAATTTATCTCTTAGAATAGGAAACAACTAATAAAAGCACATGTACTGAGAATGTGAAAAAACTCTGGAATATTAGATGCCAGAGGTAGTAACTGCTGGCTAATACTGGCTTCTCAGGCCAGGCACTGTATTTGTAGTAACTGACTATACTCAGATAACTATTTGCAAATGATACTAGCCAAGATGAGAGAACCTATCAGTCCATGCCACTTTTAGCTCCTCAAGTGCTTCAGGCCTGTTACCTATCATAAGGTAGCCACTTATTAGTTCATATGGTTATTCCCAGTGGAGAGAAGTGTCTTGGATTTCTTTCTAAATCTTTTCCTTTGTGGTATTTGACACATTATTTAATGATTTTGTTCAAGCTGTTGTGTGCCTGCCAAACTGAGCCAGGCCTTTCTGATGTCACCACAGTCACGTCTGAGCAGGGTGAAGTGAGCTTCACTGGGACCATGTCTTTCTGTTTGAAGCCATAGTCCCAAAGCTGCCTGCAGAAGGAGGACAGTCTCCTTACCTGCCAGAGCCTATAGCCTATAGCCCAACACCTGAAACAATCATGATGAAAGGGAAAAATTGCAGGACACCTATTACTATGTGCAGGACAGCTGCTGTTGTGGACATCTGACCACCAAGAGGCAGGAATTTATATACCATTGGGATGAGATAGGTGGAGAGCAAGAGCAAAAGTTATTGCTTCTACTGGAATTGTAATCATTCTCTGATGATCTAGCACCTGGCTCACCACACTCTCAAAGAATCAGGGGGCCTTTGAAGTAGGGAATAATTCCAGTGCTGTCCAGATGCATGACCATGGTCATAAAAGTAGTAAATAACCCATGTGGCTGCCTATTGTGCTGGTGGCTCAAACAATGGGGAAGCTATAAATCACACTGCAGATAGTTTAGTACTTTCTACTGAAGAGTCATCCACATCAGAGAGTCTGGTGAAGTCTGTAGATGCCTCAGTTGGAAGCTCCTGCCTAGTTTAGGAACTCTTGGATGCTCCCCATCGGATTCCCACATGCATTCACCATCTGCCACCCCTCATGACTCCTTGCTTTGTATCTGCCCATGCTTCTGTTTGGCTGCTGCTTAACGCTGTATCCTGTCTGCTGCTCCAATTACTGTTCTTTTTGGCGGTTCCTTAGTTGAGTGCTGCTGCATATCTTGGCCTTGAGAATATGTTTGGGGAATGAAGGAAGGTACTGAGCTCTTACTGACCATTTCAGAGTCCGTCAGTGCTGTATGGCAACCCTCTAGTCATCCTGTGACCTTTGGAAAGATCGTGCACTCTGGCAGGAAAGAAATCTCTGGGGAGAATGAGAAAAAGGACAAAGCTGTATCTCTCTGTGAGAGAGGGCTATAAACCTGCCCCTCCTTTGGTTAAATTGAGTTGTCCTACAAAACATGGAGAAACACAGTATAACTGTAAAGTTTCTGCCTGTAAATATTTCCCTTTCTCTGCAGATAGCCAGGTCTGTGAGCAATGTAGGCCTGGTAAAGAGCTGGCAGCATTCTAATAAAACTCTTCCGTTGACAGTACTCCTACTAGGGATCTTACTGTAGTCTCAGGAACTGCAGCATTATGAGCCAATTGTTTAACAAGCAACACTAGTGGCAAGATCTCTTGTAGCTACCTAGTGGGTAAAAACCACTTAGCACTCGTATCCTGCTTTTCATTTATAGATATTGATGTTCAAATGTCGCTAGGTGTCATCATCGTTATTTCACCACCAGAGAAACTCAGGCATAGAAAATGTCTGACTTGCCTGAGGTCACACAGCGATTCAGTGGCGCAGTTCAACCCTCCCAGCCCTCAAATCTGTGTGGAAGCTGCCCTGCTCTGCAGCCAGATTTAAAGGTAGCATATACGTGACTAGTCAGATGCCTCTTTGTACCTATTTCTGTGGCTGGATTGTGTGACCAGTGGCACAGTTGGTCTCCCCTTCGGCTCTAATCATGTCCCATTCACGCAGGTTGGAGTGGGTTCTTCCAATCCATCCCTGCAGTTCCCCTCAAAGTGTGCCTCATGGCTATGGTGAACTTCCTTTGTACCTTAATTTGCCATTGTCCACTTGTGCAAATGGATAGCTCAGTGGTTTGAGCATTAGCCTCCTAAACCCAGGGTTATGAGTTCAATCCTTGAGGGGGCCATTTGGGGATTGGTCCTGCTTTGAGCAGGGGGTTGGACTAGATGATCTCCTGAGGTGTCTTCCAACCCTAATAATCTAAAATGCATCTGAGTTCCACATGTACTGAAATTTCTGTGGAAAGAAACTATGAAATACAAGTATCTGTCTGATTTTTATTTGAAGTAGAATACTCAGTTATCTTCACATTTACTAAGAATCTAGAAGCATAGAACACAGGTTGTAGGGAATGGTTTTAATCTCTGTTTCTTACACACAGTGCTCTCTCTCATATCTTCAGAAACGTAATGAAAAATTGGATAGTAACATGTAAATCTCAGTAAATGTTACTAATTGAGGTTATTGCCTAATAGCTTGAGAGGGAACACATTTTTTTCTGCTGTGGAATACAGCTTGAGGTCTTTTAAATATATCCCTTTCAAGAAGGAATGCTTTAATAAGCATCCATGTTAGGAGGTCTGAGCTTTGTAGGCATGGTGCAGACCATATGGGCAAAAAGGCACATTGCCTGGCTACAACTGCCCTGCTTGTCAGCCCCAATCATACTTGCTCTAATCCTTGTTTTAATTTACTCTGCTTGTACAGCACCAATCCTGCCAGTGCAGTCCTTAGGGTCCCTTCATTCCTGCCATTTATGACAAGGAATATGCAAAGGCACAATTATTCATCCACTAAGGTGACAGAGAAGTGCTCTGCTTGGGAATATGTTTCCAGGCTTTCAGCATCATCATGTCAGTTGTTAAAGCACTTTGCAGTTGCAAACAATTCTTAGGAGACCATTTTTTAAAAAAAATATTTTTGAGCACAGAAGTGCTAAGACTTGAACTGGTCTAAATGAATCTTTATTGATTGAGAAGCACAATATCGGAAAGTTTTCTATACACAAAGTATCACACACTTCTGCCTTTTATTCAGTCGAAATGGTTTTTAGTTAATTATTGAGGTTTTCTCATTTGTTTAACTAAAGACAAAGGATAATATATTGCGCTACCCTTATTAAGATTTACAGGGGTTTTTTTATTGTTTATATTCTGATGTATACCACATTCCAAAGCAGCCAAAAGAGAGCAAAACAAAACACAACAAAAAAACACTCAAGTCTAGCATTCAGGCTCTCACTCCATGATGTATTTCATTTGCTACGGTCAGAACAATTTTAACAATGCCTTTCATTTTCCTGTAGCCTAAAATGATTTTCCTTCTGTGAGGCCATTCTCCAAAAGTTCTCTCCCCCTTTCAGAGTATCATTTGCAATTTAAAGCTAACCTGGTGAGTGTACTAACAATGGGCCTGCCCATAAAATGGTTCAAGGCCTGCCTGCATGCCTAATGAGGTTGATGTTGAGCTATTTAGCTCTTTGTCCTTCATAATATCTACTTAATGCAGTTCAATGGGAGTGGATTGTTAGACGCACTAAAGATTCTATTAAGTCTTTACTAAAGCCTCTCTATTCTACTCCAGCTGTATAGAGGCAAGAGCATTAAATTTGAGAATGTAGTGGGAACAAGGAGCTTGAAAAAGCACCTATAAAAAAAGGACAAATTTTCTAACGAATTAAGACCACACTCAATTTTTAAAGACCTGTTACTGTTGTCTCTAGAGCTAAAGGTGTTCATGATCTGGACTTGACATTATATTCAATTAGCCTTATAGTCACTAGCATATACATCGTTTTTTGATTGAATCAAACTGGAATACATTCAATTCTCATTTTCATCTCAGAAAAAAATAGTGAATTGTTTCAAAGGCTTCACTTCAGATCATTTTGGAATTAAATGCATCTACCCATTAATCTAAATGGTCTAACGAGATTGATCTGAACTGGTGAATTCCTGTGTGCTTCATGATATTCTTACTTTGCAGGGGGATCAACAAAAATATTAATTCGGTACATTGTTTTGCTGAAGGGACTGGTTTCTTATCAGGCCTGTATGATGCTAGCCGCCAGCACTGGGGAGGCAAGGGAAAGAGAGAGAGAGAGGGTAGAATGGCCAGGATTTCACACAGTTGCCATTGACTTGGCTTGAAGAGGCAAGCACTAAGCTGTCTTTTCAACCATAGTAAAAACCCTCCATCTGGCCACCCTAAAACTCTGTTCACTTGTTCAACTCGCTGTTGGCTGATTGGGCTTTGTGAAGCAGAAGTAATGACATCAATGGTATAAACCCTTTGCCACTTGAGAGTATTACATTTCATTTCATGCTTGACTTAATCAAAACTGGGGAAATGAAATTTACACCTTTTTGATGTTCTTTTCCCTGCTGTTTAAGGAGAAGAATCTTAACCCATTTGATCTTCACATGCGCCCAGTAAATGATCAAATATGCCAAGCTGCCAAAAGCAGACGGCTGCCAGTTGCCAGTTTATGTCAGGTCACTCTGAAAGAGCTTAATGCAGAAGGTCTTATGTTTACATCCCAAATACTTCAATTTGCAATACCGTATTTTAACATCTGTCAACAATTTAGCTCCTGTCCCCATTAATATTAAGCTATCATTTAAAAAAAAAAGAAGGAAAAACATCATTTGTACAGGAGGGCAATATGTTAATGGTTGGCTGTGTGACTGAGTCGAGAGAGATGCAGAGATTAAATTATTTCTGGATTTGACTCGCATCTTCAAACCCTTTACATTCTTTCCTTTCTTCTCTGGCTCTATCTACGTGAGATAAGTGGTGGTGGCTGTTTTCCCCTGGTAATAGCATGGGTATGCTGTGTAGAACTGAAGAATGGAGGGTGTGGCAATATTTTCCTTGTGCCAATCTGGGACTGATTAAGCAGGAGATCAAATTGCCACCAAACGAATGAACAAACAAAAAGTGAGACAGTGACTGTGAAACTCTGTTTAGCAGCTCATTTTTGGAAAGAGCAAAGATTCCAGCAAAGCAGAGTAGAAATTAGGTTTTGCTTCTGGTATGTTGCTACCATGTCAGTGAGGTGTTTGGACTTCATAATCAATCCACAGCTGTTAGGCAACTTTGTGGGCTCTTGTCACCACCTGCATTGTGGTGAACCCAAACACATGCTAACGGAAAAATCACTGTGTTTTTGGTTTTCCAGTGGCTGTACTGCTTTCCTGCAGACTTTTTGCCTTTTGTCAAGGGCCCTCATTTATGACTTGATGAAAACATTTGTAATAGATAATCAAATGCTTATGTGTTCTAGGGGACAATGTCCTATTTGTTAAATATAAATTAACATTAACACAGATCCCCACTGCAAAAAGGCGAAGGGTTTTGACACCTTTTCAGCAAGACAGCCTGGGCCCCAGTAAAGAAAGCCAAGAGCCTGTAAAGGAACTTGTCTAGAATGGAGATCATCCGACAGCTCCTGTGTGACAAGATACATAGTTTCTATTCATCAACAGGCAGATTATTGGTTACTATAGTTTCCCTAATGCTCAAATGAAGCTAAGGCCTAAGCTGAACAGAATAGGTTAAAAGGTGCCGATGTTCAGGCCCGCGAAACCACATGTTGAGAGTCAGAGACCAAACAAAACAAAGCGCACATCTCTCTGGTCTTTGATGTCTTCTCTGAGGGATGCAGAATGAGAAAAATGCAACCATGCCCCCAAATCCAGAGGTTTGACTGGACCTGTGACAATGCTGTAGTGTGGGAGTCCAAATCACAATAGGATAATCATTGTACCCAAATCATCTGCCTTACAGGTTGGTTATTTCTTACAGAAATAAAAAATAAGGAAATGTCACTGCTTATCTTCATAAATTGGCATAATTGCATGCTTATTCCCCAACTTGTGTTTTGTGTTTTTGAGTGTAAACAAACTCAGGATACTTGAACTACTAAGTTTAACTAAATTTAATTTGCTGTCTCCTGTGCATGTTGTCTTTCTGTCTGTCCTTTAGTATTCTATTTACGTAGTGTGCTTAAAAACGTTCTACAATGCTTCAGCTAACAGCTTTTTATTTCAATGTCTGCCACAGTGTCTGCCTTGAATCCACTGTGGAACTGGCATACTGACTGCTGTACACTTCGTGCATGAATCACTGCTTCTAATCTTTCTTCAGTTTGTGAGTATACAATGTTTTCAAACAATTCACATTCACCATAAAAAAATGTTGCATGTAGGGTATCCCTTGATAGCATCAGCGCTGCTGTTGAATTTTTCATAAGCAGGATTAAAATAACCACTATTTATGCTCATGATGCAGGTTTCTCCCACTACATTGAAACTCAGTTTAGTATTTTAATTTTTTTTTAAAGCTCTTGTAAGCAAGCTAAATGTGCATCAGCACTGTAGCGAGAATGCCTGCTTTGATAGGTTATGTTGCCACAATTTGCTGCTCCTCTTTTGATGTTCCAGCACTCCAGATCCAAGTGTTATGCAAAGCAAAATTAATCAGCACCTGCATCTTTTAAAATAATAGAATTCATGAATTCTAAAGTTTTATCAGTGTTATTGTAATTCTGATTGTTGTTAGGTCTTTATACCATTGTAGAAAAATATCTAATTGTAACAACTGTATTCCTATAGAGAACATATTACTTGAATTCAAACCCTAACAATGGCAATAGGATAACTGTCCTTGAATTTGAGCCTTTTGTGATACTTCAATAGGCTTACAATGTGCTGAATTAGCAGGCATATTAATGGCCAGATGCAGCACCAGCCCATTCTTTTTACCCAAATCTTCTTATGCAAATACCCCATGAATCCAGTTCAAAGAGCTAGCTTTGAAATGAGCTTCTACACACATTCAGATGGGTCCTTTCACCACCAGCAATGAGGCTTAGATAGAAAGTGACATGAGAAAAGTTTAGACACTTGTTTTTATAACTGAACATGATCTTGTTATCATAATCTGATACTGGTAACTGGCATGGTCTGGTTGTAGAATTTTAAGCCTTTAACAGCGGGAGGTAATCTCAGCCTTTGTGAGAGAATGTACTGAATTCTCTACTTGGGGAAAGCTATTAATGAGAATCCCAGTTCATGCTTTTTCAAACAAAACTTTTTCATGGGGAAAGCTTTTATCCTATGATAACTACTAAACTGATTGCAGTTATGCCTCTAACATTAGCAAGCTCCTAACAAAGGTAAATAAGAAAAGGTTGCATTATTTTAGAAAAAACAAATGATCAAATAAACAGTTTTTGTTTGCTTGTTGAACTCTATGGTAATATGAGGGCTTTATTAAAAATGCTAATGTCCACCAGCATGTTCAGTTGGTTACTAAAAGCTTATGGATATTGTAGTCTTACTGTGGTTTATGTGGTTATTCCACATATACTGTATCTTGGTGAGGAAGGGTGTTTTTAATTATTTAATTGTAAATTCATGAAAGACTTGGAAAGGAAAAGAAATAAAATAGCTATAACACATTGAATCAGTGTGGCTAAAGCTTTGTTTCTTTAAGGATATTTTACGTTTGTCTGTTTCACACAGATTCCATGATTCTGATGTACTTTTCAGTCTTTGAGTTTAAAAAAAAAAGGGGGAGGGATCTGCTGTTGACATTGCTTGTATAAACTACCTTCTTGTAGATATATTAAAGTTGACAATTTGAGATAATTCCAAATACCTAAGATTGAAACAAAAAGTGAGAAAAATTGGTGGTGGTGCTACCATTTCATTTAGGAAACCTAAACTCTTAAGACTGTACAATAATATCTTATTAACAATCTGTTTACCATTTATAGTATTTTTCTGAATTATTAAGCACTTATAGCATGTGCTGCATTGTCAGAAATCAGGAAGACCGTTCCTATTTCAAGATGCTCAATAAAATAGATTAGTAAGGAAAAGCATGCCATTAACTGGGTTAACAGAGGATGGAATAGGGCAATGCATAGATTTTATATACATACACAAACCAGCAAAAATATCGTGGTCTGTGATTGATAGGCTTCCCAATAGAATACATTATTTACTTAATTGTAGTAGTCATGATGAGTCCATTTAGTACTTCTATAGGGTTCTCTTTGCAATTCTGCATTAATTAGCAGACTCATAAGCAACTCAGTCAAGGCTCTCTTATTTAAGGGCTCTCAAAATGTAAGGACTCAGATTAATGAGACAGATGCTTATTCTTTTGTTGTAAACCTGAAAAAATGAACACGTGCTGAAAGAAAGTGTAAAATAATGTGCAAGTGTAACTCACACACCTTCTGGATGTGGTGTTCTGTCCCATCCAGTGGCACCGAGACCACTAAGGGAGAGTTAAATGAGTCTGTTCTACAGCCTTAGCTAACAGGTAGTTGGCTTTTAGCTCATGCGGTAGAGGCTCATGCAGTAAACTCCAGAGCTCTCCAGTTCAATCCCACCCACTGATGATCAGGATCTGTCAGTGTTACACAACCTCAATTTGAACTTAGGCCTTGATCCTGAATTCTGATGTGTGCAGCTCTACCCTTGCACCGTCAGTCAAAGGGTCTGTCCAAGTGAAGCCAATTGGAGCATTGCTGCCTTTGTCATCTAGAGTAAGCTTGCACGTTATTATGACTATGACAATTTACATCAGTTGAGGATCTGCCTCAAAGCCCGTGAACCCCATATGGGTGACCCCACATGTAGACCCACTGATGTGCATGGGTAGGGTGACCATAAGTCCCGTTTTGGCTGGGACAGTCCCCTTTTTCAAGTCTGTCCTGGCCGTCCCTTCTTTTTCACCAAGAACTGGACATTTGTCCTGGCTGCAAGGCAGAGTGGAGAGCAGCAGCTACGACGTGGGGTTCAGCCGAAGGCAGTGCTGCCCACCAGCAGTACTGGAGAAATTTGCTGCTGGAGGGCAGCGCTGCCTTCAGAGCTGACTTCCCACCCACCCATTGCCCCAGGCAGCACATACTTCAGCGGGTCAGCCCCAGCTGTGGGTGGCATGGGTCTCAGGCACTCAACTCCAGTCCCAGGAAGTACTGAGTTCGGGGGTCATCCCCAGGGCGGCACAGGGCTCGGGCCCTCAGCTCCAGCCCCAGGCAGCATGAGGAGTGCAGCTCTGTGCGTGGGGAGGGGGGAAGGGTGTTCAGGAGATCTCTGGACCATTCTGTTTTAATTTTAAGAAATATGGTCACCCTATCTATGGGGCTCCTCACATAGAATTGCAGAATCAGGCTTCTAAGTAGATAGAAGACCATAATAGATCACTGTCAATATATCTTAGCTGTGTGCACATGAGCAACTTATATAATGGAATGCCCTTGCCAAGTTAGAATATTACGTTTGGAAGAATGTATTTTTCAACATTTACTTGTAATATGTGTGTGATGCTGCACCCCATATTCTTCATAGAAATATTGTTATAATATGATTATGGCATAACTATAGCAAGTGTTATGCAAGATGGTTGTGTGAGATATCATTAGGAAGGTTATGATTTACTGAATATGATTATACTATTTGTAGGCATGTATCATTTCTGTATCTAAAGTTAGGAATATTGACTATGTATCAATTACAAGTGGGTTTACACCTGGATAATGCCAGCAGACAGAATGCAATCAGTGTGGAAAGGCCATTAGGGAGAACAATAGGTCTTTGATTATGCTAATCTCCCACCTTCTGAGGAGTTTCCTGGGATGCTACAAACAAGCATTGACTCATGGCTGCTTTGACACTGCAGGGTCATGTGATCATTTCACCTGGTACTCGACTCCATAACAGAATATCAGTATTTTTCCCCTGGGGGAGGCGAAAGGGAGAACCACACAAGAAAACAAAGGGTTCCCACCATATGTAAAATCTATTTAAGGTCAGGGAGTGACTTAATCAGAGTTCAGTCTTCACTGAATCCCTGCCCAGGATGACTGCTGAGAACATCTAAGAAACAAAGACAAAAGAGGGAAAGAGCTGAGGCCAGGCTGCAGAGGTGTCTGGCCTGTGAAAGAAATGCCTAAAACAACATTTAGGATGAGAAATTACTACATGTAACCAGTAAAAGCAGCAAAGAGTCCTGTGGCACATTATAGACTAACAGACATATTGGAGCATGAGCTTTTGTCATGAATCTGACGAAGTGGGTATTCACCCATGAAAGCTCATGCTCCAATATGTCTGTTAGTTCATAAGGTGCCACAGGATTCTTTGCTGCTTTTACAGATCCAGACTAACACGGCTACCCCTCTGATACTTGTAACCAGCTTCTTTAGTATATTAAGCTTAGTTTGGGTGTTTGTTTTATTTATTCAGTAATCTGCTTTGATCTGTTTGCTATCCCTTATAATCACTTAAAATCTATCTTGTGTAGTTAATAAACTGGTTTTTGTTTTCTCTAAAACCAGTTTGTGGAATTCATAAGTGGGGTCCCAAAAAGCTGTACCGATCTTTCCTCCACATTGAGGGAAGGGGTGAATTTCACGAGTTTACTCTGTACAGTTCTCTGTGCAGCGCAAGACAATACAATTTTGAGTTTGCACCCCAGTGGTGGTGTGCACTTGAGTGCTGGGTAATCCCCTAGCTGAGTCTTACCATGCAGAGCTGATTTCAGTGTCTCTGTCTGTCTGCAGCTGGATGTGTCCCTACCTGTGTGTGTGCTAGAGGAGGCTTGATGGCCTGGCTCAGCAGGACAGTGTAAGGTAGCCCAGGCTGGTGGAATAGGCAGGCTCAGTGGTACCCCAGTACATCAAGTGGCACCCTGGGGTAGGGGGATCTGTCGCAATGTGCTTAAGTCTCATTGACTTAAAGTTAAGCACATGCTGAAGTGCTTTGCTGGATATGGATGGACCTGAGCATGTGTATAAATTCTCGGGGCATAAATGAGACTTAAGTAGTGGATAAGTCTTGTGCTGAACCTATAGCAGGGTGAATTTCACCCCAAAAGAATAAAAGTTCAATACCCGGCTCTGAAATAATGGCTTAGTGCCTTCTCAGCTATTTCTTTTTCACACACATGAGATTTTTTTTAAGTGCTTAGTGTTTAAATCTCCTTCAAGGGTGCAGCTTAGTATGCCATGGGCCCTGTGAATAAACCAGTGTGTGTTTTAACTACAGGTATTCACCCAGCAGTAACGTTGCACTGCACTACATTCCAACCAGCACACGCACACACAAAAAGAATTATTCTCTCAGAATATGCCAACGTTTCCAATCTCTGCGCCTTCATCAGGGCTGAGATGTTAGTCTATTCTGCTAAATCCAAGATGACAATAAAAGAATCATGAGAAGTAAGAGTGGAATTGTTTCTCTGACAATCGGAGTGCAATTAGGCTCCCCTGTTTGATGAACAGCTGTAAATAGCCTAGACTCCCCTCATCAGACTTGGTAACGCTCACGCTCTTTCTCAAACATCACAAGTATCATTATGCTCCTTTTGCTGCTGGCTTGTAGATTCTCGCAGCCTTTTTTACTTTTCAGATATTATACGTGCAGTACCCTTATAGCAAAATCTTGGCAAAAATCTCCCCCCTTCCTCTGCTATTTCAAAACAACATTCCTCCTTCTATTACAGATTGTGTAGAATATTGCTATCCAGAATGAAATTTGCATACAGCAACTGGTTCAAACTTAAAGTAACCTCTCCAGAGTTACACAGAAAATTTATTGGAAACTTGAAAATAGAAGCCATATCATCTGTTTGTACTTTAGTCATACACATTCCCTTGACATATGACAATCGGGGAGGAGGGGATGATTTACTGAATTATCATTCATATTTCTTCGACGTACCTGTCCCAAGAGCACTTGCACAGATGTGTAAAACCTGTTAGATTACAATCCAACACACAACACTGTAGTTCTGCTTCACAAGGAGCGGCAGGAATTCTTGAGTTCATATTGAGAGGCTCCTCCCCACATCTCATGTGCCTGTGGAGTGGGGTAGCGGTGGGATAGTAGATCAATTGATCTACCAGCCACTGCTCCTTCCAAAATGCCTGGAGCACCTGGAAAATAGATCCCTTGCAGATGCATAGCTAAGGCAGGAGAGGGTTCCTACTGCCACCACCATCACAGACCTTCCTGTGTCATGCTCAGGTGCTCTAGCTTGGTGGAAAAGGGAAGATTTACCCTAAATGGTTAGATCCCTTGAGAAGAAATACCCGGGGAGTGGAGTTGGGCTATTAGTCTAATGTCTGACCAATGCACTTCCGGACAAGAGATCAGAGTTTGGATCTTGAGTGGTCTCTGCCAGCAGCAGCTGGAATGCTACAAAGGCAGATGTGCAGCCCAGAGGTGGAGGGAATGAGTCAGACCACTCTTTAGGGCAGCCCCACAAATAGGCATAGTGTTTAGCAGACCAATGGAAAGCCAAAGATGGAAGAAGTGCTGGAGGGAAGAGCACTTTAATCTGGATCTTTGAGGAAAGATGGAAGGAAAAATCCGCATGTTACAGTATGTCAAGTCTCTGTGAATTCCTCACTGAATACCAAAAAGCATGTAAAATTATGTTTATTGCCAGTACGTGCTATTGATTCTGTTGTTGTATTGGTTGAACCAAAGCATAAAGTATTTTCTGCTTGGTAAGTAAAACAGATGGTAGATATAATAAACACCTCTAGCCAATTATATTTTTAATCTTGGTTTTAAGATTTAGATCTGTTGTAGATGTTAGAATTAACCCTGGTTGGAATACATAGTAGGATTTTGTTATCCAAGAGAAATGTCCCTGCTTAAGAAGAAATCATCTTCCTAAATTATCTAGTTGTGTGTCATCCCCTTAGTCATTTATTAATTCTTCGGTTTTACACCAATGTAGCCTATGTACTTCTCTGCTTCATACCCCCATCTATATGTCTGTACTACTTTTTCTTTCTCTGTCCCTGTCAATGATGTGTTGAGCTCTGTTTTCACAGTCATAAATGCATTAGCAAATGTGCCAGTTTCCCATAGTTGCTGCCAGAATGGTAGAGTGAATGTCTGAAGTATGGAGAAAGATATACCTATACAGAGAAAAATACATATTGATATGCATGTGTGCATGTATGTAGATGGATGGATGGATGCATATGTATATAAATAAATAGTATATTCACAGTGTGGACATACAAATCTATCTGAAACATCCCAGGTTTTTGAAATATTCTCACTAATAGCCTGGATAATGAATACAAATGCAGTGCAAACTCAAGCAAGCTGAATATGTACAATGGTGTGTTCCCAGCTGTCTACAGAGAGGAAAGGAGGAGAATTAACATAGGATTATCATATTTTACATATGGACATGCTTGCCAATCCTTTTAAGAGTACTTTAGGACAAATCTACAGTCTACACATTTGGAAGGAAGAATCACTAAATATAGGTTGTGCAACCTGCTTGGTCATAATTCTTTTGCATTTTTTGATGAGTGATGTTACTGTGCATGTTCAGGAAACCGTTATACTGTCATTTTTAATTTTTTCAAAAACATCAAAAGAAAGCATTCTAGCCTAAAACTTTAGCAAATTTTCATTTTAATTAACAAATCCATGGTTTAGTTATGGAAGTGAAAAATGCATCTAAAAGATTTCTACTTTGTTTTTCACTACAGCAATTTTAAAATAGCCAAAAACTTACTTTCCAAGTGTATAATAAATATATTGCATGATTCATCCGTCACCAGATTTCAAAAAATCCATTTGTTAGAGGTGTTATCTGGGGACTATAAAGCACTTAGGTCTATTCACCTAGTCATGTTTCTCAGTTGGTTGAACATTCAGGTACCTCTGCTGTTAAAGGTGTGTCTTGTGTAATGGAACGTCCAATTGAATGCACGCGTTGGTAGGTTGGGGGAGCATTTGTTTTCTTTTTTGGTATAAAATGTGGTACATTTACTGGGGGTTTTGAGGTGTCGCAAACTTGATAGCTTGTGTGTGGCAAACTTATTGAATACACTCCCCTGCCTATGCTTTCCAGACACCTTGTCTGCATAATACCAAGATCTGCAGACCAGTAATATCACCTAAGTGGCTCACAGGAACAATTTATGGGTTCGACTGTCCCCTGTGCCAGAGCTCTGGTTGGTGTGGAGAAGATAGGGCTTCAGGGATTGCTTCCAGGCAGCGTTTAAGTTATGCCAGTGATGCAGAATCCTTTATACCATAGGTCTCAAGATTACTCTGACAGAGAAGACTTTGCCAGGTCCCCTGCCTGCCCCCTTCCCATCCTGACACACTCTATATACTGGGAGGAGTGGGTTTAGAAGGTGCCACAACAAGGCTGCTTTGCAGATAAAAACATAAGAATGGCCATATTGGGTCAAACCAATAGTCCATCTAGCCCAGTATGCCGTCTTCCAACAGTGGCCAGTGCCAGATGTACCAGCAAAGAGCCCTTTTCTTCTTTTACCGGGTAGTTGCAGACAGATTATGCAACTGAGGGCTGCAAGGAGACCATTTCCCAGTTTAATAATCTGGCCAGATGATTCCAACACAAAAGACATATGTTGTGCAGCAGTTGGGTTGGCTCAAGTACAATCAACACCAACCCAAATGTTAAATAACTAGGAAATCAACTGTGAAGTGGAGTCAAAACACTGTGCAGCAACCAATGAATGAAAATTTACTGAAAGCACAATCTTCATCTGGCCCCATTCAATTTAGGTTTAACACCCATCCATCCAACAAGCCTTCCCCCATAGCAACCTTTACTCTGCCCCTATGATGACATCATCATACAGTTTTCAATTCTCTGCTCCTTTCTTACTGGAGCCATTTTTTAAACGCCATTATTCATAGTGGACTTCTTCATCTTGGAAGGTGCTGAGCACCTTTATCTGACACTGAACTCAGTGGGATTTGAGGATGCTCTGGAAGTGCCCAAAGGAAGTGCTCCACACTAAAGCTGGGTAGGAAATATTTTTTCCCATTCCAGAAGAGTTATGAGGCTTTTGAAATATTTTTCCTGTCCCAAATCAGGATGAAAATTTGAAATCTCAAAACTTTTCATGAATGGATAATCCAAAAAAAAAGGGGGATTTGGGTCTATTGAAACATTTCATTTGGATTTTGATTTTTTAATGTTTTAATTCTTTTGTATAAACACAAATTTTGAAATGTAAAATAATTTTGAACCAGAAAAAATTAGAAAAAAACATCAAAGCATGATTTTTTAACAATTTTAAACTTTTTTCAAAAATTTTTTTGAATCAGATTTCATTGAAACTGACCTTTTCCCCCAAAGAGTTTTGATTTTGACCAATCAGCATTTTCTAATGAAAAAATGTTTAATGGAAAATTTCTAACCAGCTCTACTCAGAACCTTGCAGATTCAAGTACATCAATAAGTAATATTAATTGTAATCATGCATCTAATGTGGTTATCATAATTCTAAGACTCATATGTCTGTTTTCAGCTGTTTTCTCAGCTTTCCCTTGTTAAATGTTCATAGCCGCGCACATAAAATTAAGGAATTTACAGTACTTTTTTTAAAAACACAACAATGAGCTCAAATGTATTTAGAACTCAACCATGTGAAATTGCATTAGGAAATGACTCAGTCTGGGTCAGTTCTCAGCTGCTGTGAGTTCTCACCCAAATCTTTGTTAAATCAGTTTTGGTCAATTTTGATTTATAGATGCATCATAAAATTATGAGGCTGAACCAACAAAGTATCTGCTGCCTTTAGGGAAGCACTAGCCCTGGCAGTTAGTGGGAGTTGACTCTGCAGTAGGCCAATCTACTTAGGGCTTAAGTCAGCCTGTAATAGAAAGAAAAATATAAACAAACTCCTAAACTCTCTAGTTCCACATTGAGGAGATACTGATCTACCAGGAACAGGGAGAGCTTATGACAATAAGGCTCCCTGTCTCCTGTACTGCACAACTCCCTACGGCCGTTCACCCCCTTTTCTTCCCATAATTAAACCACACAGCCTGCAGTTGTTCCAGCCCTGCATAGGAAGGGGCTGAAAGACTAATTCCAGCCTCCTGATTGATTCCTGTCTATGGGAAACAAAAGTCTATTCCCAGATCTCAACTGCAGGAATTGTTGGTGTATAGGGACACACTCCCATCTGTTGACTGATGGTTAGTGGAGGGTAGGGGAGTCTCTCTCTCTGCCCATCATTGTGGTACCAGCTTCTGTCCCTGATTCACAGAGTGGTAAGTAGACTTTGCCCATTAATAGAAAATAAAAGGACCACTCTCCTCCGCTATCCCCATCACTTTTTTGGAGTGAGTGGCCCTGGAGGGAGGAGTTCAAATGAACCCGTGAGACAGATATCATGGTGTCTTTGGGCTGCCTGGCTCTGTTAAATATCTTTCTTGTTTGAATGGCAATGATTCCACATTGTGACATCATAGGACACAGTAAACCTTAAGCCTGGTTGCAGTATATTCCAATGATTGACTGAAGGCTGAAATGATGCTTTCTATAAGGTGGCAATTTCAGGCAGTTGTGAAATCAGTGGAGGCCATTAAGGGGTATCTTTTTTTTCTGAATAAGGAGAAGTCTCTCTGGTTCACAGCCCAAGAAAGTTTCATGAGGGGTAGAAGACACAAAGAAAAGTTCAGGAGGGATTCTGGTGAGTGCTGAAATTTTTTACAAAACTGCACATTTAAAATAATTGAGTTAAACCCTGTAATATAAGCTGAATTCCCTCATTGACTGATGACAATTCTAATGACTATACACAGCATAACCCTGATGAACTGAAACTTCTGGTTTGCTGAGGTTCATTGACATTGACTGTCCTGCATCTTCCTAGCATGCTGGAGAAGTGAGCTGGGCAGTAGACCTTCACATATAAGCTCCAGAGTTGGGAATCCCACCTTAAATGAGCTCAGACTTAGATTCATAGATTTTAAATGCAGAAAGGACCATTACACCACTTAGTCAGACTTCCTGAACGTCACAGACAATAGAGTTTCACCCAGTTACCTTTGTATTGAGCCCTAATAACTTGTGTTTCTCTCAAGCGTGTCTCCCAGAAAGTCATCTAGTCTTGATTTGGAGATGTCAAGAGATGTCATGCATCTGATGAAGTGGGTATTCACCCACGAAAGCTTATGCTCCAATACTTCTGTTAGTCTGTAAGGTGCCACAGGACTCTGTTGCTTTTTACAGATCCAGACTAACACGGCTACCCCTCTGATAAGAGATGATAGTTTGTTACAATGGTTAATCCTCAAAGCTTCTTGGGCTTACTCTCTCAATCATTTTGAACCTCTGGCTATCTGAAGTTTTCAGATGTGCCCCTTCCCACCCCAAATATATAGAAACATGTGGTTTCACTGTATAAAGTATATTTACACATAAATAGTATGGTGATTATACAAAATACCAATAAAATATTGTTCCAGTCTCATTCTACTAAGAACCTCAAATATTCTACGCAATACAGTCAAGCCTGTGCAATGCTTTTTTTAGCTGCATGTGAGTATCCATAAACTTATATAGTGGGTATGCGAAGAAGTTTAAATTGCTGAGATGACAAATCAAGTCTCCTCAAGATGGTCTGTATTTTTGCAAGGTTTATCCACATTAGCTAGCACAATATAGCGCCACTTTGCAATGAAGGCAACTGCAGACTTAATGGCAGTCTTAATAGCAAAGGAAATGTGACTGAACTAGCAAATAAAGAGTCAGGAGAAAAACATTGCATTTGAGTATTTTGTATCATTGCATATGAAGATCATGAAGTGAAGGGTCAAATTAAAAGCCCTCTAGCAAATCCTCCGCTGATGTAAATCAGTAAGTCAATGGAGCTACGTCAGTGTACGTCAAAGGAGCTACACTGATTTATAACAGATGAGGATTTGGGCCCCAAAACTTTTATTGTTCCAAAGGTGTATTATGCATGATTGGTTCATGATTTTCTCCTTTTATGTTTTCATTTTGCCCACACTTTTAATCTTTGCCATATTTTTAATATGAAGGTTAAACATTCTTAAGTCTCATGGTTCCTATATTTTTTTAATCAACTTCAAAATATGTACCATTTTTATTTGCTATCTAAGATGAAATCATGGCACACTGAAGTCAATGGGAGTTTTGCCATTGACTGTTGTGAGGCCAATTTTCCATCCCTAACCTTTTTCCTTTCTGATTTTCTATTGTTAGTATTATTGGCCATCTTTTTGAAAAGTGATTAGTAATTATTTTTTTTAAAGCCCAGCTCAAGATAACTAAAAACCAATTAATTATCTGAGCATGGGTCTTTAGAAGTTTGCCACATCCAACAAAGGATAGCCAAATATTGACGCAACCAAAACCACTTGTGACTTTTGAAAAAAGTCTTTACAATTATCTGAGAAATGTGAGAGACTACAATTTACCTTTGTGTAGAAATACAGCAGTTGGAATTTGGAGATGCTGTAGAACATACAGTAGGTTTTTAAAATTGCATTAGAAAATTAATGAAAATATCCTTAATGTACATAATCCCAGGAATGATGCTATTTCAGTTTGTTATGTGTATTAGAGCTTCCAGTTTTAGACAACAAAATAAACATTTCAGTATTAATGGGCTACCAGTGCCGTTTACCTAATCTTCTCCTCACAATAATGTGAAACCAACACCAATTTCCTAGACCAGGGGTCAGCAACCTTTCAGAAGTGGTGTGCTGAGTCCTCATTTATTCACTTTAATTTAAGGTTTCACATGCTGGTAATACATTTTAATGTTTTGTAGAGGGTCTCTCTCTATAAGTCTATATATATTATATAACTAAACTATTGTTGTATTGTAAAATAAACAAAGTTTTCAAAATGTTTAAGAAACTTCATTTAAAATTAAATTAAAATGTTGATCTTACACCGTCGGCCCGCTCAGCCCGCTGCTGGTCTGGGGTTCTGTTCATCTAGGCCGGCAGCGGACTGAGCAGGGCCTGTGGCCGGGACTCCGGCTGGCAAGGGTCCGGCAGCAAGAACCCCAGGCTGGCAGCAGGCTGTGCAGGGCCGGCGGCTGGGACCCCAAACCAGCAGTGGGATGAGCAGCTCAGTCCACTGCCACTCAGGAGTTCCATCAGCCGGCTCCTGCCAGCCGGGATCCTGGCTTCTGATTTGGGGTCCCAGCCCTGCCCACATACAGTGGGTACCTACCTTCTCCCTGGTTCTGGCCCATTCTCTTTCTTTCTCTGCACTGAGCTGAGGATGGGAGTGCACTGAGCACAGGGATGAGAGTGAAGGGTCTGGCCAGGAGCTAGAATGAGGGAGGGGGCTCAGGGTTGGGGCAGGAGGTTTGGATGTGAGGCACTTACCTGGGCAGCTCCCATTTGGTGCGAGAGGTGCAGGTGGGAATGTGTGTGGGGTGTGTGTGTGCAGGAACTCCTGTTTGGTGCTCAGGGTGGGGGTGTGTATGTGGGGGGCTGGGGTTTTGGGGGCGGGCATGAAGGAGTCAAGCAAAGGGCTGGGTGTGTATGAGGGGGGTACAGAGCTCAGGGCAGGGGCCTGGGTGTGCGTGGGGCACAGGGCTCAGGGCACAGGCCTGGGGGTGTGTGCGGGGCTCCGGGCAGAGGGCTGTGTGTGTGAGGGGGAGTCAGGGCAGAGAGCTGGATTGGATATGCTCCTATTCCACCACCACCCCCTCCCCAAGGCCCTGTCCCTGCTTTTTCTCTGCCACCGCCGGGAGAAGCGAGCACGCTGACTCTGCTCTTTCCCGACACCCTCCCTCACAAAGGCCATCAGCTGATAGGACAGCAGGGAGGGAGAGACGGAGAGGAGGAGGATGGGCAGGAACACAGCACACTACGGGAAGAGGCAGGGGAATCGGCAGGGCCAAGTTTCTGCCCATTTCCCCCTGTCCCGGCGGGGGAAGCGGAGGGTGGGGAAGAACAGACTGGGCCAGGCTGGGCAGGGTTTTTAATGGTACGCTGCTGCCTGCCGGGACTCCGCGTGCCATAGGTTGCCGACCCCTGTCCTAAACGATGACAAAGATGGAGATTTATTATATAGATTAATCAGTAAATACATTACATCTAACTGTTATGAAAATAAGAAGACTGATCATAATAGTAAATAAGAAGACTCAAAAGAAGAGTGATATCCTTATTGATTCTGAGAAAGCTGTCAAAAGTCCCTGAGTCAGGAGTTTCTGTCTGATTTTTCCCTCTGTCACCCCCCTGTCTGATTTTATCTTGACCTATGTTGTGTCACGTTAGATAAACTTCATCTTTTCTATGGAAGACCTTAAAAACACAATATCCATCCATAGGACTAAACCCACCCAGTGAAGCTCCTTCAAATTTGACGGGCAGCTTTAAATTCTGCCATGGATTTAAGGGCTTTCATGGACCTGATGCTAGAGAAGGATTGCCTTGGTGGCAGAGCTCCCACAGGCCCCCCCACAGCCTAAACAGAGTCTTGTGACCTGGAGTTGGCTCAGATGCACTAAATTCTCCTACACCAGGAGAATTCTCTGCTGTGCCCCTGTGGCTGGATTACAGCCTCTTTGCACACTAAAGTAGTGCAAAGGGACCATAATCAGGCTACAGAATCCAAAAGTCCAACTCGGCTTCAACAGCATTTACCTGTCCATATTGACATAACAATTGGCTTCTCAAATTGAGTAGAGTTTAACCAGGGCTGGTGAAATGTGGGCATATATTCCAGCATGAGAGCTCTCATCTATAGGGTACCACTTCCATGCTTAGTGTGCTTATTTCATAAATTTATAACGAATGAGGTTTTTCTCTTTAAGGCATGTTTTCCAGATTTCATATCATTTTTGTAAATTTTTTTAACCCCTCTCCAATTTATCAACCTATGTTCTGAGCTGTGAACATCACAAGTGGGTACAAAATTCCACCAATGGTTAGACCTCAGCATTGCTGTTCACAGAGATAATATCACCTCCCTGCTCCCACTTGACAGTCCTCAATATCGGCAATGCTCTTCCAGCTCTTATCTGGTAACTGAGTTACGGGAATAAATAGGAAGATTGGGGCATGTTTGTGGGTGTGCACAGGCAATTAATCTTTTTCTGTGTGTGGTGCATTTGGGAACTGTCGCAGAATTTCTCCACAATCAACTTCCAGCTGCTTGTGAGGTCAAAAAAAAGGAGCCTGACAAAATTGCTTCTTTCAAATATCTTACTGACTTAATGAAAAATATGCTGTTTTGGAATCTCAGCCATGATAGCTGCCCAGGGTGGAAGGAGAACCTATCCTGCCAGGATGGCTCCATAGGCTAAATTTTCGTCATGGTTACTTTCTTGGCTTGCAATATCTCTTCCACCTCTCTGCTTCTGCCAAGATCTTAGTTCTCAGTAAACAAAAATTCTATGTAGTTGAGGGCTCCAATTGTTATAGTTTATCAGAGACTTTGGGCTTTTGTTCTGAAAAGTAACTACAAAATCCCTAGATAAGTATAAATATTCCAATCCTGTCATTTGGGTTCAAAGGTTTTAAAAAAAATACTTAAATAAAACATGCAAGTCCTGCAGCACTGTATAAATTCCTGTCTTGTTTATGCCACTACCATCCACTGCAATAAACCAGGTGAAGGTTTCTAAGTCTGAGCAAGAAATGGTGCGACACATGGGCATGTGTCTATCCACATAAATTTCTCTCCTACAAATTAAAAACTCAATAAATGAAAACTATCCAGATGCACTAGTAGGAAATGAAAGGCTGACTCAATGTCTGGCTCGGTCATTAATGAGTTTTTCTTACACTCCCTAATCATCTTGATTGCCTTGTTGAATGGAGCATATGACACAGAACCTTGCGCAGAATCTAAATAGCCCTTCACTCACTTTCATTCTTCGTAGGGAAAGTGGTGATTCAGTTCTGGCACCTTTTCAAATGGCCACTCTTAAAATGGACATGATATTCTTAACTTTAACTCATTTTCAGTCTAAATCTGTCCCGAATCTAACACCAGTTTTCTGTGATGTAGAATGGTAAAGGCATGGAAACTCTCTAGAAAGTAACCACTTTGCCTTCTTGCCTAAGGATGAAATTCACTCAACCGCAGAGTTGACTGCACAAGTCTCTAGCTGTTACTTTAGACCCATTTAAGACCTTAGTCTGCAATTTTTAACCAAATATTCACTACCTTTACTTATCATTTTGATAAGAGTTTTTCCATAAGGACGGAAAGTCATTATTGTCTTAAAGCTATTTGAGTAGTCTGTGAGAGATTGATTTATTGCCTCATTTCAGTTTACAAGGGCCCACATGCCAAAAAAGACTATCCTGAAAGCTACCGGTTGTCAATCTGCGCAGGAAGGCCGACTTAGAATGGATTTGGAAAGGGAAAACACTGAGTGAATATTGAAGACTAAACAACTCTTGAGTGAGGAATGGCAAGGAGAGTGCACAGGGAGGGGCAACAGACAGACTACAGAAGGAGAAAGAGTGAGACATGGGAGGAGAATGAGGACGAAAGAGGTAGTGGCTAGAGAAGCAAGTTATAACAAAAGAAAAACGGGAGCAAAATGGATCCTTGCTATGTGTGTACACATTTTCTACAAGTGCTTGCATCTTTGAGCAGGTTAACAATGGGGGCTGGCAGAGATGTATCCATTGTGTCAAGCGAGTGGGAAAGAATAGACTCCCGATGATCAGAGGTATTTTGGAGAGTCATCAGGCACATCTCTGCTTTAAAGCACATTGCCAATTGCCATTACTTTGTTAAGACAACAGGAAGACATCCTAATTTAGTGAGATTTAATTTTCAGATTTTGTCAATTTGTTTGAAATTTGATCAAGGCTTTAATTTCTGACAAGAGCAAGGGGCTCTTTGCTAACTAGTCTGGCAAGCAAAACCATTAAAACTCATTTACGCTTAAAGCAGTGTGTAACAAACTCAGTGCAGAAAGATGGCTTTTTGTCTAGATATGTGAGTCTAAGGTGAGCGTCAAGAGTCCTGAGCTAACCTTCCTCTAATTTCAGCAACTCAGCATTTATATGTAATTCCACATAGTTGCAGAATATTAAATGAGGGCAAGTTTTAATCAAATATCGTTTATCAAAAGCTTGTCAACCTAGCAGGAAAATCCATTATGCCAGGCAGCCTCCAAGGGCACACAGGTTTCTCCAGTGCCACTAAGATGATGTAAAACATTTCTCATAGAACTGAGCAAAAATGTAACCAGGCATCGTTTTTTAAGTAAAATGTTTTATTTACTTAATTAAATATGACTTTTACAAGCATGACTGAGGTCCTTATGGACTTGACTAGAAGGTACCAAAGAGTTTTAATTTATCTGTTCAGTAGCCTAGGATTAAACATAGATTTCTTAGGCTTAATGAACTTGGCTGTATGGATTGGAATAATCCATAATGCAGATACTCTTTAATAGACCAGAAGTACTGAGTACTTTCGATTTCTAACCTACTGCTCTTTATTTGTTAACATTGTTTTATGCGCTTAGATAAAAGTTGGATTTCATTTTAGTAGATATTTATTTTACTTCTTCAAAGCAGCATTTCACACACAAAGAGGCTGGGACATGTATTATTTAAACAGGAACACGGGATAGCTTGTTTAAAGTGAGAAAGGGTGTTAGGCATTGTGAACTATAAAAACAATTCCTTGTTAAAATAAGAGTTAAATTAATCATTTTAGCAATCTTCCAGATCAAACAGCCAAGCTTGCCACCCTAACATGACATCATATTGTTTACATAAAACAACTATTTTAGAGCACAGTCTTGAGTCGGAACAAGTTATTTAATGTGGCAAGAATTCATAAAGCATTCTTAGAAGTCTTCATTTTAGCCTAGCTGAAGGGAAGTCAAAACAAAACGTTTATAGTATATGTGAACCATATGCTTTAAACATTGCTTCTATTTAGGGTTTCTTTTTCTGGCCAAGAGTATGAAAAGATCAATGAAGTAGGTTAGTACAGGAGGAAAAAAATATACTTAGATAAAGATATGTTTATAAAACAAATGGAATGCCTACATTCATTCCAGTGGTGAACATAAGTCCTCCATAGCTAAATCTTTCAGTATTTTCTATTTAAACCTGCTTTTGCAGATGCTTAAAAAAGATGCGGCCAACAATCTTTCAACTATTCTGGTACATTTTGGATGCCCACTTTGTAAAACCCCTTCATTAACTGCTTCTGGCCTTATTTCCTCATGTAAAATTCCAGTTACAATGAAAGTCAATGAGAGTTTTGTTTTGGTAGCATGGTAAGACATGATAGTGTTCTGTCCAGGGTGCAGCTGTTATAGAAGCACTAGTTTTTTTTTTAATATAGCCTACTATAATTGGCTAATACATAATGCACTGGCACTGTAAAAGGTGCTATGTAGCATTTTAATATCTTTAGGAAACAAGGAAGCTTGGCTTCATGTGTCTGTTATAATCAGCTCTATTTCGGAGAATTATGCCATGATGTCTAGTAATGCTGACTGGCAATGTAATAAAGTCACATCTAAAATACCACATTCCAATTTTGTGCTTCCTGTAGTGATGTCATGCAGCCCCAATCAATCCAGCACACACCACATTAGGTTGGTTATTTGTAGAGTATCTTACTTTCCATTCCTTAGGAAGGAGCACAGTGAAAGAATTTCTGTTGGATTTTGTTTTCTAAAAGGGTATCTTTAAAATGATGGACTAATCTGTATCTCATTCACATCTTGGTTGAAGCCACTACCAGCTGCACTCAGATCAGGGACATGCCTTCTTCCTCTCCCAACACGCTCTTGGAGAGCCAGGACTTTCGGAGCATGTGGCCCAAAAGGCAACACATCATCCTCTCCAGGAACCACCCTACAGAATTTCCTAGTGGGAGTGGCACATTAAGGAGTCTCCAGCAGGTCCAGGAAGGAGAGACTCCACACCAGAAGCCCCATCAACATCAGCAGTTCTGGAGCCTATGAGCTCTTTTGTGGTGTTGAGAAACCAGCTGGGGTAAGTGACCATGGGACTAGGTAATGGTCAGGAGCTAAATCAGTGGGACTGAGTGGGGAAGCATTGGAGCTACCTCAAAAAGCCCAGAGACTGAACCTGCAGCTGCCAGACCAAGGAGCATAGAGGAGGGGTGGAGGTAGAGCGTACCCAGGAAGTGACAACAGCAGGGAAAACTCAGGGGCACCAGGCCCAGTGTTCCCACTGCTCCCATCATATGGGACAAGAGCCCCGCTGTCCTCAAGAGTACAGCCAGTTCCCAGAAACCCAGAGACTGAGCTAGAGCCTGCAGTTACCTGATCAGTCAGCATGGTAGGGGAGGAAAGCCTCCACTACCCCAGGGGGCTTTCTGATATCAGCAATAATTTTCTGAGGATCTCCTCTCTCTATAGAGCAGTGACTTATGCATAATGAGAAGGGAGAGTCTCAGCAAGAATTTATGAGGCGGGGAACAGGCTGAGAGACTGATGTGTTGGAGAATCATGAGGAAGGGGGACATTTTTAGAGGGGTTGAAAAAAAGAATGAAAGTAGACAGTGAGGATTGGGCCAAGAACTAATAATGACTAGAGAGAGGGACAGCTGAGCGTAGTTTATATTTAGAGTAAAACAAAACATGGAAATAACAAGGCATGTGCCCACCAACACCCTGCCCACTCTGTTTGTATGGTGTATACTTTTTTCCTTCCCTACACATCTTTTGTTTTTTCATATGTGGTCTGTGAGACAACGGACTGTGTCTACCTTGTGTTTGAAAAATATCCCACTTGTTTTGGCTGCTATTACAATCTAAATCTTAAATTAATCTTCACAAAATAACTCTTTTATCCACACTTCAAGCTACTCATCTTCAAATCACCAGAGCAAGATATTGATTACTAGGTAGTTTGCAGACCAGGTATATTTTTACAAAGAAGTGTCATGACACTGGGCCCCCTCGCCATTCAATTCAATTTGTATAAAAGCTATCCCATACGAAACTTTCTACAGGCTATATCAGGTCAGATCCATTGGCAGCTGACAGGAAATAGAACCAATTAGAACCTGTATTTGGTGACTGAGTGAGAAGATGAATTAGTTTCACTGCTTCACACAAAAAATGGAGAGAGATGCTGGTATGCTGGGTAGAAGTTGTTGGAAAATTTTTGACTAAATGTTCCCATAGAGACCTATTGAGTCGGACTAAGTTTTCATCAGGAAGGTGAAAGAGAGATAGATACTCTGGATAGTCTGGTGGTTAGGGCACTGGACGGGGATATTTTGATCCAAAAATGGATGTAGAATGAAAAACTCCAAAAGTTGCCATGAAACAAAATTGTCCTCCAGTCAACTCTAACACTAGGCCATTGTCCTCACAGTTATGGCAGTATGATTGACTGGGGCCTTGACAATGTGCACATCTGCTTGTTGGCACTGCCCTTTTGTCTTACAAAGGAACTAAGAAAAGAAACAAAAAGTATATTTAAAATAAAAATACTGGAAAGGCCTCACACCTCTTGTAAACTCCCTTGAATTTGGTGGAGTCAAACCTGCTTAAACCTGGACTGAATTTGGCTCATTTCATTAACATGAGAGACATCTTCTGAGACCTAACTTCTTGTGTGGGGGAGGGAGGGACTAAAGATGTGGGAAGAAATTAAACAAGTAGCAATTACTAATTGTTAGTGCTAATCACTTACAGCTACAATATTATTTAATGTTAAATGTAAAGATTTAGGTAGAGATCTGATACAAGACTAGAGGTTCCCATATATGCTTGGTGAGCAATAGCAATAGACAGTGTGAGAAAGAGAGACATGATCAGGGTTCTCCTTAAAGAAAGAAAAATATATACACAGCAGGGCACCAGAAGACCTTAGAAGCAAGAACCATGGAGCTGAAATGAGGAAAGGACTTTGCAGAAAGTGCCTGCCACAAGTCTGATTTCATCAGCTAGATAAATGGAAACAGAAGAGAGGGGCAAAGGGAAGAGATTCCATGCAAGTATTCTTTTAGGCTGGTTGTTCATCAGCAAAGGCCACTTTTCAATGGAGCTTGTGTTAAAGATCAGAATCAGTCTACAATTAATGTATGAGTTCTCAGCACATGTTAAGCAAGTGCCCAGCATATGCATATGACTATCCAGTGTGTACACAATGACAGTGAAGAGTCGAGTATTCGCTAGAAGTAGAGGAAAGAGTACGAAGTCCAGATACTATGATGATGAGAGCCATAGAAGTTTCTAGACAAACAGACTTGTAGAAATCAGAAAAGCATGAGATGCAAGCAAGACAATCTAATGCTGTCAGTAAACACTTATATTCATGAATGGTGCTCCTTCCCCTCTTCATTAATTTATAAAATGTGATAATGATTTGGAAACTAAATGAATGATGGTTTTAATTTTTTTCTCTTTTAGACTTGTTGGCGTTTACTAATCTATTCAGTTACAGGCCCAAAACACTAAAAGTAAATTAAATTATCTATTCAAAATGCAATACTACCTTTATTTAAAAGGGTTCTTTTAAAACATTGGGCAAATGGGGTAGATTACACAAAGGGAGCTCTTTTTAGTGTATTAAGTCTACAAAGTAATTTAGGCAAATTTTAATTCCATCACTAATAACATTAATTCAGTTTTCAAAACAAGGATGAAAGGGGGTGGGCATAATGGCGGTCTACAGGTCAATGAGATCTCCCATAAGGGGCTTGAGTTGGCAGGCTGAATAGAACAAACTATGAGAAGGAAAGGAAAGAGAGATTTCTCATTAGGACAGCATGTTAACCTGAGGCAATGCAAGTGTGAGATCTTTGATCTTTCATCTCTGTCTAGAAGTTGGGCCTCCTGGCCAATACTGAGAGGGTGAATTGAAGCAGCAGAGAAGTGTCTGTGTTTAGTGGGATCGAACACAGGGTCTGGATTTTGTGTCACTGGTATGTGGGATGCATAAGAAGTAGTGTTGTGGTCCTGGACCTATAATGGGACAGAAGGATAGGAGAATCATAGAAAATTAGGGTTGGAAGAGACCTCAGGAGGTCACCTAGTCCAACCCCCTGCTCAAAGCAGGACCAACCCTAACTAAACCATCCCACCAGGGCTTTGTCAAACTGGGCCTTAAAAACCTCTAAGGATGGAAATTCCACCATCTCCCTAGGTAACCCATTGCAGTGCTTCACCACCCTCCTAGTGAAATAGTTTTTCCTAATATCCAACCTAGACCTCCCCCACCGCAGCTTGAGACCATTGCTCTTTGTTCTGTCATCTGCCACCACTGAGAACAGCCAAGCTCCATCCTCTTTGGAACCCTCCTTCAGGTAGCTGAAGGCTGCTATCAAATCCCACCCCTTCACTCTTTTCTTCTGCAGACTAAATAAGCCCAGTTCCCCTAGCCTCATAAGTCATGTGCCCCAGCCACCTAATCATTTTCCTTGCCCTCTGCTTGACTCTCCCCAATTTGTTCACATCCTTTCTGTAGTGGGGGCCCCAAAACTGGATGAAATATTCCAGATGTGGCCTCACCAGTGACGAATAGAGGAGAATAATCACTTCCCTCGATCTGCTGGCCAATGTATCCCAATATGCTGTTAGTCTTCTTTGCAACAAGGGCACACTGCTGACTTATATCCAGCTTCTCGTCCACTGTAATCCTCAAGTCCTTTTCTGGAGAACTGCTGCTTAGCCAGTCAGTCCCCAGCCTGTAGCAGTACATGGGATTCTTCTGTTCTAAGTACAGGACCCTGCACTTGTCCTTGCTGAACCTCATCAGATTTCTTTTGGCCCAATCCTCTAATTTGTCTAGCTCACTCTGGACCCTATCCAAAAGATCTGCAGTCCATATATGTAGGTGGAATGTCAGTTTGAAAGTCACTGTGTAAGTCATTCTGGGAGAGTGGATGCTCTCAGACACGTGGGTGAGTGTTAGATGGTAAAGTACGGTCAAGAGTAATGAGTACAGGAAAGAGGCTAATTTTCAAAATTTTCACAAACTTTGTAGCATGCATTTTTTCATGTTGCTTGTTAATTTGTTGGTTTTCATTATTTTAAACTTTTTAAAAACATTTTTAACGTGTCTTTACATGGTGAATTAATGGCAGTATTTGAATGAAGAGCTGGCATACAAGGAATGAAAAATAGTTTCAGACATAAGGGGCAGCATGGAAGAAGGTGCAGAGATGAGAGAAGGGGAAGGATACAAAGGGAGCAAGATGGATTGATGCCTGAGCAGCATAAAGGTCAAGAGAATGGTAGAAGCATAGAGATGGCGACAGGAGAGGAGCTACCCAAAGCCCTTAAGGTGAGTGTCAGAAGCCTGAAGCCAATGCAGAAGGCAAGTGGAAACCAGTGAAGGGATCTGACTAGGCAAGAGGCTAAACAGGCTTCTTCAAAATCCTTTTCCTTTATCTTCAAGATATTGCTATGGCCCCACTACAATACTGTATGAGTGCCTCATATTCTTTAGTGTATTTATCCTCATAACAGCCCTGTGAGGTAGGGAAGTCTTACTGGCTCAAATGTATAGATGGGAATTGAGGCACAAACAGACCAAGTGAGATGCCCAAGGTCACACAGGACGTCTGTGACAGAATAAAGACTTGAACCGAGGTCCCAGGTTAGCACCATTAACTACTAGATCATCCTTACTCTCTGATCCATTAGCCTCCACCTCACTTTACTCATTCACTTTAGACGTTCTCTAGCTAATGCCTAGACTTCTGTGGGAGTCTTTAGCTCAGGATGCCAGTTGCGTGTGTATTGTATTTCTGACATGGAATGACTCCCACATGGACTGATTGCTTTTCTCCCAGAAGAAAGGTACCCATTGTCCTTTAAAGGCTGTGATATTTAAGAGAATAGACACCTGTTTCGCCCTTAGCCATTACATTTCTGTTCCACCCCCCCCCCCCCCCAAAATAAGTATGAATAAATGCAATGAGAAAGGACTAGCCCGAGGAACAGAAAGGATGTTGCATATCAGGGCTAAAGTGTTGCTGCCGTCTTTAGAAGGAGCTTCCGTAATGCATAGCTGTTCACCCAGCCACAGCTAGAGCTATTACTTTTTCCCTTTCGTACATGCTAAAGTATTTCTCATTTTTTTATATAATATTGGCATTAATTCAGTACACCACAAGCCCTTGTGTCCTGAATTACTTGAATCATGTCTAAACATTGCTTGCAATGACTGTACCTTAATTAATCCTTTTGTGCCCAGCACATTCTTCATTGCCAGCAATGAATGCACCAAATCTGCTGATGCCAAAAAGGTAAAGTGGATTTAAAATGCATCAGTACCCACTTTCCCTTTGGTAACTGCTGATTCTATTACACTTAATAATACACCACTGGGTTTAGGTTATAGAATGCTCAAACAATACTAGGTTTACGGTTATTATAGAATAACCACATTTAGGGTGTGTTACAGTTTTACAGGGTGTGCATTTATTTGAACGAAATATTTAGTTATGCCTTATTGTAACTGTGTAAAGCTTTTATTAAGGAAAAGGGGGAAAATTTGGCTAAGATGTATTAATTAACAATAATTATAATGCTTAGCACTTCTATAATGCTTTTCATCTCCAAAGCACTTTACACACATTTTGCTAATTAATCCTCATAGCATCCTAATATTATCCCTGCCTTACAGACGGGGAAACCGAGTCAGGGAAATTGAGCAATTTTCCCTAGGCTACAGAAGCGCATCAGTTTTAGAGTAGGGATTAGAACTCAGCAGGTCCTGACTCCCAGATCACCCTTTCACTAATCCATCTTTCTTTCTTTTTTCCCAGAATTATAGAAGCAGCTGCTAAAGAGAATTTAATTTTTAAAACTGAAATGATCAGATCCTCTACTGGCCTCAGCCTAGATCCATTGAAGGCAGTAGAAACACACTGATTATGCCAGATGGAGATTTGTCCCAAAATATTTCAGTGGTAAAAAGCAAACAAGTCACTATTTAGAGCTAGTTTGGGGAGGCTATGAAACAGTCAAGCAAGGGTCCTATGATTTTTTTTTTTCTTGAATGATCATTAACTGATCAGTGGTTGTGGGGGAGTCAGGTGGGTATCTGTTCACTGTGTTATGATCTCTGCTTACGACTGAACTGGCTCCTTTTTTAAACTGCCAATGCAGCCTTTGGCACCAAGAGTTTTCACTTCAGTGAAAAAGGTGTCTTCAGTTGCAGGCTGCTAATTCGATGGTGAGTAAAAGAAGAGAAAATGCATCTTGCTTAGATGCAGCCACCCTTCCTGGAGGAGAGAAAGGCGAGAGAGTAATAAACACAAGCTGAAACAATAGATAGAAATCGGAGTAGTTAGAAGCTCGGGACTTTTGAAAATTAGGCTATTTATTTATCGGACCTTGAATATGGATTTGAGAGCCTAACTTCAGGGCTAAATATACAACAGTTGGAGAAGGGCTTATTGGAACTTATTGAAATTGTTACTAACTCTTGTGAATTTATTGCAAGTCAGGTGATATTTGGTATTTTTCCTTAAAGTTCTGCCTCCTGGACTCAGGTGATGCAAATATGAAATATCTGTTTGCAGCGAAAGTATGGGTCAAGCAATCATCCTAAAGACCCCAATCTTGCAAAAGGATCACACAGGCATGCCCCCAAGTAAACCAGTTGACTTCAGTGGGACCCTTCATAGGTGCAGGAGTCTGCCCAGACAGAGTCTTCAGCAGGATCAGGGTCTTAACAATGAAGTATTTTGGTTCCTGATGGTGGCACGTATTTCAGCTCAGGTTCATCACTAATATCAATTGCCACAGTATAAATTTTGTGGACTTAATGAAATGACAGAACATAAGCCTCAAAATGTTACTGTGATTGAGTGGGTGAAAGACTCTACTTTGTGTTTATTTGCCATAAACAGGAAAGAATGTTTATTTAACACCTAGATCTCAGAAGCTGATCCTGTTTCCTATTTACGTCCGAGAAGAGCTGAGCCAGAGGATTCCCTTGTTGAAACCTCTGCTCAAATAACCTTTAATTAAAAACACTGCTTACTGAAGCTCAATTTCTGCCCTACTCTACAAAATTGCAGTCTCTGGTAAAATTAAGAAAAGGACATTTCATATACCTGGAGAAGGAATTAAATATTCAAGTCACTTGTCAGACTGGCAGATTACAATTATATAACAGGAAGCTTTCTATTCATATGTAATGTAACTGAATCACTAGTTCTTTATTGATAATTCATTATATGTTGCTACTATCGCTCTGCAGCTCTGAAAAGCTTTTTACTATAATGATTTTATACCAAACCAGTGTAATGGCCTTCTGACTGTGTCAATCAGCACTACTTGCGTGTACAATAATATTATTCTGCAATCTGTCTTGGGAGAATGCTTAAAAGCTTTCTCTCATTTTCTCCATTTAACTCATGTATTATCTGAGTTTTTACATTAAATGGCCATACTTAATATCCCATGACATGTCACCTATTTTCTAGGGAGGATACTGATACAGTACTTACCCAATTCCAGAATCTATACTAATCAAATTATACTTGCCCACTTCAGCCAAGAGCAGTTAGTTCAGTGCATCAGCATTTAATCTGTAAAAGGAACTTATGAGAAAGAACAAAAACAATTTGAACTGCAGTTGGCTAAATGTGGGCATGGTTGATGCAATTTATTTTGTAAAAAGGAATTAGCAGATACTGAAGTCCAATTGAGGTATGAAGGTCAACTATATACAGATTTATTGCCAGACTACGGGGTTGAGACATTTGCCGAGATAGGCCCTGATTCTGCACACACTTTTGCAGATGCTTTACACATTTGAGTAGTCCCATTGAATGGCACCACTGATACACACAAAGTTAAATTTATGCATAATTATTAGCAGGATTTGGGCCTTACTTCAAAGCAGAGCTCATATATAATTCAGTCCTAGCCTGGATAATTTCTGATTTCTCTACTAATGCAGGAACTGGAATATCTGGATATTTACAGTAAGACTCTTTCACAATCAACTTAAGATCTTGCAAATTTAAGAATTGTGATTACATCTAATAAACCCAAAATCTAATGTAGGAATCATTCTACTCTTAAACTAGAAGCTTTAGATAAAGTTAAGGAAATTTTAAAAATTGCTTGGATAAATTCTATACATAATCATTGGGCAGTATTAATGGTCACATATTATTTAAAAGTATCTATTTTAGTGCATTTTCAGCTTTCTTTACATTGACAGACTTCATGTGGAAGAGTAAAGAGTTTATCATAAAAAATTGTTTTTTATCATAAAAAATTGTTGCAGCAAATCAGCCACAGCATGTGTTTTGTAATGGTCACTGATGGACGAATCTGCTGTGGCGTGATCAGTGGTACAGTTCTGTTTTGAACATAGCTCCCACTGTAAATTCTAATGATCACAGAATACTGTGCACTCTGTATTTTATTTGGGACCTTACGGGAAGAATATGTAAATACCTCGTTCCTCTCAATGAATTAACAGAGGGGGATAAAAGGTCCACTTAAGGACCAGCATAGTTAGTATAAGAGTACAGTAAGAATGTGAGTTTCATGCTGATCGGCTGTCAATTCACCAATACTGTCTGGGATAGGAATTCAGGATAAAGGGAAAAACTGATGAGAAGGTAACCAGAAGTCTTAGGGAGGCTTTAAAGATAAACTAGTCAATAGGTATATACGTAGAAAGAAATAGGTACAGACAGAAATATCCAGCTGATGGCTATGAAACTGGTAAGACTAGCACTTCTGATCAAATGGTCTCTCTCTCTGTGTTTAACTTTTGAAGATGATCCACAGCCATGATTTCCATTAGATTCCTACAAGCTTCCAGAAGTTTTCACCTGATATGACCTCTGGTAGCATTTGGGTCTTTATAACAGGAATGTTCAAACTTCATGTTAGTGTTCTGATGTAAGTACCAACATCAAGCTATATGCTTTCAATTAATTTACTTTGTATGTTAATAATGCTTAGAATTTATACAGCACCTTTCATGTGGGGGTCTTATAGTGTTTTACAAGACAAGTATGCAGTATTATCCCCATTTTACCAGTGGTAAAACTGAGGCACAGAAAGATAAGTAACATTTACAACATCACTGAGCCATTCAGTAGCAGTCAGGAATAGAACCCACGAGGGCAACTCATAAAACACTATCTGGGATCAGATTTATTTATTTTTTGGCACCTCTAATTATGCCTACACTGCTATCCTGGGGTATGGCTGCAGCATGTGTAGAATATCCAAGCTAGCTTTCATCTATCTACCTCAGGTACTGGTGGCAGTGAAGCCACAGCAGCACACGTGGGTAATTACTCACGGTTCCGTAGCGGGGGGACTTGTGCAGTCCACACTGAATCATGTACTGCTGTGGCTTCACTGTTCCAGTAACCAAGCTAGCTAGATGAAAGTAAGTTGGCTATATCTATGTGTGCTGCAATCACACCCTGGGTTTGCACTGTAGACTTACCCTAACAGGTTCAGCACAAAGCTCTAAGCCCAAGGTGAGAAAAGCTAAATTGGCTTTAAGCCATCCTCACACCCTTCTGTTTCTGGCTGGTCTGGGAGCTAGCATGTTCTCAGTATAACTTAGAAAGCCTTGGAGGCCTAATTTATGGCAGCATCTCCAGCCCCACCCCATGGCCTGCTCTCAGCCCTGTCTCTGGTGGCCCATGTACACCAGGGCTTGTGGAGAGATCCTTGGAAGGCAGCCTTATGGCTGTCTTAACAGTGCCTGCCTCAGAGAAATCCTCCTCAACAAGCGATGGAGCTTTTAGAACCCCTTTATGTCAATCTAGCCAGTGCAAAGAGGGCCAGAATGGGGGTGGGGAAGGGAATCTCACCTGAGGTGTCCTGACTCCTGGCCCGTGGCTGTAAATGCTTTACAGTATTCCTTCCCAGCAATACAGTCACTTTCAGCTGGGAGTATAAACTTTGCTTATAAAGCACTTTACATTTTACAACTTCGTTCTAACGCTCAGCTCTCGTCTCCAGTAGGAGTACATTCCCAGTGCACTTACACTGGTATAGTTAAACTTGCAAAGCCATCCAAGCATGGACCCAATTATATCAATATAAAAGTGCTTCATCCCAGGATATTAGAGAGACAAAATGGGTGAGGTAATATCTTTTATTGGACCAACTTCTGTTGGAGAGAGACTCAAGCTTACATAGAGCTCAAAGAGTTTTCACTTAGAGAAGTTGGTCCAATAAAAGGTATTACCTCACCCACCTTGCCTTTCTAGTATATAAACCAGGGCTTTTATTGGCATACCCATGTCATTAAAAATATCACAACCTCCTCCTCCCCGAACCAACATAACTATGCCAGTAAAATGTTTAAGTGCAGACCAGCAATCTTTCCTGATGTCTAATTACAGTAAATATTGATCTAATTAATAACCAAAAGTGCCTATAGTGTTTGTTAATGGACAAAATAAATGTACACAAAAAAGCAACTTGTAAAGGCCAGGTACTCTAATAAGAAAGTTCCAAAAAAAAATGTATTCGTAGTTTCCTGTAAGTGTGTTTACTTTGTAATTCAGCAGTACAGTTACAATGGCAACTGTCACATCACAGGGTACACGTGGTTCAACGAAGACAGAGTAGTGACCAATTAGTGGTGTGAATTTGTGTCTTTTTAAAGACACATTTTGCCTGCCAGTAGGATGATACATCTTCTCTAGTCTTCAAGACAATTTAGGGTTGTTCTAGTATATCCCCCTGATGGTTTTGTTAGCTCTTGCCACTGCATGTCACATCCCCTTCATATCTGCATTTCCTCTCTTTGGAGGCACCAAATGCTCAGTGAGCAATTGGTATTTTGCAGGGCTCTAGAATATTGAAAAATCCCAATTTCTATGTCCTGGCCTGTTGTGATGCTCACAGTGGGGCCTATCAGATGATGAGAAGCAATAATAATTTATATTCCTATAACCCCTGAGAAGTTAAAGGGCCAAATTGTTAAAGATATTTAAGCACCTAACTCTCTCTGAAATTAATGGCACTCTGGCGCAAAGTGCTTTACAAAAATTAACAATAATACCTATAAATGACAATGTGAATCTCTTCTATAGTCCTTTTCATCAGTAGGTTTGAGAGCACTTTACAATCTTTGAAATGTATTTATCATCACAACCCCCCTGTGAGGAAGGGAAGAGCTATCTATTATCTCCATTTTACATGTGGAGAACAGAGCTACAAAGAGGCTAAATGGCTTGCCCAAATTCACGCTGGAACAGCAGTCCAATGAGGTAGATAAGTATTATTGCCCTGTGTGTGTGTTGGGCATTGTTTTTTTGGTTGATGTTTGGATTGTGAGGGTGTTTTGTGACAACCGAAGAAGCTGAAGGATGTTCAGGTGACTTCTTCAAGCTTTTTGACAGAGCTGGGAATAGAACCCCAACTCCTGATTCCCAGTCTGCTGCTCTTAACTGTTAGTCAACACTTCCTCGTCTTGCTTTGTGTGTTTTCATATATTTCACATTCATTCCGATGTTTATATATTTCTTTTTAAAGTGAGGATATTGTGGCTATGGGGTTGGATAATGACACATGATATGAAAAAGTAGAATGATTAATATATCAGGAGCTTTTTTTTTCAAGTAAAACACCAGGGAAATAAAATTGAAATACAGGTCAGCAATTGCCAGCCCAAAACAAATTATCATGATACACATG